>NW_026555124.1:600000-1132500 GCF_021234165.1 Pteronotus mesoamericanus
TGCTCCGTGGAGGGAGGCAAAGGGAGAAAAATCAGCACAACTTTAATAGCGTAATCAATAAAATATAAATAAAAAAAGGAAAGCCAAAAAGCAACAAACAAAACAAAGCTGCTGCCAAGTTCCCTTCTTAGACCAAGCACATCAGAAGCCCTCAGGCGAAGCCCTGACAGCTCGTTTCAGGAGTGCATCCAAGGCTGAGAACACTGCCCTCTGCCCCTTGGTGTGTTCCTGCCAGAAGGGAAGACCTGTGGCTGTGCATGTGGGTGCTGACTGGGTGTGCCTCAGGGGCCATAGTGATGGGAAGGACAGGGCTGTCTAGTGAAGAGAAGGCTGAAGGACCCTGTACACAGATGGCCAAAAGCAAGAATGGCCCCTGAGGACACACCTCTGAGGATGAGGATGAGGCTCATCACCTGGAGCAGCGACTGAGGATCTTCCATCAAAAACGCCAGCCTTTAGGGACTGCCAGCAGTCACCCTCCCTTAAGAACTGATTCCTGAATTTAATTTCAAGTTCACTGTTCAGAGCAGTTCCATCAGCTTTTCATTAATTTTATTTGCCTGTCCCATTGTGGGGATTAAAAAAACATTTTTTCTGTTTATTTTTAGAGAGAGGGAAGGAAGGGAGAAAGAGAGGGAGAGAAACATCAGTGGGTTGCCTCTTGCACGCCCCCAACCCAGGACCTAGCCTGCAACCCAGGCATGTGTCCTGACTGGGAATCCAACTGGCGACCTTCCGCTGTGCAGGACAATGCCTAACCCAACGAGCCACACCAGTCAGGGCCCAGTGTGGAGGTTTTGCCTCTTCATTTGTGCTTTTTATGCTTTAATGTAGTGACCTAAGTTGTTATTTTCATTCTTTTCTGTCTTTTTACTGTATAATCTTTTAGTCTACAAATGATACCACCACATCCAATGGCTGTGCCATCACCTGCTGGGAGGTCTGGGCTCATTTTCTAACTCTTGTCCCACATGTGGGGGACAAGCAAATTGGAAGTGCACTCAGCTCTTAATGTTTGCTTTTCTCGACTTCACTCAGCTGAGAAAAGGGTTATTAACAATAAAAGTCTTTGGTATGTCTTGATTATTACTCTGAGATTTTAAGCAGAAAACATTTATGAAGCAAGCTCTGTAGGTTGATAGAAATCCTACTTCTAATATTTCTTCAGAGGCTTTACCAAAATAATACCTCTACCATTCAACCTAAACAGCATTTTAGCTGGGCTATAGCCTCTTTAACTTTTATTTCAATAGCAGGATATAGCTTTTCTAAAACTACTTTTGTTAAACACACTGAAGGTATTATTAAAAGAAATAAACTTTGTTGTAGGTCTAAGCTCAAAGCACAATATATAGATTTTGATCTGAAGGACATTGGAACAGAATGATAAATATCTTTCTAGATGCAAAATGCTCTTCATAGGACCGTCATAATTTCTGACAGAAAACCTGTACACACATATGTCTATTGGGTAGAAAAAATAGCTGCTGTTTATTGTGGTTTATCATTAGATCATGGGCTATTTCAATGTTTTCATTTTTGTTTGCATGTTTTTGCTCCAGTTAAAAAAAAAGCCAAGACAAGGTAGAAAATATGAAATATAGGCATCCTTCTCTATGTGTAGTTAAGGTCTTAATAGCAAAGCTACTAAATTCTGGAAATAGTAGACTCAGCATGACCTGGGAATGAGCTATAAATGCAAATTCTTGGGCTGATCCCAGACTTGGTGGATTAGAAACTCTGGGGTTGGGGCCCAAAATCAGCTCTGACAAGCCCCCAAGTGATTCTGATGCACCCTGAAACTGGGAAACCACTGCTCAAAAGAATGGCACAGAAACCAATCTGACCAACTTGGCAAACCCTCAAGAGATTCATTCCGGGAGTACGTGTTTTGTTTGATAAGTTTTGTTTTTGGCTCCCCAACCCCCATTCTTCTTGCCCCAAATCAAACCTATACCAATAATTCTCAACCTTGTCTGGGAGATTTTAAAAATGTCTCTCTCCAGATGGGTCCCAGGCATCCAGGTGTTTGTTGTGCACCAGGGCTGATAAACTCAGTTCTATATTCAGGTACTTTTGTGGTTGAGACATGATTGTTAACACCTGCCCCCAAATTCTTTTGGCTGTTTCCTGCAAGCCCTGTGAAGCAGAACTCGGTAGTGACTACTTGTCCAGATCTAAAAGTGTTTCCTGAGGGCCGACTTGGCCTTTCCTGCAGGTACCTCTGCAGACCACAGCGATGCAGAGATGGGCCACTGGCTCCTGGCACGCACACAGCCTGAGGGCCAGCTCCTCAGCTCCACATCAAACACCGACTCTGCCGCTCGTGCCAGATGCCAAGCAAGAAAATGTGAGTTCAACCCTTAGTTTGATACACAGAGAAAATGTCAACAAAAGCTAACTGTCCTTATCTTTATCATCTAAAGCATATGGATCCCTTTTCATTTAAGCTCACAAAATACCTGCTTGGAAGGTACATCTTGGTACTTTCATCCTAAATTCTCTACCCATGACCCCTAACTTTCCTGCAAAGTCCAGGAGAGACCCCTCACATTTATGACCAATGTGCTAAGCCAATGGCTCTTAAAATGTGGTGGTGGTAGTGGTAGTGGGTGACAGCAGTGTGAGGAGCACCTGGAAACTTTTCAGAAATGCAAATGCTTATTAGCAAAATATAATAAATAAAGAGGGCAGGAGGAAACCTTTAGAGGCGATGGGTATGTTTATGGCATAGATTGTCGTGATGGGTTCACAGATAACTACTTATCTCCAAACGCATCAGGTTGTATATATTAAACATCTACAGCTTTCTGTATGTCAATCATACCTCCATAAAGTGGTTTTAAAAAGAAAGAAACGCCAGGTGTTTCGCCTTACCCCATAACTGCTATATCGGAACTCAGGAGATGGGGACCAGCCGTCTGTGTGTGATTCTGATGCCTGGTCACAGCTGAAAACTACTGCTGTGAGCCCTTGCCTTTCCACTGTTGGAAATGCAGAGCCTCAGGCCCCAACCCAGGCCCACTGAATGAGAATCCCCGGGCCATCGGGATGCACAGGAGAGTTTGAAAAGTATTGTTCTGGGCTCTCTCCTGCGAATTAGGACACCAGAAAGGTGCTTTCTTAGATCTCAGCTTCTCAGCTCTCCATGGAAATGCCATTACAAGACAATAATTTAACATAAGAAACAGGTGCATTAAAGACCTTTCTGTATCTGTGGAAAACAATTTCTATTGCCATTCACCACCCCCTCGGTTAAAGATTTCACTCTGTGAATTTTCTTAGAGTTTAGAGCAAGTGGGTATATTTTTTAAGAAGAAGTTGAAGATGTGAAACTCATTATACCTAAGTTACCAGGACACTTAGATTTTTACTTCCATTCTAAGAAATACTCTTAGTCTAGACTCTCTCACACAGCTTTCTCTTCTGGTCCTTCATGTGATCTTTGTGTTTTAATTCTTGTTTTAACAATTCTTTTGTGGCTCCATTTTTTTTTTTTATTGTAAGTGGCCTTGAATATTGTGTGAGAAGATAAGGGGTTGATAAGAAATAAGTGTCTGTGTGATGCTTTGGAACATTTCTGTCTGTCTAAACCAGAGTGATTTCAAGGGCTCGGTTGAAACCTCTCCTGCTCCTTGAAGTTTTCCTGACAGCTCTTCATCACAGCTGTGATTAATAGTGCCTATAACATTTATTAGTTGTCATTAAAACATATATCATGAATCGCCCAGTATTTTATGAGTTAATGTTTGTAAAGTGCTTCAACAGTATAGGAACATAATAAATATTCAAATTATTATTCTTACCATTACGATTATTATTCTCATTTTTTATGTATACCTACGTGTCCTATCAGACTGTGAACTTTTTAGGGTGAGGGGAGGGACTTATTTATTGTTGGATTCCCAAATAAGACTGGTTTATGTTGCATTTGCAAGAGGTTCTTTTAAAAATATATAATTTATTTATTTTTAGAGAGAGAGGAACGGAGGGAGGAAAAGGGAGAGAATTGTCGATCAGCTGCCTCTCACATGCACCCCAACTGGAGACCAAACCTGCATTCCAGGCAGGTGCCCTGGTTGGGAGTACAGACCGGCAACCTTTCACTTTGCGGGACTTAGCCCGGCCCACTGAGCCAACACCAGTCAGGGCAAGAGGTTCTTAAATATAACATTAATAAGAGTAAATATGAGAATGCTTTGAAAAGGAAAACATGACTTGTTGACATTATTGGAGTATCAGGTCTCAGCCAATCCTAACTAAAGAGAGAAGCTGTTATGCCAACAAGAGAAATACATCCCTCGACCTCAGTCCCAGAAGGCATCAGAAAGAAAAAAAAAAAAGGAAGTGAAGGATAAATGTCACCAAAGTTGTGAGTGAAACTCAGTTCAGAAGAAACGCTGACCAAAACCAAAATGGAACCGACTGGAAATGTTAATGGTCATTTTTAGTAAGTCACAAGAATTTGAAGAAAGGCTATTTTAATATGTAGAACAATTTCATTTTCCATATGGTCTAGGAAATTAATATTTAGAAGGCTTCTTTTACATAGTCTCAGGCTAGTTTTTCACCTCTTGGGGGAGAAAGCAGTATGGTTTCACCTTCAATCACTTCTGGGAAACAAGAAAAGAAGCAAATGGGATAGTGTCTTAAGTATTTGATTACAAGAGAAAAACACATTGGATGTCATATGTGGGGTCATCCAACATAATAATCTGAAGAAAAAAAAAAGTTCAGACAAGAGAAGAAAATTGAGCAAAGAACCAGGTTTGCATGGTTCATAGAAGCAGGTTCATGGTGAAACGAATGAAGCCTGAGATTCAAGGCCCCTCCCTTTGCCCCAGCCTCTTCCAAAGCCCCAGTAGGGACCCTAGCAGTTTTGTGCCTAGAATTTTGCATCAGCATTCCTAAATGAGCTTCCTAGATTGTGGAAGTTCTCAGGCTCTGTGAAACAGGAACTGCTCCTGATGAAATGCCTCTCTCTTTCCATAGCTCTTGCTTTTCAGATTTACTTTGTTGCAATCATTTAGCTCTGCCTCCTTAGATAAGGTGATGCAACAGCTCGCGGATTTGTTGGTCAGGAAGAAGGTCCCTGGAGAACTGTTAGGAGGGAGATAGATCACTGCAGCTGAGTTCAAAGTGATGAGATGTAGGTACTTGGACGCTTCATTTCAAGGGTTATCACTGCCCTCCCAGGGGCAGTGATTCTCAACCATAGGTAGCTACATCCCACCCCTTCCCAGACATCAGGCAATGTCTGGAGATATTTTTTGTGTCATAACAGTGTGGGGAGAGCTGCTACTGGCATCTAGTAGTAGGCAGGGGCCAGGAATGTTGCTAAATACCCTACGATATACTGGACAAGCCCCTCTCCCTTGCAAAGAATGATCTGGCCCCAAATATCAATAGTGCTAATGTTGAGAAACCCTGTTCTTGGATACTCAGGTTGTCAAAATGAGATGATGAACAAACAGTATAAGGTGACTTCTCAAAGGCATGCTGCAGCTTGGTCTCCCTCATCAGCCACTGTTCGGCCATATCTGGCTCTTTCTTCCTTAGTAATTTCCACTCCCACCTCTCCACACATGCAAAGATGGTGGCTCTAACTAAACAGTGGTGAAAACCTGATTCTAGGGTATAGGTTTGAGAAACAGGGAGTCCTTCCTAGAGTGGCAGAGAGGAGGCTGGAAATGACCTCAACACTTTGTTGAGCAGAATCATGATCAAAAGAAAAGCTTCCTTAAGACTAAATCAGCCACTTCTTTTAACAGTTGGAATATCAATGCAGTGTTGATGGAAATGTCCACATCTTGAAAATGTGGATCTCCCTCTCAGGCTGCTGAGCCCCACTAGTTCAAGTCCCAGAGTTACCAGAAGGCTGCCCCAGTTCTGCCCTCTGACCTCAGCTCGTCCTTCACTGCCTCTTGGCCTTCCTTCTAGTCACCTTCTTCTTGTGTATCTGTTTTATTCCCATGGTGGCTCTCTTTCTTTAAGACCCCAAACTGTTCTCTCCCTATTTCCCTGCTATGGATGCCTTTGCCTCCTGCTTTCCTGAGGTGAGTAACAGAATAATCATAGCTGCCATCAGTTACGTAGCAGCCACAAGCCCTGGGCCAGAGCAACAGATACGCTGCATCTGCAAGATGAGTATCAATAATCCTGTTCTGCAGATGATGAAAGCAGAGCTTAGGCAGGCTTTTAACATCTTCCAAGTCACAATGCAAGGCATTTGGTCCCAGGAGTGCCCATCCCCAGCATGAACTCCGTATGCTTTTCTCTTCCCTGAAAATCTGTCTCTGTCTTGATCCCCAGGTCTAGGAGGAAGAAAAATTCTCTCAAGTCAGTTTCTCCTCCATCTTGATCTTGGTTTCTTCCAGCCTCCCACTGTACTTTCCTCCCTTCACTATCCCCCCCCCGCCCTCACATAGTTCAGTCGCCCCTCCTTAACTGCCTCCTTCCCTTACAAATGTGCTCCCTCCTTCCTGCTTTACCAACACACTCCTGATTCATCTGCCTCCTTGGCTTTACTGTCAACTTGTCAAAAAGGAGATTGTCTCAGTTTAGCCACCTTCTCTGCCGCCTCATGCACTCCCTGCCTCTCCAGTCACCCACTCTATGGACAAAGCCGTCCTCCCTTCCTTGGCCCTGTATCCTTGAGTCCCCTCGGCTCCCTCATAGATGGACACCATGCCCACCTCCTACTGTTTTGTTTCTCAGTGTCTAGGACAGTGGCCTGTATATCGAGGGAGATGAGAACAACTTCACATTCAGAATTGGGCAGAAACCAGACAAACAGTTCCCAGGGGCCAGGGACACAGGTGAAGCAGGGCTCCCAGGGAAATTCCTTTGGCCTGGAGTTCTGTTCAGCAGAGTGACGACACACTATTGCCATTTTTAGAGCAGTGATTATCAAATGGAAATACCCTATTTCACCAGAGACTGGGAGGCGAAGTCACTAGCTTTATATCTAAATGTCATTCACATCTTCACTGTAACTGAGGCTCTGAGAAACAGAAACACATGACTATATGCTAGGGGATTCAATTCCTGTTTTTCCTTCCTGTTTGTCCTCTGTTAAAATAAAAAAAAAATACCTAAAAGAACCTCCTTGGTATTGTTACCCTGACAGTATTTTACTACTACATATGTGAAGATAGAATTAAGTGAAACAAATAATTTTTGAGCTGTTGGCATTGAATGTCATCAGTTTTTAAAAGGCAAATAAATAACATTTGAGCATTAGATCTGTCTACCTATATATCTATCTATCCATCTGTCAATCAATCGGTTCATTCCTTAATTCTGTCAGGGAGGAAGAAATTTTCCTCTACCCCTCTAGGTTCTTGTGGCTGGTCTAGAAATTACCACTTCTCACTGCCAACAGATGCTGCGGGCAGAGATCCAGGAGACTACATGGTAAGAATATGACCTTCTGTGGAGCCTCGTCAAATGTCCCAGGATACTGCCCCCGAGAGAGCAGCATCCAGCCAGTTAAGTTTGTCTCACACTGGGGCCACCTGTTGGGGAGGAATAAATTTTCCTCTATCCTTTTAGGTTCCTGTGGCTAATCAAGAATTAAATTGACATGAGACAAATTAACAGGAGAAAATAACCACATTTAATATGTACATACATATGGGGGGGTTCCAAAAGAATATGGGGCCCCAGTGCAATGTAGGCAGTTGAGGCTTATATGTCATCTTGAGCTAAGGAGAAGGGGGTAGTGGTTTGGGACTTCAAAGGGGAGGAAGGCAATTCACATGAAAATGGAAATGCAGAGACAATGAGACACAAAGTGGACACTGCTCTGCAAGCTCTGCTGAGTCTCCCCCACCATACCTACTTCATATTATACTATAATTATTTATGGTGATAGCTCCCTTACTGGGGCAAGCCCTCTAAATTCTTTTAGTTCTTAAAATTCTTTTAAGGGAGAAAAGTCAAAGTTTCTTCCTGGGCTTTTTGTTTCTTAAAAATAAAATAGTCCTCATGCCAGAGAGACTCATTTTGCTTCCCTACCATTCAACAAATATTTATCAAAAGTGTGCTAAGTCCTTGGACAAGAGAGACACAGTGCCAGTCCTCAGGGAGTGTAGTCTAATCTGGCACTTGCAATTCAATGTGATAGGTGCTGGATAACAGATATGTAGAGGGTGGTTGGTATATTTATGCAGACACTCACCCCAGACTTGGGGAGTGACTGGTCAAAGACAGTTTCCAGGGGAAAGCAATGTCTAAGGTAAAACCTGACTGTGTTAGATGAAGGTAGATGAGTGAAGTTGGGGGGAATGCTATTCTCTCTATAACAAGAGAGAATATTCTCTTGTTATAGAGAGAATAGCATTCTAGAAGGCTCATGTCAAGGGAGAGCAAGGCACAGAGACAGAGAGAAGAAAGTTTTAGGAAACTGAGAAGTTCATCCTCACAGGATCAGAGGACAGCAGAAGAGAGGAATAGAGATAGATCATCATTGTCATAGCTAATATTTTAGGTACTTAAAGTGCGTGCCATTTTTAGGCCCATCTTGTAGATATGGGAACTAAGGCACAGTGAGGTTAAACTTACTTGCCCAGAGTTACCCAGGTAGTATCTAAGTCCTTAGCTGACACAATACTGCCTCCCATCCTGCCTTTGAGGTAATTTTCCATGCTTTCTCCAAGCAAAGGTTTGAAGGTCCCAGGAGAAAAGAGTACATTGAGGCAGTCATTTTATATTAGTGGGAACTCTGAGTGGAAGTATTAACCAAAGAAAGCCTACCCTTCCCTACCTGCCCCCCTTCACCTAAGGTAAAGGTACTGCTGTTATGAAGGGGGGAAAGTGACAAGTTTTGAGCACCCAAACTAAAGTGGAATGGAGGGGACATTTTAGGGTAGAGGCCCAGCTGTGCCCCATGCCCCAGGGGAATACATAATCAGTATATAAGGGACTACCTAGTCATTTAATCAGAAACATCTTTCTGGACTAAAAAAGTTGCTATGAATCACTAAACTCTTAATTTTCTATCAGGGAGTGACTGAGGCTTTTGAAAGTTACACATTGGAAGGTTTTCTCCCCTCCAATAACTAATGACATAAATGAAAATTACACAGGTTGACTCAAGGAGCAAGTTGGTTTATTTAGAGGTAGATGAGTTTTGTTTAATTCAGTGACTGATCTAGAACAAACAACAGCTTTATGCCTCTTAAGGGGGAAGTCAAAAAGGGTTGAATGCCAAAACTTTGCAATCAAAGACTTTAAAGTGGGGAAGTGTGTGGACATTTCACCAAAGCATGGTGCATGGTGATAAGATTTCTCAGGACCAGATAATCTCTCATGACAATTACCTATCAATTATCTACCATTTACATTAAACCTTGAACCAATGAGAAATCTAACATTTGTTCATGACTAATTCTTCCCAGATTAAAAAAAAAAAAAATTCAGTTTGAAAAGTACTGTATATCGCCCTTCCTGAATTCCATACTCACTTTTCCTGTTTCAGCCCAGTTGCCTGCTTCCTTCTTAAGAGAGTAGACAGGGGTAAATGATAGTTTGGCTGCTGAAACCGGCTTGTGTTAAAATGCTTTCCTCCTGCAGTGAACTGAGTAAGGACTGAGTTACCTTCCATGTTTACTTCCAACACTGGTAAAGTTGATGGTTTCTGCACGTATAATTGAATTGGTTTGGAGACGCTTATGGCCAGTGATGGCCAATGTGGATGTAGAAAGGATGTGTGTGTTGCACATTCTTATTTATAAAGTAACTAGGGAACTCTAAGGCATGTGGACATTAGATATGGTTTATCCATTTGTCCTCTCTACTCAAACCATCCCCCATCCCCCTCACCAAAAAAAAAAAAAGAAAAGAAAAAAAAAGAAAAAAAAGATTTATTTGCCCTTCCCCTATTACTTAAAAATCCTTCTTCCAGTTGGCCAGATCCGATTTTGCTATTCCTCTCAGGCACAGGGATAGAGAACTTGTTTAATAGCTCTGTTTGTTGAATTATTGTATAGATAATTAGTTGATTCCTCACCTTGAAAATTCAGAAATGTCATTTATATAACGATTAACACTTTTCTCTTTGGGACATAGACTGGCCCTACTCTTAGGTACATATCGTGGTCAGAACACAACCATCAGCCATGACCCTTTATTTTTGTTTGTCTCTTTGTTGCCTTTGGGTCTACTTGTCACAGTAACTAGAACATGTTTGATGTGGTGCTTCTGCCACAGGGCCATTAAGAGAGGGATTGAGGGGAGGAGAAGCAGGGAAGTAAGTAACTAAACAAACTCAAGTCTAACTAAGCAAATAGCTGAATGAACCCTACACTGACCAAGCCAATGGCTTCCAGAGTGCTGAAAGAATGAGTATGCCATGTGGAATAAAAATTCCACAAATATTCATTCACACAAATGGGGCCATTTATGAGTCACACATTAGGAAGACACAGATCTGACTTTGAGAGCTGACAATTAAGACTCACCCCAAACTGGACCCGGTAAAGGTGAGAAAAAAAACCTGAGGCTCATTTACAACCAGCAGCTGCTTCCTCTTTTCACATGACACACAGGATGGAGTTATCTTTCACACTTCTTAGGCCTCAATTTGCCTATAAAGGGACAGGATTAAAATGACATGGACAAAAAGGGGGTTCATTAGAAGTCTCATATAACAGAAAGAAAGTTCAACAACTCAATCACAGGCAGGGCAGGGCATCAGATTTGAGGGAACCAGTGAATCTATTTCTCCCTCATCCTTTTCCCCATCCCACAATCCTCCTTTCACTAATCTCTGCAAGGAGACTTTCTTCGCTCCCAGCAGACTGGGGTGTGCCCCACGATGGTGGTGTCATAGCCTCACATTTCCCTTTCCATCCCTCCCTTTCTTTCTCTGTCTCTTTGGTGGGCTCAGCTCCCTACTGACCATCAAATGCTGGAGTTTCTTAAGACTCTATCCTAGCACTTCCCTTCCTCAGAGATCTTGTTCATGCCCACAGGTTCAGCCACCAGAGCATTCACAAATTTATTCTCCAACACAGACCTTTCTCCAAGCTCTAGGCCTGTGTCCAAATGCCTCCCTAACATCTACTCTTGGGAAATCTCAGAGGCATCTGAAATGTGTCCCTTCTTTTAGCTAACCAAATCCCCATGTTGGAAGAGGCAATGTATCCAGCTGAAAAGATTACATTTTCCAGCTTTCCTTGCAGCCAGGGATGGATAATGTTTGTAGAAGTACTTAAGATGAGGTTCTAGGGAAAGCCCTTTACAAAAGACTGAGCTGGAAGTTTTGCCATTTTTGCCTTATGCCTTTCCTCTCCTTCTGTCTAGAATGTGGATGTGATAGTGCCGCAGGGGTCATCTTGAGAGGATGAGGACAACTTGAAGGTGGACACTACCACTAAAAATGGCAGAGAAATGGTGGAAGCAGTTTGGGATAAAGATGCCTACTTTCTACCTATGGACACCTTTTAGGTGAGAAATGATGAATTTCAGTCTTGTTGAAGCCACTCCTATTTCAGGTCTCTGTAACTACAACCAAACACAATCCCTAACAGATATAATGGCCTCTTCCTATACCCGCCTCCTCATCTGGCACCAGATCCCAGTCCACCCTTGTCTCCCTTCTCTAGTCACACTTATCCTCTCTCCCTTTACTCTCCATGATTTTCCTGTTACTTATTTGTCTCACATGCCATTTCCAACGTCTGGATATCAGCTCAGTCATCATTCCTGCAGGGAAGCTATCCTTGACCTACTTCACCAGGACAATTTCCCATCACAGGCTCTCAAAGCACCACCAGCCTCTCCTTTGTAGTAACTGTCCCCACTGGAAATTTATATTCTAGTGTCCCTCCTGCCAGGTTGTAAACTCCATGGAAGCAGGGATTGTATCCTTTCCTTTCCTGTTTTTTTTTTTTTTTAACCATTGTATCCTTTCTGCTTAAGTACAGTTTTGTAATAAGTGCTCACCTGTAAAAAGAAAATGTTGACTAAATGAAGGAACCAGTTTTTCAGGGTCCAAGAAGAGCATGACTCACTGGTGTGTGTGAGTAGGGCTCCTTTCCACTTGCAAGAGCTGTCTGTGCACATCTCTTCCCAGCTCCACATTCAGTGACATAGCATTGGCAGCTTGAAATTAGTCATAGTGCGAATATTTACACCAGAGAAATTAGAAAACAAATTAGGACTTTTTTTTTTCTTTTTTCTTGGAGTGCCACACAAACTCACAACAAGAGGGGATAGTGACAGAGTCCAAATATGATTCTCTGCCTTCCACTACACAGTCATTTAGGCTGCGCTGAAACCATTTTAAACATTTACTAGCATGCCACTGAGCATGAACCAACGTGTCATTACCCTAGAAAAGTTACTGAGTTTCACAGAGAATCACGTTTTCTTGACTGGGAGAAGATGCTGCAGAACTCCCTGAGGGGGAGTGTGATTTATATCACTCATGAATGTTTCCTGCAATTGACTTCCAGGAAGCAGAACCTCATAAATGATGTAATTTAAGGGGGATAGAGGTGTTTGTGTGTGGCCAGTCAGCACTGCTTGCTGACCCTGCCATGGTCAGAGACTATTGCTAGATGCTTGTGACAAATAGTAAAGACACCCAAGACCTGCTTCCTCCCCTCTGAGAACTAGTAATTGGTTAGCAGCATAGGACAAGTACAAATTATGTGTGTAATTCTGAGCTCCTGCTTTCTACCACACTAGTGGGTAGGGAGGGCTTAATTCAGATGATGAGTCTCCTGAGAACACGGTCTATCTTAGTCTTCCTCATATTTCTCAGCGGTCTCTGACCCAGTGCCTGACACACAGACAATCTCTCACCCGATGCAGGCTTTGGAATTCGTGCGCCCCATGAAAGAGAACCTAGAAAGCTTACTCAGTTAGATCCCCTCCTCACCCCAGGTCTTTGTCCCTAACAGCTTCTTTTTCTGGCAACTTCTATTTATTCTGCTACACTCAGCTTGGGGGAACTCTGAAAAGCTGTCCCTGACCCCTGAAGACTGGGGTGGAGGGTGCCTGCATTGTGCAGAGTATCCAGCATCTGTCCTTCAGGTTATTTTACCCACCCTATTTATTGTGATAAATAAATCCGTATCTCATTCATCCCTCCAGCCTCAGCTCCTGGTACAATGTTTGGTCCCAAATAGGGGCCCAGGACATAGTCAATGTGTGAATAAGGGGCAGAAGCTAGTGCAAACAGGAATTTAAATTTCAGGAAAAATTGAAGAAAGCCACACGGAAGCGCCTTCTGCACACCACATATGAATGAAGCATAGAAGAATATGCCACCTCCAAATATGCCACTTTGGTAAAAGGGTTATTTTGAGCTGATAGCAATTGGGAAGAAGCATATAGAAGAAAAGCTCTTTGTCTCCCCCTATTTGCCTAAAAGTAGGACAGAAATTCCTAAAGGCTTCCCTCTCCCCTCTCCACCAGAAAGGATGGAAGTTAATTACCAGAGACAGCTCTAGACCCTTATCAGCCCACAGATGGCACCAGAGGAAGCTGCATAAGACACTTTACTAACAAGCCCTTATCTTCCATTAGTTCCTTCATATATTTGCCTTCCCACAATTTGCTGCCCTAGAAACTCCAAGTCCTTATTTTGTCACTTCTTTAAAAGCATACTGTTTGTTTGTTAAAATGCTATATAATCTCAAGTTTCAACCACCCCTTTGAGTTACTTATTACTGGGTACTCCCATGTGTATGTACACGCACATCTTAATAACATTTTGTTTGTTTTTCTCTTGTTAATCTTCTTTTTCTTAGTCTAATTTATAGGGCCCCAGTTACAGAGCCTAGGAGGATAGAAGGAAAAAGATGTTTTTCTTCCCCTACACATGGTGCAATGCCTGTACATGCTTTCTCTCCTTTGATCCTTAAGACAACTCCATGTAGTAAATTCTATTGTTTCCATTTTACAAAGAAGGATCTGAAGATCAGACCTGTTCAGTAATTTACCCAAAGTCACACAGCTCACAACAGAAGGGGATAGTACTAGGGTCCAAATATGATTGTCTGCCTTCCACTACACAGTGATTTAGCCTGTGCTAGAACCCGAGTACTCAATTGCCACAATTAAAACCTGGTTAGTCTAGGAGTCCCTTTATTTGCCCTTTTTCCTTGCCTCCAACATCACAACCTTTATCCTGGGGCCAATTTTTCTGCACATTGATTCAATTTAAGCTAATGAGACAACAGGGTTTATTTCTGTTGTACTCTTCACAGCTTTTCAGAGACATTTTGCTATATTTGTTCTATTCAGTCCAAGATCTTTAGGTTTATGAAAGGGGAACATGGGCCTAGAAACTAATGGAGCCAGTTTCTGCTGAAACTCTTGACCACGAGTGTGTTAGAGTGTAGTTCCAGGACAAACTACATTGGCATTACTTGGGCGGGGAGAAGATTGTTTCTTAGCCCCACCCCATGGAGTAGACCTCTGGATAGGACCCTAAAATCTGCATCTTTACCATGCAGCCCTGGCTGAGTTTTTTTTTTTTTTTTTTTTAGGAGCTTTCAAGGCCTTTTTAATATTTAAGATATAATTTACATAGAGTTAAGTGCATACATCTTAAGCACATACCATATTTTGCTGTGTATAATGCTACACACAAGATTATTATACCCATCATTATACCCATGGTATGTAATCATTACACCCATGTTTAATGCACTTCCTTATTTTGCCCTCAAAAATTTGCGCAAAAAATATACATTATACATAGCAAAATAGAGTAGTTAGAATTTTTATATAAGCATGCACATTTTAACCTGCTCCATAACTATCACTCAGATCAGGATAGAGAAGAAAATTTTCCCTTAAATTTTGCCAGAGGTGACTGCTATACTGACTATCACTGTGGACTCATAGACATGGAATTATACAATAAATGCTCTTTCTCATCTGTTTCATTTTACTGACATTATGTTTTTGCAATTTTTGCATGTTGTTATATATAGCAGTAGTTTGTTCCTTTTTGCTGCCAGTGCTATGCCATCGTGTGAATACAGCCTGATTTATTGATCTATTCCCTTTTGAAAGTCACTTAAATTGTTTCCAGTTTGGGGCTATTATGAATGAAGCAGCTATGGACATTCTTGTACTGGCCTTTGGTGGACATAGGCACTCATTCCTCTTGGTAATTACCTAGGGTATGAAATTGCGTCAGGCTGGGTTTGACCTCAAGAGGTAGATGGGAGTTTATATACAACCATGAGCAAGAAATGCAGTGTTGGAGCAGGATGTCAGCAACCACCACACAACAGGAAGAAAGTACCAGGCTCGGGAACTCAGTTGCTGATTCTAATTCGTGTGTTCTCAACAGGTGATATTGAGTGTGTAAAAAATATCTTAGCTATTATGATGGTTTGTGGCCCTGAGATATGCTGATACACAGTAATGTCAGGGGGTTCAGAAGGGTGATGATCCGACAAGTCTCCTTAGAGGGGTGATAATGAAAACAGCCTGAGAAACATTGGTCTAGCTAAACCTAGGTGTTCTCATATCTCATAAGGGACCTAAGGTGATCACCATGCTTTTCGGTTAAAGAAGGTATCTTGAGAATAAGCAACACCACCCAGAGATGCCCGCGGGGAAACAGAGCTAAGTTCCTTGGTGTGTGTTGGAAGAGCTGGGGCTTGTAGGTACAGGGACATAATCATACTCTGAAAAGACAAGTAAATTACCAGTCTAAAGAGATCTTGTTTTAATCAACCAGTGGCCAGCTGGCCCATGAAAGCAAAAGTCTCTTTTATTAGTACCTTTTGTTGAGGGAGGAAGTGATGATGTCTCCACCGGCGGTAATCAGATCTTGCGTGGAGGAAGCTCAGGAACCCACAATACAGCCACCACACTCAAGGCTTCCTCAGCACGCAGCACCCATTGTTCTCCTTTAACTCATGCGTGATGTTTCCGCCCTAGCAGGCCTTCCCTTGTGAGCAAATGGAAAGCAAGTAAAAATCTGGAAAGAATGAATGCATCAAAGCAGAAGCAGACACCACGAATCAAGCCAGGGGGAGACTCACGTGGCCCTTGGACACCAGACAGGAAGAAGAAGGTCTTTCAGAGAAGGCCCTGCCATCCTTCTTAACGTGTGTTCTCTGTCACACAGGTTTCTAGTGGGCAGCTCACCTCTGCTTGCTCCTAAGAGGTATGGAATGTGGTCAGTGTATCCCAGTGAGCCCCAGGCCCTGACTTCAGCCCCGAATCACACACGCCAGCAGTGTAATATAGCAGCCAATACCACTTATAACCTCTGTGGTCTTCATAAGTTTTAAACCTTTTCTTAAGCTTTCGGTGCCTTAGCCTCTTCATCTGCAAAAGTGGGGTGATAATAGCAGTACCTATCTCATTCTCTATTCAACATATGTAAAAGTGCTCAGAACAGAGCTTGGCACACAGTCTCCTTTGAGTACTGGCCTTTACTATTCCTTATAACTGATACCTGCCCTCAAGCTTCTCCCACATTAAGGGTACCACCTTTTATTTTCCTACTCAACTAAAAGGTGATAGGCAAGCATAACTTGAATAATTTTTGCCTGTTCATCTCTAGACTTCAGGTAGTGATATTGCTGCCTTATTGAGGTTGTCATTTCTTGATTGACTTGCTTTCTCCTTTCTTCTTTCCTTCCACCCAGCAGTGATGCTCCAGAAGAGGGAGGAGTTGATAACCACTGTGTTGGTGTGGAGGTGGGACACGTAGCTAAGAGGAAATTTTGATTGAGACAATGACTTCTGAGTCACAGTACCTTTTGCTAAGCAGTATGAGGTCACAAGACAGACTGCTTGGCCAAGAAATGGACCTGCTTTTACATGAGAGATGCTCCAGAGCTGTGGAGCTGATCATGGACCACAGACACCACATCCTTGTCCTTTCCACTTTTTAAAAAGGGATATGATGAGCCAGACTCATTCCAACACACACTGGGTTGGTTCATCATGTTGTTGGCATGGCTGTCAGAGGCCCAGTTTATTCTGTGTCTAGTACCCACAGATCCTGTGACCTTTCCAAGAAACCATTGGATAATTTATGCTGAACATCAGGTTGAGCTCCTCAGGCAGCAGGCTGTGCAACAGAGATTTGTATATACAAGGTGTGTGGCAGGTGCCCTCAAGATCAACACCTGAAGGGGGTGGAGAAGGAAACAGGATAGACAGAGGGAAAAGTTGAACTTCAATGCTGTCAGAATGAAGGCTTCAGCTAATACCACAAGGAGCTCTAGAACTAAAATGGCCCATTAAAACTGCAGCCTGGGCAGGCTTTATACCCGCAATGGACCTCTGGACCCAGGCCGCTCTGGAAGGGGCCATGGCTGTGGATGAGGTGGATCTCCTCAGGCAGGGGCACGGCCTGCTGACGCAGCTCCCAGCCACTGCTGCCGACACTCCCAGCAGTGGGTGATGAGCACCCCAACCTGAGGCAGAGCTGGGCGATGTATCTTAGGATCCACCACCCTGAGCATGGGCATTAGAGCTTTCTGCCTTTTACCACCTGTTCAAATCCTTCCTGTTCTCTGAGATCTGCAGAGTATAATGATTAAGGGTCTAGGTTGTGGAGTCTGAGAGACCCACATTTAAATCCCACTTCTGCCATCTGTTTAACAATATTTACAGAGTATACTTCAGATGCTGTTTAAGGTACTAAGGGTACAAAAGTGATAACACCCCAGTCGCCGGTGTCTATATTCCATGGGGGGCAGAGGGACACTAACAATGATATCATATAATATCATATATAATTATTATATATGCTATTGTGATATATTTATATATAATGATGACTGACATGGAAAAATGAAGTAGGGTGTGGGGGTAAGGGGATGGTGGGAGTGCTGCTTTGTGTGGCAGTCAGGGAAGGCTTCCTGGAGAAAGTGGCATTTGAGCAGAGACATGAAGAGGGGATAGTGTGGCTCTGAGGCGATCTGGGGAGAGTGGGTTTCAGGTGGAAGGAACTGTAGAGCAAAGTCCTGAGAAGGGAGTGTGCTGGGAGTGTTGGGGGCATCAGGAGGCCAACATGGGGGGTGGGGCTGGGGGGCAGGAAGGTGGAGGAGGGGTTTTGAAGAGTAGGAGATAAAATCAGAGAGGTTTATAGGAAATATCCACAACATGCAAATCTATGGTGACAGGAAAGTCTATGGAGAACAGGATGCCTAGGGCTGGGAGGGGGGAAGATTGGGGAGTGATGGCCAGTGTGTGTAGGATTTCTTTCTGAGATGATGGACGTTTTCTCGAATTTGCTGAGATGATGGCAGCACAACTCTGTGGATATGCAAAAGGCCACACAATTGTACACTTTAGGTAAACTGTATAGTATCTGAATTTTATCTGAAAAAGCTCTTTTACAAATCAGAGCAGTGACCAACAGGAGACTGAATCCTGCAGGACCTGGTAGGTCATCATCAGGGTGGGTGCTTTTACTCTGAGGTGGGGCACTACTAGGAAGTTTTATGCTGCAGAGTGAAGTGATGGGGTTTACGTTTGAAAGGACACTCTCTGCTGCTCTGAGACTAGGCTGCGGGGCGGAGGGTGCAGGGGCAGGTGTGAAGATGGTATCCAGGTAACAGGTGCTGGTGGCTGCCAGCAGGTGCTGGAAGAACAGGTGGTTGAATTTAGACACCCTCTAGTGGTAGAGCTGTCAGGAAGTGCCAACAGCATAACTGGGTGTGGATGTATGAAATAGAGGAGTCAAAGATTTTTAGATCTAAATGTAGAATGGATTTGCCATTTACTAGGATAAAGACAACTGTGGGGGCAACTCATTTCAGGGAGGATTTGGGAGTTTGTTTTTGACTATGTGTAGTCTGAGAGGTCTATTAGAGATGCCACATAGGCAGGTGGGAGTTGTCTAAAGTTTAGCATGGGAACAGTGTTGGCTGGAGATGAAATCCGGGAGTGATCGGCATATTCATAGAATTTAGTCTGGAGACTGCAGGGAGGAGTAAAGACAAAAGTTGTGGCCAAGTGTCTGAATCTTAGATTTCCAAACGATGCAAAATCCACTTGTACAGCTGTGAGCACTGGCACATGTACAATGGATGAAGTGCTCATCATAGCTCTTTCCCACTGCCTTTTTCATCTAAGAGTTCCTTTGGAGACATATTGTCAGCTCAGCATCTTCAGGCTTATTTACCTACTTTAACCAGTTCAGTACAAAGCACTGACTGACGGTGAATCAGCCATTCTGCTGGGAACATCAGGAACCTAAAGATCCTGGCTCATGCTTTTGATCCTCTGAGGATGTACCTTCCAATGGAAAAAACCTAATGATAACAAGTGGCAAATGACAGGGCTGTGAGAGGTGCACTCCTGGGCTGGGGGTGGGGGGGACATTGATTCAGAATGAGACATTTGTGAGGACCTCACTGTGGAAGTTGAATGTCAGTTGGAGCTTGAGAGTTGAAAGGAATGTGTTGGAGAAAGATGGGGGTGGGAGGGCAAACCAGGAAGACGTGACAAGTATAGAACCAGTGGAGTCCTTTGTGGCTGAAGCATGGTGTTCATGGTGGTGGGACAGAGGGAGCTCAGACCAGCTTGAGTTAGACTGGAGGAGCTGGCAGGGTGCACTCCATTTTAGAAAACTGCACCCTTGGGTACATCCTGAGTTGTCTGGTTACCCAGGAACTACTCCCCTCTGAACACAGGTCTGGGCCTTTTGGTTCTTCTCACTCTTAATCCCATCACTTCAGCTCCTCAATTTCATTTAGACTACTGTGTTCTGTCCATCCAACCGTGACCTTTTAATGACCTTCTCTTCCCTTCCTATAGCCTATCTCTTGCTAGCATCTTCGACTGACTTGACTCTTTGGCTTTCTACTCCATTTTATAATCTCTCTATCCTGGTCATTTCAACAACCTCTTTCTCGTCTATTTCAGGATGTTGAAATGGTAGACAATTCCTGAAATGTGTATCTCAGTAGCTTCGACTTTGTTGTCACTAGTCACAGTTGGTGCCTTAAGAGTACTGGGTCCATTTTTTTTTATCTTCACCTAAGGGTATGATAATTGACCTTAGAGAGAGGTGAAGGGAGGCAGAGGGGGACGGGAGAGAAAAATCAATTGGCTGCCTCTCTTACACACCCCAACCAGGGACCTATCATACTCGCCCCAACAACCCAGGCATATGTCCTGACTAGGAATTGAACCTGTAACCTTTCCATCTAGGGGATGATGCTCCAACCAAGTGAGCCACATTGGCCAAGGGCTGGTTCATCCCTTCATGCATCCCCTTAGCCAGCTAAATTTCCCATCTTCGGCTGTGCCCATGGCAAAACTTTGTTCCTCTTTTCAACTTGTTTTCAGCACAGAAAATGAAAGGCTTACAGGCATATGCTTCCACAAATGTTTGCCTTCCATGCATGCAAACTTATCTACTTCTTATTACTTATCTATTGCTGCATTCAAGTTTTACTGGCTTAAATTAACATTTAGTATCTTACAGTTTGTGAACTCTGGCTGTGGTTTAGTTGGGTGTCTTTCCTTCAAGGTCTCTCATAAATTGCAGTCAAGCTATTGGCTGGGGCAGCAGTGGTCTCAAGGCTTGACTGAGGCTGAAGGATGTTCTTCTAAGGTCACTCATGTGGGCCTTTATATAGGGCTGCCTTACAACATGGCAGCTGATTTCCCCCGGGGGAGTGAGCCAAGGGAGAGCAAAGACGAGAGTGCCCAAGTTGGAAGCCACAGTCTTTTTATAACCAAATATCAGAAGTGGCATACCATCACTTGTAGAGCATTCTGTTAGAAGTGAGTCAATAAGCCCAGCCCCACTTAAGGGGAGGGCACTGCACAAGGGTGTGAATACCAGGAGGCAGGGATCACTGGGGCCACCTTCAAAGATGCTTTCCACCATTTCTCCCCTCCTTCCCATATTCCTACTCTGGGCCTGGGCGAGTTCCTCAGCATGTGTAAATGTTCCTGTCCTCTGGATCTAGCACTATAAAGTATCTATCATTGTTCCATTAGTTTCTTCTACTCAACCTTCAGGCATGTTCAGTAATCTCCCAAGTTAGAAATAAAACTTCCCTAAAAAACAAAACAAAATAAAATAAATAAAATAAATAATAAATAAAATAAAATAGACCTTCCCTCCACCTTGATCTATGACCCCTGATCTTTCCCTCCTTCCCCTGCTACTCTTCTCGAGAATGTGACCTTTATTCCTTGTATTCACTTCCACCTCCACTGCTCTGCTAAGGTCATCCTAAATGTCAGATCACATGGCTACCTTTTAATCCTTCTTAGTTGACATATGCAATATTTAATGCTATTAACTCTCCTCTCTAGCATCTCTTGTCTTGCTAACTTCACTTTTTTGGCCCTTCTTTCTTCACATACCCCTAAATCTGAGGTTGCCCAGGTTGCTCATACTCCTCAGCTTCATGCCCCCTGAATTCCCATAGTCAGCACTAACACATTTCTTGATTTCGTTGTTTATATTAACTTTAATCTAACAAAGAGGCCTCATTCTACAGAGCTGGCAGGAAATTAATCTCAGGAATTGTTGACTGTCCCCGCTTCCACCCAGGAGTGTGCCACTGTTGGCTCTTCCAGGGAGGCCCCTGTAGGCAAAGCCATTGGTCTTTGGTTCTGGCTGATGATTGCTGAGATGTTCCCTGGTTTGACCACATGATCCCTTCAGGTCCAGTGGCCTTGCTGCTTGAAGCAAAGGAATCTTTGGCAAAGTTAGTGCTCCTATGCCTGGAGGCCAGACTTCCTAACTATCCTGATCATCAATTGCCTTCTTTGAGGACATGTCACCTGCCCAGCAAGTTGACACAGAGCAGCTTCTCGACTGCAGCCCTTGGGGACCTGCTGATCTTTCCCCTCTTCTCAATCCCAGGGCCAAATCTCTTTCCTCTCCACTTGCAGCTCCCAAAGCTCCTGCCCCAGGAACACCATGCACAGACAACCAGCGACTGCTTTTTTTCACTGTGAAAAGTCATCTCAGGAAACGAACTAATACAGGATTGACCACTTGCTTGGAATGCAGAGGGGAAAAAATTACAACAAACAAAATATACATTAATATTTTGGGGATTTTGACAATGGCTTCAGTAATTAACACTTTCTTCTGAGTTTGTAGAGGACAGATGGAGGTCAAAACCTTTACTTTATTACTGACAAAGCTGATTGGAGACCATGGCTTTGGGTCTGCTCCAAGTGGTTCACTCTACAGACTAACACACTGCAGTCCTGGGGTGCTACTCAGCCCATGGACAGATCAAGAGGGGGTGATTCCCCACCCTCACTGCTCCCCTGCCCCACACCGCCAGCTGCGCATGCTCGGTGCCTTCCTCAGGCCAACCAATCAAATAATCCGCTCCCTCCCTTTTTCTCTAGCAGAAGCCCTCTTGTGAGGCCAGTTCCCCCCTAACATACATCTAAAAAGACAACCCAGCCAAAGCCTCTCTCCTGGGCTGAAGACCCGTGTTTCCCACTGTCTACAGCACATTTCTATATGGATGAATTTAAAGAAGCCCAAATCCAACACTGCCAAATCTGAATTCTTGATCCTTTCACCCCGACCCTCCCTCTTGTATTTTTAGAAGTGATGACAATACAATGTCTTGTAACCCATGGAACTAGCCTCTACGTTTTCCCCTAACCCAGTTTGTCAGCAGACCCCATCTGTTCTACCTCAGAAAACTCTTGGAAAATGTCCCCTCTCTGCTGCCCTGGTTTCCTCTCTCCCCATTTCTTAGCTGGACCATAGCAGGAGCCTCACTCTCTTCCTGCCTCTACCATCTGCAGCTAGTAGGACTCTGCCTACATTTCTAGCCTCTTCTTTTACCCAAATGCATCCATACTCCTTGCACATGCCCTTACTACAATATCTGATGTCCAGATCCTTCATCCTTTGCACATGCATGTTCGTCTGCATTGCTTTCCACCCTCCCACCTATCCCAAATCTTTGCCTGGAAAACTTATTGCCTTACAACATTTGACCCTGGGGCTATTCTTCCCTAACACCATCTCTGATCAACGCAGATATCACCAAGCTATCAACCCACTTCCCTGTCTGAGGGGTCCATCAGTGTAGAAATAAGTTTGATTTTTGTTTGTGTCCTGGGTGCCTACCTCAACGCCTGGTGAATGTTAGGGTTTGATAAACATTTATGAAATGAATAGATTCATGGCTACTGTTTCACACTAGCCCCATTAACTTAGCCTTGTCAAATAGATCTTGTCCTTTCTTCCATTCTTCCCTCTCCTTCTCCATCCCCTTCACCTGGTGACCTTGGTGCAGCTAAGTGGCTCAGAGCTCACAGGGAATTTAATGGTGCTTTCCCTCTGGTGTGCTCAGCTGGAGGCAGGCAAAACAGGCGTCTCTCTGCAAGGCAGTGAGTGGGCCTTGCTGGAGGAGTGGCTGCTTTGTGCAACCTCAGGGCCTCCTGTGCAAATCAGGCTCAATCGCCTTCATTTCCTGTGCTCAGGGAGATTAGATACTGCCTAATCAACGCCGATTTCTTTTTCTTTTCTTAATATTTGAAACTATCAAGTACCAGTTGCTATCCTAGTGGGTGGCTTTCAGAAATCCCCTTTTTTCTGGTGTTTGGTTTCTTGTGAGTTTCAAGAAACCAATCTATTTGGAAAGAACCTGTACTTAGAAGTTCTTTGAATTGCCGTGAAACCCTGACAGGAAGTGATTTGGGATCTGGGTTAGACAGTCTTGTCTCGCTCGCAGGAAAGGTGGGAGTAATGAGGTATAGGTATATCTGGGAATGGGTGTGGCTTTAGATCATTCCTGTGGCCATTTCTCCGTGTGGAGTTTTACACATGTAGTCTGATCTGAAATCAGAGGATGTGTCTATTGCACATTGATGGTGCACCTGCTCTACTAGGTGCTCTAGTAGTCCTGGACTGGCAGGGGCAGCCTTGATAGGCCTGTCGTCTCATCCTAACCTGTTGTAACCATTTTTTAAAAAATCCTCACCCAAGGATATGTTTATTCATGAGAGAGAGAGAGAGAGAGAGAGAGAGAGAGAGAGAGAGAGAGAGAGAGAGAGAAAGAGAAACAGAGAAACATCAATTGGTTGACTCCCGTACGTGCCCCAACTTGGGATCAGGGATCAAACCTGTAAACTAGCATGTAGCCCTGACCAGGAATCGAATCTGCAACCTTTTGGTGTTACAGGATGACGCTCCAACCAGCTGAGCCTTCTGGCCAGGGCACCTATTGTAGATTGAAGTAATTTCAACCTTTAAGTAGATTGAAGAACAAATCAGTGAAACCCTGTAAGAATTAACGAGTCTTACACACTTTTTTCAACTAAGACAACTGTCTTAAGAAGTATGCTTGGAGAAGGCTTGATGGCAGGGCAAGAAACACTATCTCTACATCATTCATGGAAGGTTGAGATCTATTGTTGGTCTTGATAGGGAGACAGACACTGGCCTTCTTTCCTGATTTTTCTGGTTTGTTTTTAGAAGTGGGTACCCATAATGGGTCAAGTGCCATGCAAAGTGTATGATGTGCTCTTTTGTGGAAACTCCATAATGCCTCAAAGTTATTTACTGAACTCCACTTTGTGTCAGGAGCTTCTGGACTCCTTCAATCCATTCAGTAACTCTTTGAGGTAGGTTCTGTTACTATAAACACTACTTTTTAGCAGAGAAGAACTGAGGCAGAGAGAAATTAAGTACTTTCCAGTTTCTCATAGTCAGTAGGAGCTGGAATCTGCGTCTGCAGGTGGAATGAGATGGACCTAAGGACAGATGCTCCACAGTCCACAACGTTCTCTAACTGCATACTGGTTAGTGGATATGTTGGTTAAAAGTCAAAATGTCTTATAAGCCTTTTTTTTTTTTTTTTTTTTTAAAGAAGTCATCTCGTCCCTTCCTCCCCCTGTTCCAGATTTCTGCTCCCTAGGGGCAATTATTTTTGTTTTAAGGCTTTTCTTCTGTTTCTCCTAGTTTTCTATTAACGTTTCTCTTATTATTTCTAAACAATGTACTTACACTATTCTAGACTTTACAGTTTCTACTTACTATCACTGAAGATGATTTCACTTTTACCCTGTCCTTCCTCTCTTTATTCCCACCTTCTCAGTATAGTTACAATTTGGGGCTAGTTCAATATTCTCTACTTACATTATTACAACTATATGAATATTGACAGCTGAGCCATGTGACACACTGTATAGTTCCTTTTTATTTGGCCTTTTATTTCCCTAAAATTAATGTGTCATTTTAAAACATTTACTTGGTTATTCTCAAGATGATAGAAACATTAATTTCCGTTCACTATGATCAAGCTTATCAGGTAAACCTTCATTTTCATTTTTTTCTTGGCACTATTTCTCTGGCATCCCTTTTCTTGCTACTCCACCTTAGACTGATGGCTAAGGAATGTTACATAGCTGTTATGCTGGGAGATTAACTGTCTGTAGAACTCAGTTAACCTTTTGGAATATTTTCATGCCATAGCTTCTCTGTGAGATTTGAAGAGCAAGTGTTTTCAGATGGGAGAAAACAAAGAACAGTAGGGGTTGAGTGTCAAAGTCACCCAGATGCTGGTGGCAGTGCTTGGCTACAACTGGGCTTTCCTGACTCAGCCTGGGGCTCTCTGCAGGAAGCCACAGTGCCCCCTACAGCCCAGCACAAATGACCACTGATGGTGCTGAGCAGGTTTACCTCAAATCAAGTTCCAGATTCCATGGGAGAATACAAGGTGGCAGGGTTTTGACCCACACATCTGACTGCTTTCATAAATGGGAGATATGGCTGAACACTAGGCTTTGAATTGTACTTCCTGAGTCTGCCAATTAATAGTTGTGCAATCTTGAACTGGTCACATAATCTCTAAGCCTCAATTTTCTCACTTGTAAAGTAGTAACTGCTACCTCATAGGATTATTTTAAGGATTAAGTAACAATGTTCTAAAAGGCACATCTAAATGCTTAGTAAATGTTGAGCACTTTTATAATTATGATCTAGAATTTCTCAGGAGATAGTAATACTTTTACTCTTGGACCTCAATTTCCTAGTATCTTCGAGTTCCTGGACCAGGCCGAGATACTGTATGAGCTTTTCTAAACGAGTAATTTGTGCATCTCCTATGAGTGACTCTTGGTTAGCTGTCATTCTTCAGTTTACCTCCAGCTCACCCTCCAGGGATTGATGACACCTCTTGGCCAGCTGAGGTCAACTGACCACTACCAAAATAAATACCGTCCAAATGTCCCAATTCTTGTTCTTTCTGAATTTTGGCTTTTACATTTAAAAAAAATTGATTGATGGATAGATGTTAAGTTTCCCAGGTAACATTTTTTCCTTGGGAGAAAGGAGTATCTCTATATACTTAATCTACTTCTTTCACATGCTTCATACTGTCCTTTCTAGTAGTATTTCCTGTACCAGTTTGCATTCTAGAACAGACTGAGTAAAGAAAGATGATCCAAGTTTGAGATGAACTTTAGGGGAAAAGAATTCCAAATGCAATGTATTTCAACTGTAGGTTCATGACTCAGGAGAGGTTGTGAAATCACCTTAGTTAAATCACAACTAGCACTTAAAGAGAAATATAAGTATCAACCTGTATTACACATATTACAAATATAAATTATATATACACATTCGTGTGTGTATGCATGTTCTGGCTTGCAATGTAAATGCCTTTCTTACTAAACTTTACAATTCAAGTTTGAAAAATAGGTCTTAATGATTTTCACTAAGTTGTGTTTGCCTCTGCATCTTAGGTCCTTTGTCAGGCCTCTCTTCTGGATAATCCTATTCAAATTTAAAAAAAAAAAAAAATTCAAAACCACCCACCAGACAGGATTCATGCATTTTCTTCTTCAGCATTTTCTGGCAGCCACTACACAGATTCTAGGATAAAGGTTACTACTCTCAAACCTACAACCTCTTCAAGGCAAGTAGGTAAACTGAACATTACACAGAATAATTAAAATGTTAAAAGGTGCAAGTAACATGTTAGGGAATGTATGATTCACTATGGCCAAGTTAGCATGGAAGGCTTTATACAGCTATTAGGCCCCAAATGTCAATAATCAGATTGTTAAGGAAGAATTTACAAGTATATCTCTTTAAGGACTAATAGGTAAACTTGGCTGGATCATATGGTTTTAAAGATAGTTTTAGTACATGTACTTTAAAATAAATTCTATTTTGCCCTTAACACTTTAATGCATTTGGATCCACAAAGAACCTGTTATGACGATGCTCACTTAATTTAAAACATTTCAGCATAGTGGGACAACTGTGTTATATCCTTGGAGCAATGAGTTGTCCTAGTCAGAAAGTCACATTCCACGGATGGTGAGCGGGCTATCCAATCAGAAGACCATGCTTCACCAGTGAGTACTAGGGGCCCTTCTGTTATCCATTGCTCAGTTGATACAGGCAGCCTTGCTAATTAGCCTAGTAAGTGTCAAATGTGTTTTCATTAGTACTATGAGTGGCTTACAACAGATCTTAAATGATGAAGACACAGGTTCTTATTTGTGAATTCAGTACCTGTATTCAAGATATGTGGAATGGCGAAAAACAAGTCACTGTTCATTACAAGAATGTAACAAGCTCTGTAAAGTGTATTTCTGTAGACAGTACCAAAGGTATGATTGCTAAATGTACCTCTGCCTAGCCATTAGTAGAGGACTCTGGTCACCTGATATTCACCACAAGACTGAGAAAATTCTGCCCTTAATACGCGAGGGCAATTTATTATTGCTCAATAATAAATGTTTAAGAAGCAATTCTTGTAAGGGGAATTGAGTATGAGTTTTGCTTTCAGATTCATCTGTCCAAAACAGATGGAGTGGTAAAGACCAAATTGGCTGTCAGTTTGAAAAATAAGTAAAGATGTTTGGTGCATTTAAGTTACTTCCAAATAACATCAATCATCAACACCTATTTATCAAAGCAAGTTTATTTGATTACTTATTCCAGACAAATAACGCGGTTCATGTGTACAACTAATAAGACAATCCAAATAAAAGGCAGGAAAAAGTAATATGAGCTACACAAACAGCTACCTAGAATGGTAAAGCAGCTGCATTCATTTTACATAACACTGTGGAGTGATGTAGCACCATTTACCTCAAAGATATTCTATAAGGTAATTAAGTGGGTCTTTGCTAAAATGTAGCAATAGCTTAAAAATTATACTAATTTCAAATATAAAATTATATCAGAAAATTTCAGAAAAAATAGGGAATTTGGGAAGGATCTGACCGTGTACAATTCTTTTGAAAAAATTCTAAGGAAATACGCAGTTACCATTATTGAAACTGGTTTTCTTCCATCATCTGCACTATTTATAACTATCATTATGACCTAAATTCTAAGCTTTGGAAGATTTAATAGTTATTTACACACACACACACACACACACACATACACACTCTCTCTCTCTCTCTCTCTCTCTCTCTCTCTCACTCTTTTATTTATAAAAAATATTTTTTTATATTGAAGAGTTATTTACTGGTCTGTTCAGAATGTTCTGGTCTGAACCATAAACATGGAGGAACAAGAGGACTTTAATGATACTGAAATCAAATGGTTAGGATTTTTAATGATTAATTTGTACTTTTTACTATTTCTAATAGTTATTCTAAGCTATTCTACTCTGATCAATCTTAGAAATTTGTTGAATTTAGAGTTTGACCCTGTTGATGAATCTAAATTAACATGAGGTGATTTATAAATCCAATAGGAAGCATTCTTCTAAATACTTAAGATGTCTCACCTGAAATATATAAAAAAACTTGGAGAGAAATTTGGTGTTCCAGCATCTTCCATCAACCCACTTTACTGGTTAAGAGCCACAGTACATTTTCAGAACTATACCACAGAAAAGTCTTATGGAAAAAAAATTCCCAAGAGTCCGGGATTCATCAATTCTGTACAGTTTTGTTCCTAACCATTCCCCGACCCCTCTTTTTTAGGGTCAGGAACCACTTTGAGAAAGTGATGAATTCTGCCCCTCCCCCAATAAAAATGCATATAAACAAAAGCTATTCATTCGCAAAGGATTCCCTAGGCTCCATGACACCCAAGTTAGGAACTGATTTCAAAGCTGTGGACAGTGGAAAATAAGGTTAGCCCATTTCAGCATTGCGCATCTTCACCTCACTGCCCCCACAGTAAGCATTTTAATATTACTCAATTGCTGCCTTAAGACAAAGTTACTCTTATTGTAAGCACCAACACAGACTTTCAAAATTCATTCTCCTGCCCCGATTTCATAAGGTTTTAAGCTATAAACTTTATCTCTCAAATTATCCCTGAGGGTAAACTAGCAGGTAATTATTTTCATACACTATTTTTCAGAGCCAGTCAGTTGCTGAAAAATGAGATTAAAATTTAATACCCTTGTGAAAATGAACGTGTCTACATAATGAACAGATTATTTGACTTAAAAAAATGTATTTCAAGGTAGTTTCACACCTGAAATCAAACGTATCTACTTAGTCCCTCATAATATATGCAACACTCCCTGCCCCCCATCATACTCTCCCTTTACTTACTTGGAACTAGTACAATGGAGGTTTCCTACGATAGTAACAAACTGTCCTGAACATTCTACCTACAGTGCACGATTAAAAAAACTTCATTTCTGACCAAACCCACCATCTTAAAAGCATCTCAACTCCCCAGTTAACAAACAGGTTGAAGAATGCTATCTTTGAGAGGTCCAACTTGAACCACTGACTATGTCTTAACCCCATGCTGAATGGACTCTGAAAACAAGAGAAATGACTATATTATGGTACAAAGGGTAGGCCTATTGTTTTCTTATTAAAGACAAGCTCCACTATTCACTCCAAAGAATCTGTTTACATAATACAGGTAAACAGGGATATACAGGGGATTCTTAAAGAGACTCTGAAGACTGATAATAGAGGAGGTAAAAGGCAGACATTAAATAGAGAAATGCAAACACATCACATAAAATGTAATCAAATTCCTTACTAAAGAATTTTTAAAGTTTGAAGTCAGTTGACAATTACCTAGTCCTTTCAGAATGATTCACTTTTGCTCAAATACAGTATCTGTAGAACAAATCTGAAAATATTTGAATAAAGGAAAAGGTTCAGCTAAGAGAACAGCTTTGCCAAGGAAGCTATAACTTGGTTGTGGGATTTCATTCTTGCCTTTCGCTGTGTTAAAAAGTGAATGATGGAACAACCATTGTTCCCCCCCCCCCTTTTTTTTTTTACTTTGAAGAAGTTTTCCTTTGTACAAGTTAAAAACTATAATTTTCATTTCAGAGGCCCATGGATCATGGGAACAGGAGCTGGAGGAGAAGGATGCTGCTCTCACAATCAATTCAAATATTTCAATCAATGGTAAAGGGCTCACAAGAGAAAATGGACTGCTATTCCTTCACTGGCTAAAAGGTGTCCCACATAAGTCCTATAAAATACACAACCAAGTATTTTCTCGGCACTATTCAAATGTACCATTTTGTGTTTTTTCTACTGGATCTACTAAATGCTGAGTGAAAGCTGAAGAAGATAATATACACCAGTATTCCTGGCTGTATAATCTATACATTTTCATTTTAAGAAGAATTCAAGCATAATCCATATTTAAAAAATTAGACTAAAGAGAGACGTAAAGGTTTTAAAGTTTTCTCTTTGAAAAGATGGTATCTTACAGTACATACAAAAATACTCTGAAAATACATACGACTTCATTTACAAAACACTGAATCAACATATTACAAGAATTACATGGTTATGATTTTAATAAACTGAGCATGCATTCATGAAACTTAAAAAATATTACGAAATGCATTGAAAAAAGCAGTGTAAAAAAAGACAACTCATATAGTTAAATAAAAATTACAAAGGTCCTGAGCCAATTAACGGTTGGTAACAATGTCATTCAAAAATGCCTTTAGGTTTCAATAAATTCCACTGCTTATTTCTGCATGCCTAGTCCGTGAAGATAATGTCTGAAGTTGTGGGGTAAGTAATGGTCAGGAGTTACCATGCCAATTTAATTTTACACCTCAAAAATACAAGTTTGCTGTACTCAAAGGTATCTTATTGTTGAGGCTGGAATGAGTTGCTTCTTGGTAAAAAATACCTGTCAGCTAAAAAGAATGGCATGAGATAGGATATGTAACAATTTCACCACTCATATACTCACTTGTATCCTGGTTCTATTTTGATTCTTAATCAAGATGCATTTTGAAGGCCTCCATGGGAGGCAAAAGATAGAGAATTTATGGTGCCCAACTCTGATGTAACCACTAGGCTAATCCTCCCTGGTAACAATGCAACATTTGGACAGAAAGGCACAAAAAAGATTTACATATTCCAGGTGCCAATCTGGAAAAAAAATAATTTAAATCAACAGAACAGACAATAAGTACATTTACACAAATGAGGAAAGCAGAAAAGATACCTCACATTCATTTATCTCAGGTTTCACAAAGTGGCTTCAATGCTAAAGTAATGCGTTAACATTTGGAAAATTACAAGACAATTTTTTTTTTTTGTTTTCAACCTTTTCAATTCTATACAATGATTACAACATAAGACAAATTAAAAAAAAAAAAAAGGGAGTTCAGGACTTGTTCTATCAGTGTCCAAAGAGCCAAGAACTGGTTCCCATTATAGAGAAACAAGCATCAAAAGTTAAGGCAGTGAAACCTCCAACACAAAGCCATAATATTGTAGATGACAATTTCACAGCAGGTGATCCTCAGAGAAGTGTATGTAGCAATCAATGAGAGGATGCTACAGCATCTGCAGGTCAAAGTGTGAGAGTTCAAAAACCACTTCAAGGTTGCTAGGCTGATGACTGTAACTTTCTCCTTATTTTATATATGACAGCCACTTCTATTTTTAAAACAGTGGCTGCCTCTTGTCACTAATGATTGCATATTCACCTAAGTAAGGAGGCACTGCTTTTACCGATTAAGGGTCAGTCGAATGGAATTTTTGATGACACGAATGTTATTTGCTGGAACCGGAGATGATGAATCTGGTAGTTCTTTACTGGGCAGTCTCTATTAGAAAGAAATAGAAACAAAGAAGGAAAAGCAAATATAAGGCCCAAGTAGTACATCAGTCATAAAACTGAGTTTTTTGTTTTTCCAAATCCCTTAAGCTCCAAATATTCAAGTTATGTGATGAGTATTTTCTCCAATGTTCGTAAGTATTTCTTTATTTTGGGGACTTTACTGTCAGAGGTGAAAAGCAAAGGGATAGGAAAAGGGTGGAGGTGTGAGGAGTGTGATGTAAGGAAAGAGGACTTTGTTAAATCAGTCACTACTTCTGGACTGAGAAATACACAAAGAACACAGTCCTCCTCAAAGTCAGGCCATGGTAAACGGAAATCGGAGGAGCTTGGTCTCTAAACATTAAACTCTTGGGGTGTAATGTTTAAAATGAGTGTGTTACAGAGAAAAATTTGATATGTGGTTACATCCCTCAACTAGTTTTCTGTAATACGTTCATGAAGAACACTGTGAGATACTCAAGTTTTCAGGAAAAATCAATTTGTAGTCAGGCAAGGTAACTTCAGTGATGGTGAAATTCAGGGACATCTATCTGAGGGCTTTTGAGAACACTAACGATTATTGTATCATGAAGGCAAAGTTTAAAAAACTGAGAAACAAAAACACCTAAAACACAGACAGTTGTGCGATGGAAACAGTGGGTTAGTGTGCCAAGATATGACTGCAAGAGTTAATTCTTCGTGTGTTATCTTGGCCAAACAAGTATCTATATGATATCCACATCCATTCAAAATAACAAAAAATTTCAAACACACAAAAACAGAAAATAGGACAATGAAGACTAAGACATCACAACCAAGACTGAGACATTAATATTTTGCCATATTTGTTTAGTTTATACCCTTACCCTTTATACATGAAATGTTTTAAGCAAAACCCAGATATGCCATGTCATGCTTTTTATCCTTTAATATCCATTTCAAAGCTTTTTTGTCCATTATCACACTCATACTTTAATTATATACCCATATTTTTTTATAACTCTTATGTTAAAAGAAATTTTACAAATTCTACAAATAATAGAAAATATGAGGACATTTTCTATTCTGCTTTAGAATGGCCAATACATCCTGGGGAACCTGCCAGGGTGACAGTTAATTGTGATGAGAAGCACTTTATTCTTTAAAGGAGCAGGGGAGTTAAAATAAGCCATTTTGTCCTTTGTTCACTGTAAACTCTCAAAGAAGGGATTCCTCTGATTTACACAAGGCTGACTTTTGAGGACCAGCTTATCAGTTTACCATGCTTAATCATAATATATTATTAAATTCAATGGTAATTCATTGAAAAATAAATTTTTAAATTGAGGTTTACAGGCTCTTTAGCTTACGTTTTAAGGTACTTAGTATGTACACTGGTACATTTGATTCCTTTAAAATATTAGTAAGTACGAAACCTAACTATCAAACCTAAATTTTGATAGTAAGCAGTGGTGCACAACAAGATATACTATCAACTGTTGGTAAGAAATTACACTGCTGGGCACTATACTTCTTCTTTAAAGATGACTAAAAAAAAAAAAGGGTGAACATAATCTGAATAAGCCATGAAGTCTTTTTAACTTACTTGGTTCTCTTCTAGACTTTTGAGCACATACATTTAGGATCATATACCTTGTACCTTGTTTGCTATTTCCATTCCCAATTCTCAACTATACGACTGGTCTTTGAGGATGGGGACAAAAATCTTACTACCCTTTTCCTTCACCCAGTGATAGGCTCTTAGTAAGCTTTTTGTATATGTACATTATTCCTATTAACCTATGTATATCATCTATGAGTTAGACTATCTGTTACCTTTTTGCGTGATGTATCAATAGTTGGAATAGGCATACATTCTCCCCCAATGGTATCCTAAAAACAGAAGAGTTATATACAAATGTAAAACTTTCTCTCCTATATGCAAATACTTATTTCTACATTAAATAACAAAACTTTACAGACAGATCTGATCTGATCCACTTTCAAATACAGTACTTTTCCTGATACATGATTCATTAAAAGTAGTATTTTGAAGCACACTATTAATATATTTACCACTGATTTTCTTTTTCTGTTTTCAGCAGCACGCGATTCCTTAAACTTTGATTCAAGTCGAATAAACTAAAATATAAACATTAAAATGATTGCTATTATTACCTACAAAAAATACAAAATCTATATAAACTGAGAAACTAATTAGTGATTAGGCTATCATTAAAACTACTTGCAGAGAGGAGCAGGATGGGGGGGACTGGAAGAGATGAGCCAAAGTATATATATATATATGCATACATGCATAGCCCGTGAACACACACAACAATGTAGTAAAGGCAGGGGTGGGGTGGGGGGAAGTTGAGGGGGCAATGAAGAACATCTGTAATAGTGTCAATAAAAAAATAGAAAAAAAAACTACTTACAAACATGAGTTGATTACAGAAGAGAATTTATATTAGACTGAATTTAATGACCACTCTTAATTTCTACAGTTCGAGTGATCTTTTGGTTAAAACAATTCAGTTTATAACAAAAAAAAGTCTTACCACCCTCTACTGGACACACAGGAGATAAACATTATAACACAATAAATATGTCTGTTTAGTTACCAATAATGACTTCTGTGTAAGTCAAGGAGAAACTTATTAATCATTCAAGTTTTCAGACACATTAATAACCTGAATTTAGGATGAACAATTAGAACTGTTCCTTTAGGGTTAGGGTAAATGTTCTTTTTGAACAGTCAAATCCTAATGGAACACTAAGATGGCTATGAAGAACTCTGATTTCTTCAGTATTTTCTTAAAGTTAACTTTTAAAAAAGCAACTATTGAATCACAATTAAAACTATAACTTTACCTTTTCTATATCTTTCAACCTCTTTGAAGACCCATCTATAGGTGGGGAATGGGATCTCTTGGGTGCAACATTCTTAGCTATATTTGACATTCCGTTTAGATGTGGTTGTCCCTGGACAGGGTTGTGGGGTGTTGTGATCCTAGGAATAACATTTCGTCCTACTACAGTAGGAATGGTGCACACAGCTGGGGGTGATACAGCTTTCACTACCGAGTCAACTTCTGAAAAGGAAAAAGGAAAGATTTTAATAATTAAATATATTATGTAGTAGGATCATTACTAACAAGAGAGTAGACACCTACTTGCACCAATGACTGGAATAGATAGTCCTTGAGCTGGCGGAACACTCAGTGGCTTTTCCACAATTACAGCAGCAGGCTCAGCATTATTCCTGCTAAAAGTGTTAAATTATCATCATTAAATGATTAAAATTTTACTTATTTAAAGCACTTTTAACATTCAGCATTACTTCTTTCAAGCATTCCTACTTTACTACTTCACTGAAAAAAGAGAAAAAGGGAGAAAAGGGCAGAGGTCCCAGTGAGAATTAAGAGAAAAAAATTAACAGAAAACATGCATGTCTCTGCACTAATCTAATCCTACATATTCATAAACCTATACCATGTCCCACAGGATTATCAGAAGTAGTTCAGTTATTTCTAGACTAGCAACTGGTAAAATAAAATTACATTATTTAACAATTTAAGAAAGTATTTAGCAAGGCACAGGAAAGTTTCTATTATCTTTAAATAAAGAAGACTGAAAGGACAACTTTGAAATACTGACCTTTCTGTTTCTCCTGAAGGAGAATTATCAGGCTTGGAAGGTTTGTTTGTAGACACCGGGGAATTAAAAGGTGTTCCATTATCAGTGTCTCTGGAGCTATCCAAACAATTGCTATCCAGAGATGATCTTTTGGATTGAGGTCCACTTGAACTTCGATTGACATCAGAAAGACTTTGCTGAAAAGGGGAAAGATTTTAGGATTTCAAAAAGCCAATGAGAACAATGACTCTTCAATTCTGAAGTACATATAAAATAAATAATCTTTTGTGATTAATGAAGGTGAGATTTTGATATTAGATTATAATTGTCTGTATTTCCCCTCTTTCTTCTCAAAGGGTGTGGGAACTGGCAGAATGTAAATTTGGTCCCAGGAACCATATTGGAAAGTTAAGATTACAAACTCACCTTTTTCTTCTTTTGAAGAATCTCTGCTGGAAGATAGTGATGAAGTTGTTTTTTTTTAACATGAGTTGCTTCAATTTTCATTCCCTCCTTTAGCATGTTTATATTGTTTGCCTGTCTGTACACTGTAACAATGTCAATAGGTTAAACAGAAACTTCTTCCTGAATCAAGGGCTCTGTTTTCTTTTCCTGAGGTGCATATTCTCCATCACTACAAAAACACATACATTCCTCCTACAGAACAAATATTTCTAAAACATTTTCACCAGGTCACAGTTCTATTTAAGTTCTGACTATGTTTTCTTATGTCCAATTTCTAACACTTTCCTATAATCAAATCTCATTAACAATATAAATGTATGAAAAAAAGGTTTTATCCAAATCTTGTTTTGTGCTATTTTCCCGAAAGAAAAATCTCTTCTTACAATGATTTACCTATGTCTAAGCTCATCTTAATACCAAATAACCCAAGGTGCAATTCGAACATCCCCCCTCCATGAAGCTTCTTTTAGTACACCAATCATAACCATAGAATGTCAGATGTTGGAAACCAGCTACAAGGACATCCTTATTGTACAGGTGGGGAAAGGAGGCTCAACAGCCCCAGATGCCTTTGTGGGGACTGGAATACACAGTCCTAGATTCCCATCCTAGTCCTCTTCATACCTTGTAAGAAAATCAGTTATATTAACTACCATGTAAATTATTTAATGTATGTTAACTGTGAATAGCAAATTATATTACAAACTTACTGAAGACAGGGATGGAAGGCTTAGTAACTACTATGAAATGTGGTAAATTATTTAATCTCTTGGGGTCTCAGTATCTCTACCTGGAGAGCATTTAATAATTTTATAATAAATAGTTTCCCAACCTCCTCTTTTTTGAAAATTGAGGCCAAATTATAATGGGAAAATTTATATGTACATTTTCATTCCAGACTGCTGATAAAAGAGTCACTGGTGTGCTTGTTCAACTTGCAGACTCTCTGGCTCCACTCCTAGAGTGTGATTCAGTAGTACTCAGGTGATGCACAGGAATCTGCATTTTTATGAGAAATGTGAGGACTAGCTCACAAACCAAGAATAGTAAGAGTATGAATGCACACTATTCCAGATTAAGAGAACTCTAGATTAAGATAACAGATATATTAAGATATCCCAGAGAGGTATTATTAGGGAACTAAATGTGAAAGACATTCTTTTCACTAATTCCAAACATTCAGCAAGCCTGTATTGACTGACATTTATTTCATGTTAAAAAAATATCAAGTGATTTTTATTAGTGATTACACCTGGCTATGCACACTAAGAATCACCTATAGAGGTTTTTTTAAAAAAAAGACTATTTATTTATGTATTTATTTATTTTCAGAGAGGGGAAGGAGGGAGAAAGAGAAACATCAATGTGTGGTTGCCTCTCGCACACCCCTCACTGGGGACCTGGTCCACAACCCAGTCATGTGCCCTAGACTGGGAATCGAACTGCTGACCTTCTGGCTCGCAGACCAGCACTCAATCCACTGAGCCACACCAGTCAGGGCTGCAGAATATCTTTAGTTGTCTTTTTGTTTTAGAACAGGTAATACATTCACCCAGTACAAAACTCAAAGGCTTCAAGAGTATTCAGTAGTCTCCTCACCCCTAATCCCGAATACACCTGGTTCCTTGACCTAGAAGCAACTAGTTCTGCCAGTTTCTTTTTTTAAAAACTACATACCCTTTCAGAAATACATAAGGTCTGCCTGGAATAAGTCCAGCCATTGTTAATATAACAAGAATAGTTTGCATGACGTGGATGTAACCTGACAGTCAAGGAGAGTGGGCTGGGATGTGCATGCATGAACAATGACTTTACTGTACTAATCAGTGGGGGCAGTAGATGTCACTGAGTGAGCATGTGTACTATGTGGCCATTGCATTCAAAATGAGTGAACAGAGCAACGAATCTGCATCAAATTTTGTGTAAAGCTTAAACATCCCTCTGTGGAAACCATTTGGATGATTCAAAAGGCTACGGCTATGGGGCAACTAGCGATTGGCAGCTTCGTCACAACAATGTGCCCACTCATGTATCATGTCTCATTCAAGAGGTTTTTGGTGAAACATCAAATCACTCAGGTGACTCAGCCCCAATTACAGCCCAGATGTGGTGTGCTGCGACTGCTGGCTTTTCCCAAAACTAAAATCACCTTTGAAAGGGAAGGGATATCAGACCATCGATGAGATTCAGGAAATATGATGGGGCAGCTGATGACGACTGGGAGGTCCCAAGGTGCCTTTTTGAAGGGGACTGAGGCATCATTGTCCTCTGTACAGTATTTCCTGTACCTTGTACCCTCTTCAATAAATGTCTCTATTTTTCAGAATACATGGCTGGATACCTTCTGGACAGACCTCATACTCTATTTATAAGACAACATGCATATATTTTTTAATTATATAAATAGTACAGCACTATACACACTATTCTGCATTCCCCCCCCCCCCAAAATGTGTCATGGAAATTGTTTCATCATGCCTTTAATAGCAGCATAGATTTTCATAATATGGATATGCCATATTCACTTAACCAATAGGAGAATTTTTAAAATATAGCCAGACAGATCCAAGGCAGATAATACTGCATTATAGCCAAAGTTGAGAACAATAGCTCTATGATGACAAGGTCTTACCTGTATCAGTAAATGACTGTATATCATATGTCAAGTCTATGTTAACACTTTCTGCATTTTCTACTCTTCGAAAAATTATTCCGAGGAACCACATTGACACGTAATTATTGCTATAAAATAAAATTTAAGAATTTTCATTAACTTTTTACAATTTTACAGATGTTATTTGGTAATTAAAACTTGGTCTTTATGGAAGCATAAATATAAATTTCAATGGTTTGGCCAGATTCTTACAACTGACACCAAGAACGTTGGTAAATTATACTGTGGTGTTATAAAGAGAACTAAATGGTTTTGAAAATGACTTACTGAATATACACTTAAAGCTGCTCCAAATACTGTGATGGAGTTTTTGCTGGAGTCCATGGACTATCAACATAGCATGTACTTTGTTTTAATGTATGATTACTCAAAAACATAATGTATCATCCCCATCAATGCTTGTTAAACAGTCTCACAACTGTTTTTAAACAGTGTCTATGTCAAATAACATTATTTAGAAAATACAGTATTAAAAAGTAATTAACTCACTCTTTATAATGTTCCTTATTCCCTGGGAATGACTGGGGATTTACATGTGCAAGAGTAATAAATTCATTCCGTTCCAAGTTTCCAACAAGTACACGAATTTTAGATTCTACCAATCCAACCCTAAAATAAAAAAAGACAATATTTTTCCATATTAAATTTGGAAGCTCTACCCAAGTAAACTAAAAAGCACGTCAGCTATGATGCTTTATATATTCATTTAAAAAATTGTCTCATATTTAGTGACTCTTTAAAACACCATTCAAGTAAATAACCAGTTAGTGAATTCTTCCCCCTTCTCTTTCTAAAAAGAACTGACCTATTTAATGCATCCCTGATCTAAATAGTTGCCTGTAAAGACCATAAAATAGTTATAATTTGAACATGGTTCATCTGTCTCTTTATCTTTTTCCACTTTCAAATTTTATGTCTAAACCCTAATAATGTGACCCCAAACTAATAACTGACACTTAATTTATGAAATATACATGCTCTTATTTTCATAAAATGATACCAGGTATTGCATTTAAAAAGAACTAAAATCAGATCAGTTACTACTAAATCAGAAGTTTCATCAGATTTCTACAACTTTTCTACCTCACCTAAGAAATGACTGCTGTCAGCTATCATATTAATGATTTTATGAATTAGAAGGAATACCTACAAGAATATTTTTACTCTTCTTTAAGCACTAGTGAAAGCCTACACATTATAACTGTGTGTGCTTCAGCAGCAGATATACAAAACACTGAATTATTCTTCAGAGTAATCTAAATGAGAGACTAACAAACTTTCTTTGTAAAGGGCCAGATAATAAATGTTTTAGGCTTTGTGGGCCATTCTGTTTCTGTTGCAAATGTCTGACTCTGCCTTGTAGCAGAAAAGCAGCCATAGACAATATATAAATCAGTGGGTGTGGCTATGTTCCAATAAAACTGTATTTATAAAAAGAGACAGCAGACTGGATTTGGCCCAGACCATAGTTTCCTGACCCCCGATCTAGACTAATGAAACACTCTGTTTTAGTGAAAAGTTTCTCTTTAGGGTCCTTTTTATTGTCAATGAAATAAGCATTAAACCCTTGAAGCAGAAGACAGACAGTATTGTTCTGATCTCCTTTTCCAGAAGTCAGACTTGAGGAAAGCACAATCCTCTCTGGTGGCCTAACAGCCTCTGCCTGATGGAGCTATGGATGTCAGTACACTAGAGGGAAAGGAAATACATTTACATGCACCAGGAAGAATGCACTGCTCCTTGACCAAAGTACCTCCTCTCTGTTGACAGAGGCTTAAAAAATTCTGAAACCTTTCATACTACTATCTCCTAAATTAAAAGAATAAATAAGCCCTGGCTGGAGTGGCTCAGTGGACTGAATGCTGGCCTGTGAACTGAAAGGTTATGGGTTTGATTCCTGGTCAGGGCATATGCCTGGCTCGTGGGCCAGGTCCCTCGTTGGGGGCGTGTGAGAGTCAACTGGTCCATGTATCTCTCACACATCGATGTTTCCCTCTCTCCCCCCATTTCCATCTCTCTAAAAGTAAATAGAATCTTTAAAAAGGTTTAAAAATAAACAATAAAAATACATAAAATGTCTCTTCCTTCTAGTTTTAATTAAGTTTTAATTTTGCTTAAAACTGACTTTGAGCCTTAGATGGTGTGGCTCAGTGGATTAAGCATCAGTGTGAAAACCAAAATGTTGCCTGTTCAATTACCCATCAGGGCACAGTCTTACCACTGTGCAGGCCAAGTCCCCAGTTGGGGGAAGCATGCGAGAGGCAACCTAATTGATCAGTTTCTCTCTCACAGTTATGTTTCTCTTTCTCCCTCCTTCCCATTCCCTCTCTCTAAAAATGAATAGATGACAAAAAGGCATCGTTAAGAAAATCAAATGTTGAAAAAAAACCCCTGACTTTGAAAGGTGACAAAAGGCAAAGATCTGTTCACATATTATCTTGTGTCACTTCTGATTCTGAAACATTAATTTGATGGCATTTCTTAGACACTGATGCTCCAGGGTCATGTACAACAGTCATCAATGAGTTAATAACTTTGAAAATAGAGAAAGTGTTTTATAAATGAATGATAAAACACCATATAAATGTTATCACCATACAGTAGGTACAGAACTTGAAATACAAGTCTTACCACTCTAGATGGTTTTCTTCTGTCGATGCGCTGGCGGTCAGTACTATATAATGTCTATGAAGAATTTCCAGCAACAATCAGGGAAAAAAAAGCCGTAAACATGGTTAGTGTCTGTTTTTCTATCATTAATTTTTCCTTCTCCTTCCTAGTGAACAAAAGTACTAATCCAGGCACATAGTTTATGAAAATCAAAACACTCTGTTTTTACAAAATTAATACCAGACCCTCAATTAAAAAATAATTCACTAAAAACCAAAACCAAAAACCCACTACTAACACAGGGTTAGACACTAATACAAAATAGAAATTCTCTCATCATTTAGGTTTCTGTTAACCTATTCTTTACCTTATCTGAAATGTAAGTGCCAACTGTCATTTAGCATATATTAACTTTCTAAGTTTAATTCTCTTCTTTACACACATACACAAAATGAAAAATTTCAAATACCTATACTTTTGAAAAAAATTTGGTGGCTCAAGTAGTTTGGACCAATCTGATTTCCCTTGAAGAATTTCACCTGTGACTGCGAGACCTAAGTTTAAAGAGAGAGAAAGAGAGACAGGCAGACTGAGAGACTGATTTTGAACACTGACCATCATATTATCATCTACTGTATTACTGTATTATCCTACCCCCAAACCTCTAACTCCACCAAATTCTTGAGTAAAAATAATGTACATTTATTATGTTCTTTCTCAGAACACAAATATCAGTTTCAACCAAATTGGGCTGGCTCCATTTTTGGCCTTAATATTACCATAAATTCTGGAAAACCAATTACTGGAAAAATAAATACACATTTGAAAAAATTTTAAGAAATAATAGGCATAACTGCAATACAGAATTAAATCGTTATCAACCAAAACATGGGGCTATGTAAAGGGCAATAGGGCCAACAGGTTTACCTTGTTTAAATTCTTCTACCATTACTGTTCGAGTTGATGTGGACACATTATACGTAGAATTCTGTTGTGGATAGGCAGGGGTGATTATGGGCATTAGATGATACCTATCTGATGGATTTACCTGTGAGATGAGAGGCAGAATAAATGATCTATTCTCTTACTTGATTTCCCCAAAAGACTGAAGAATATGAAATATAAATTTAATACTTCATTTCCACATTTCTAAGAAGCACATTTCCACTCCCCAACTATATTTATTTCTTAAGTCAGATGCAACTGACAGTCAAAGGAAACTGCAGAAGTTTATTTTTCCCCTGAAAAACTGTTAAACTCTTGGTACATCTTATAAACAATGGTCTTTTAGAACAAGGAAATATAGTATCATAGATGCAGAAAGTATTATCTGGTCCAATGGCTCTCAATCCTCTTTCTGCACCAACTCAAAGGACAATTTTCTCTATGTTACTCACAGAAATGAGCGCTTACTCTAAAAGCAAATTAAAATGCAAGGTGAGTGAGAGTTATGCTATCTTGGAACAATGAATCTGCTTTAAATTGCACTGCAAAGCAAATCTTTTATATACTTCAGTACTTTATTATTAGAAACTAATTATTTGTAAGGCAGTTTTTAACAATGGATTATGACATTTTGGTTGCTACACCCACTCATCTAGTTTTATATGGGGGTTTCTAATGACATAACATTTGGATTATCGTTGGAGAAACACATCATCTGCATCAAAAACACAGCAGAGGAAGAGAAAGGACTATAGTTAAACAGAAGATGAGCACACAAGAGGAATTATCTTTAGATTGTAATTTAGAGAATTGTCCTTTTCATAAAAGATTTAATGAAAATTTATAGCAAGTCACATACCCGCGGATCCCAAACAGGCAAATTCAAATTGCTTTCTTCTGGTTGCTTCAGCAGCACAGGATTTGGCCATTCCCTAACATGAATAAGAAAATTAACTCACATAGGACCTCACTTCAGCAACTACACAAAATGTTAAAATCATTAGACTTCGTTCCAACTTTCACACAGCAAATTTTTGGGGTATTTCGTATTAAAAAAATAGGAAAGGAAAGAAAGTATACAAAGTTAAAGGCTGCCTATTTTAAAGCAGTGTTCTCTGAAAGGGCAAATACTTGCCCATTAGCTGCATTTGATTTAAATCTGAATTTTTCCCTTCCTTTTCATTTACTTTCATGGATTTAACTCTGATAATAACAGCAACAGCTAATATTTATTGAAAATACTCCTAAAAAATCGCTGCAATAGCTATGATTATCAACTCCATTTTACGTATGACATCTTAAACCACCTCCACATAGCTAGTATTCGCTAGGATTGTGACCACTCTCTCAAGCTAAAGGTGCAACATTTACAGACCCCTGGAAGGCGCCATCTGGTGTTCACTGTTGCCACAACTTTGATGTTTTTAAATTTTCTTTTTTCAAGATAGATTATTTATTTATTTATTTATTTTTAGAGCGGGGAGGGAGGGAGAAAGAAACGGCAATAAATATCCATCAGTTGCCTCCCATATGCCCCCAGCTGGGGACCTGGCCCTCAACCCAGGCATGTGCCTTGACTGGGAACTGAATTGGTGACCTTTTGGTTCACAGGCCAACACTCAATCCACTGAGCCACACCAGCCAGGGCTTAAAGTTCTAATTTAAAAAAGGACTTAGACAACAGAAAAAGTCTATGAGTCTATGCATAGCTTTTAAATTTCCAAACAAATTGACATATAGGCAGAGGTTAGTAAATAGTGAAAGTATGCATATGAATACTTACCACTTGGAAAAAACTAAAAAGAACTTATGAACTAAAGTAGAAGCTGCTGCATTTGGATATAATTGGCAAGTTCTCGCAACTAGCATTGCCCAAGAGACACCACCAAGGAATCCAAGCATGTTGGAATAAATACCACGTCCTATAAAATTAATATATTTGTTAATTATTTGTTTGGACCTAGTATCCATGTCAATCAACAGTAAAGAACAGGATTACTTCCTTCCTAAGACTGTTAATTAGAAATCCTTTCCCTTATAGAAACATTAAAATCAACAAGCAGACCTTGATGCTAGGCCCATAGTCTTATTAGTAAACCATAAGCTACTCTGCCTTCCATTATAGACACTCCCATTCCCTGCCTCAGTTCTGACTGCCCACCTAGGCTCTACTGATACAACTTTGGAATCTCCCACATCCCAACATTTATGGTTGAGAAAGAAATGAAAAAAAAAGAGGCAAAGTATGTGGAGGGTATAAGCAGGGAAGAAAAAACATTTCATTAGAAATCATATTCATGGGCATTTTAAAATCAGGTATAAAGTCGGGGACTAACTTCAGTATTTTGTATAATTTGGGTATTTCCCATAAAGTACAGCACACCATTGATACTACTCATTTCTTGTACGATTGTTTCTTACAGCAATCTATAAAAAAGCATTACCATATTTCATAAAACCTAAGATCCCTTCAATTTATATCCCAGTAAACAAGCAAGAGAAAAATACAAATGATCAATTTCAGATATGTTAAACATTAAAAATATGTATCCCAGAATGAACAAAACATGGTATTTAATTTAATCTGTAACGAAAAGACAAATCGTTTGATATCCTTTCACTGCAAACTACTTTATTCTGACTATGCAAACAAGGTAACTGAGCTAAGGGACAAATTCTGCTCACTTAAGCTCTATTTAGACATGCACTATCCAATATCATGGCAGCCACAAGTTACATATGGCTATCTTTTTTTTCCCTTTTGGTAACAGCCTTTATTGAGAAATAATTTGTACACTGTAAGAGTCATCCACTTCAAGTATAAAATTCAATGGCTTTTAATCGTGCAACCATTACTACAATCAATTCTGGAACATTTTCATCATCCCCAAAAGAGACCTTAAACGGTCACAGCCCTCTTACGTGCCCACCAACCCTCCTAAACTAAGCAACCTGTAATCTACTTTGTCTCTATAGATTTGTCTATTCTGGACATTTCAGATAAGCAGAATTTTATAATATGTGGTCTTTTATGACTGGTTTCTTTCATTCAACATAATGGTTTCAATGTTCATATATGTTGTAACATATATCAATATTTCATCCCTTTTTTACTGCCTAATAATACATCATGTTATGGATAAACCATTTTTGGTTCATCTGTTCATCCATTTATGAACATGAGATTGTTTCTACTTTTTGACTATTATGAATAATGCTGCTATGAACATTTGTGTTTAAGTTTTTGTGTGAACATATCTTTTCATTTCTCTTAGAATTCTTTTACAATTAATTAAAATTAAATAACATTTAAAAATTCAGTTCCTTACTTGCATGTTTCAAGGGCTTGGTAGCCATATGGTTACTGTACTGGACAGCAGAGATAGGAAACATTTCTATCATTTCCAGAAAGTTTCATTGGAAAGCACCGTTTTAAACTACGTAAAACCTGGTGCCAGAAGTATAGTACTATTTCTGTAGTTACAAACTGTACACATGTGCTCTGCCAACTCAGGACTAGGCTGTCAACCATGTCATATATAAATATATCAACTAGTGCAGTTCCAGGTTTTATTAGAAAAGTGTTACAATGTAAAAACAAGTTAAAACTATCACTGTAGATTCTTCATTTAATAAATTTACTAAACATCTACCATAAGCTTTGCTGGTGAAGGGGAGACAAAGATAAGTAAGATGGTACTGCCCACAGAGAGCTCAAAGACCTGGGAGGGTTGCACTCTTCAAGCCCTAACTCATTCTGACTGCCTGGCTGAAACCTAGGATGGACAGTTGGGTGTTTTTCAGTTTTCACCCAAGGGAGAAGGAGGCAAAGTCACACATTATAGCACCATAACCACTGCACCTGAAAAAGAAACTGCTTCTCCAATCTTATTGGACCTCAATCCCCCAGTATCAATATACTCAGGGATTTTCATCTTTGCTTCTATCATTAGCATCTGAAAATTATGATTTTATAATTAAAAAATAAAAGAGTTGGGATACTTACGTTTTGCCCATAATTTGACTGCTCTTAGTGTGAGCCTAAAAGTTTCTTTATTTGGCACTAAATGCAAAATTTCATCAGTAACTCTACAGCCTGAAAAAGATAAAGCATTTATTTTTCATTATGCAACAAAAACAGCTTGAATGTCTTTCTAACCTCCAGATTCTTAAATGCTAAAAATATCAAAGGTAATAAAATGTCAGGGTTCATTTTCTGTCTTCAAAATTTAGAACTTATATATGAAAAATCACTTTGCTTTTGGAATTCAAAAGCACATAGGTAAAGCAATCCAATACTAAAATAAGAGACACGTCTATCTTTTTAGCTTTCTTCCACATTTGACTTTACTGTTAGTCAAATGACCCCAAGTTATAAAAGTGTTACTGCTTTAATGCAAACCTTATCCACAAACACTGTGCTTTACTGTTGCACTCTGGAAGTACAGCAAAACACAATGATTCAGTTAAACAACAGATACTATAAACCAGTAATTCTCAAAATACAGTCAGTGGACCCCTGGGAATCTGTTATATCAAACCTACTGGGTTGGCCAAAAAGTTTGTTGAGTTTTTTCCCATAAAATAAAAGACACATTTTTCACTTTCACCAATAACTTTACTGGTCTGGATATTTTGAGTATGTCAGCTATCTCCCACATGGTAGAATATTGATTGTCCTCAATTAATGTCACGATTTGATCGCTAGCAACTTCAACTGATCTAGCCGACCATGGAGCATTGTCCAGAGAGAAATCTCTAGCACGAAACTTTGCAAACCACTTTTGACACATTTAATCAGTCACAGCGCCTTCTCCATACACTGCACAAATCTTTCTTTGCAGTTCAGTTGTTTTTACCTTTCTTGAAATAATAAAACATAGTATGCTGAGAATGTTGTATTATTTTCTTCCATCTTCAATATTAAAATGGCTACACAAAAATTCACCCATTTTTTGTTTTTTAAATGCATGCTGATATGACAATTGTCACAATATAATTTAACAAAATTGTTTTGAATGAAGTTATAGACAACTAAGCACTACTAGAGCCATCTTACAGAAAAATAAATCAAACTTTTTGGCCAACCCAATATTTTTGTAATTACATTAAGGCTTTCTTTGCCTGTTTCACTGTATTAACATTTGCACTCATGGTACAAAGGGCAGTAGTGAGGAAAACTGCTGGTACCATAGCAGTGAATCAAAGCTGTGGCAACATTTTACTAAGCAGACGACCTATATTTACTGCCCCACATTTGCAGTTAGAAGACAGGAAAAGAAACTGTGCAGATATATGAAAATGTTTGAGGTAAGTTCAACTACCTGCTTTCATCGAGAAATACCAGTTTTACTTGGAATGACTGATGGGCAAACTATAGTTATTCACACTTAGATATGTAGCATATATTTTCTAAAAACAAACTGAGTCTTGCATCAAGGAAAACAAATGACAAAATTTGTTGACTATAATAAATTTGAGCTTCCAAGTAAAAATCAGAATTTTGGACAACTAGTGTCTGCTACTGTGAGCTTGCATTCTGATACTTAAAAGACTTCTAAATTTACTGACATGGGGGAAAAAACCCTTTTCTGATAAAAAATTGGTGATATTAATGAATGTGATTTTTTTGGATATTTTATAATGAAATGTGAATTAACATTTAGTGGAGCCAAATAACTTTGTGAACCAGTATTTTCTAAAAGATCAAGGCATGACAGTAAAAAATCATGCACAGGTAAAAGATCCAGTCAAAGAATAAGACAGATCAATGGATTTTTAATGTAATAGAGTATAAAAAGTTGACAGGATTTTAGCTTCAATATTCTAACCTTTAAAAAAAGATCACTTTTACTCAGCAATAAAATGAACAAGCTACTGATACATGCTACAGAGATGAAATTCACAAACATTGTACTAAGTGAAAAAAGCCAGACACACAAAAGACCACATATTGTGTGAAATCATTTATACGAATGTCCAGAAAAGGCAAATCTATAGAAATAGAAAGTATATTAGTGGTTGTCTGGGACCAGGGGTTTGAAAAGGGGAATGACTGCAAATAGGTACGAGGGATCTTTTGAGAATGATGAAAATATTCTAAAATTGTCTAAACTGTCATGCACAACTCTGAATATACTAAAGACTATTAAATTGTACACATAAAAAGGATAAATTTTACAGTATATAATTAGACCTCAATAAAGCTGTGGAAAAGAAAAAAACTGTCACATGGTCAAGTTTTAGTGTAGTATCAAAGAATATCCACCATTATCTGAAAAATCTATTAAAACACTTCTCCCTATTCCAATTACACATCTTTAAGAGGTCAGATTCTCTTCCTATGCATCAATCAAAACAAAATATTGTAAGAGATTGATTACAAGGCAGATATGAAAATCTAGCTGTCTTCTATTAAGTCAAATATCAAAATATCTGCAAAGATGCAAAAAAAGCCACTGCTCACATAAAAATGTATTTATATTCACTTATAATGGATACACTATGGTTATTTTAAAATGAACTAATACTAGTAAACCTTCAAAATTTTCTCAGTTTTTATTTCTGATATGGTAAAGACTGATCATGTTAAATGGTCAACATTAGATATAATCCATGTAAACAGAAGATTTTTTCTTTGGGGTCTTTACTAAATTTTTAGAGTGTAAAGGGGTCCTGAGACCAATATGTTTGAGAACCATTACTAAAAACATAAACAACATTCAAACAAATTTCTTTTAAAGATGCTTAAATGTAATCAGATTACCTGTATGAAGAAAATGACACCATCATTTTTAAACTGTTAGTTCAATCTCCTTAAAGAAGTCCATTAAAAGTTCCACAAAAAGATCTCAATTTGTTAAAAATTTTTCAGGAAGGTAGCTCAGATGTCTTTTTAGAAGCTTACCATTTAGGCTGCGAATACACCTTATATCAAGGCTTCTCAGTCGAGAGTCATCTCTTAGATCTAAATTATCTGATATGGTTTGTATTGCCAGTCTTGCAAAGACTAGATCGATCTTTGGAAGATGTAAAAAAAAGAGAAAAATATTATTTTTTTTCTCCTTCTAGTCCATTCTTCCCCCTCCCCACTTCAAAAATGTAAAAAGTTGTAATTACTAGTTTTGGAAATTCTACCAAAACTTCAAAAAGCCTATGTAGGCAATCTCACATGGGAAATCACTGAAAAGTTTTGTGAGGGCAATTAAATCTTCAAATTAAACAAAAGCATTTTAATTTGATTTAAAAAAATTTTAAATCTTATGAATTTCTAGATAAAGATGGCAGATCCAACACGCATTTACATTCACCTCCTCTTGGCAACTCTAAAATACCAGCAAAATTTTGTTTTCTTTTTGTTTAGTTTTATTTTGTTTTTAAAGACATAATCCACTAGGACAAAGAAAAATACAAGACAAAAGCAAAAATTACAAAAGCTGGAAAGCAGATGGGCAAAGTAGTAACAGACTCAGCAGATCTACGAAAACAAAGACAAAAAAATATTGTAACCTGGGAATAAGAACAGAAGCTATAAATACATACATAAGTTAAGAGAAATATTTAGAGAATAAAAAAGTATTCTTAGAAATTAAAAATATGACAGCAGAAATGGAAAAAAAAATTTTTGGAAGATGAGAAACCCATAAAAAGTGGGTATGGCCAGTAAATGGCATGGAAAAGATTAATAAAAAAAGAGGGGGCATCCTCAAGGTCCAATACACAAATATTAGGAGTTCCAGAGAGGAGAGAGGAAACAAAGGCAGGAAATCCAACAGAAGTCAATATAATCTCCAAGAACTGAAGAATACGAGTTCAAACCCTAGCATCTGACTAAAAAGACACAGACTAATATATATTACCATGAATTTTACAACTGTGAAGACTAGGAAAAAAAATCATGCAAGTGTCCAAAAAGATTAACAGATCACATACAAAGGATGAGGAATCAAAATGGCATTACACTTCTCAATATAACATGGAAGCTAGAAGACAGTGAAAGCAAGACTGTCAAAATTCTGAGAACTATTATTTTCCATGTGGAACACCTTACTCAGCCAAACTACCAATTTCCCTTGAGAAAAGAATAAAGACATTTTTAAAAATGCTAGATCTCAAAAACATGTGCTCTTTCTCAGGAAGCTAGTGGATGAGTGCCACTAAAATGAGAGTCAAGAAAGAAAACTCTAGAGAAAGGCAAAAAGAAATTTCCAGGATGACAGTGGAGGGGAAAAAAAAAGATGTCAGGATGACAGCTCTATATTAGCATATTAGCCACAGAGAATGGTAAATGTGGACTGGAATAGGTGAGAAGACTGAGATATTTTTTCAGGATGATTACAGAATACCTGAGAAATCTAAATCTATTTAAAGGTGATTTAGACAACTAAGGACAGGGTGGTTTTGAATTAGTCTTAAATTTAAAGCCCAAGCAAACAAATCTCAGAGCAATTACCTCCTAAGAAAACAAAGTGCCACAAAGTAAAAAAAGGTAATCTAGATACTTTGTGCTCAGTTTTGAACATTATTTGTAAGATCATAATAATGTAAACACTAAATATTGTTTCAGGCAAAATTATAAAAATATTACTATTTTAGGAGGTCATGGAAATGAGATGAATGGGGTAGGAATGGAAGTTGGTTCATTTTCCATGATGAGAAAGAAGTCAATAGATAAAGGACAGAGAAAGATGAGGGACTATTTAAAGGCTATTTGATTCTTCAAATTAATAAAGTCTGATTTAAAAAAACAACTAAAAAAAAATCCCTTATGGGTTAAATAGTTCAATTGTAAAGCCAGAAAAATACTTAAAACACTTACTTCAATTCCATCAAATTCAAATTTTATAACCGGTACAAAAGCATCTTCTACAGCCTAGAAAATAAGAAAACAATTATATATAAGGTATAAACCTTTCTACACCCTTCCTAATTGCCAATAATATGAATACCTTTGTTCCCAAATTTATTTTGCCTCAACGGAAAAAGTGAAAATGTACTTAGTTTCACATTCTAGGTAAGTACTTCTACTTTGTGACTGTGTTACCTAAGATAGAAAAAATGTCTATGACAGCTGTTATCTAACCTATTCTCCTCCTAAAAATATACATTATAAACTGGCACACAGAACTGCTATCACCTAAGACTTAACTATTTGTGGAGATTAAATTGAAAACTGATCATTTACAAAGAGCACTATTAGAAATTAAAATACAATCAGAACTCATAACTGATCTACCAAAAAAATAGTACAGTCAATATAGTTTGAATTTAAAAGAAATGTCTTTCTGAGCCTTCCTTAACCCCTCAACATAGCAAATTTTTAATTTCCTCCATTTCCAGACATCCAAATAACAAAGATCTTTTAAATTTCATCTGATCCTAGCACCTCAGATTGTATTAAAAGTATTCATTCAGTTAGTTCTCCAGTCTCCCTCCCATAAACTATGTCTTGTTCACCATTGTATCTGTGGGGCTAAGGCCAGTATTTGATGAATCAATGGTGCTTAAATTTTATTGACATAATGGCTAGATATACACATATAAAGAGTTACTATTCAATACTAATTGAATTTTATTTATGTGTAAATTATCTCATCAATCCTCAAAGAAGCCTTATAAAAATGTTATTACCCCTTCTCCATTTTGCAAATGAGCAAAGAGGCTCTGAGATAATAGGTAACTTGATCAAAAATCTAAGAGTTAATACGTGCTAGATTTCTAGATGCAAATCCAGATCTGTCAAACTATAAAGCCCATGTTCTCAGTCATTATACATTATTTTAACAAGATACAGTAACTTCTTAGGAAATATCTTAACAATCATAAGCCCTAGCTTTTACAGCTATTTGTTAACAAAGTCAAAATATTAAATACCAGAGGATACTTACTCTTAAATTTCTAATGCCATCTTGATGTTTCAATTTTTCAAAAAATGACTGAAAAAAATCAGATCTTTCCACATGTCTTGGAGCTACACAAAGTGCATCAATGTCAGCTCCTGCAATTCAAAGTATTTCTTATCCAGAAGAATGTATGATATATTATATTTTTGTTAAGTACACACAAACACATGTACAAGAAAGTATGTAATGAATATAGAAAAATGTTAACAATAATTAGCTCTGAAGAGTGGGATAATGGGAATTTTTTCTTCTGTATTTTTAAATTATGAACAAATAAAAGTTTGTTGTTGGAAGTGCTTATCAGTAGAACATAGAAAAGCAGTTACCTTTGGTGTGTACTCCAAGCCTATAGGAACCAAATGTGAATATTTTACCACCAACAGTAGCCACAACAGAAGGCGGGAGATTCTAAAATAAAATTAAACAAAAGGATTCAATTGTTCAAATTATTTAGCAAAAAATTGGCCAAATGCTAGAGATGTATGTTGTATTTGTCAACTTTGTTGAGATTTGTAAAAAATATTCAGAGGTCTTTTGGTTACAGCTTAAAGTAATGAGGATATCCTTAGAGGGAAGACAATACAAATTCATGCCCACTACAGGTGCACATTTCTATCTTAAGAAAAACTACTTATCATGTGATCCTACTTGTCCCCTACAATTGCCTGTCTCTGGCTCCAACAATCTCAAGAGTCACAAGGAACTTTACCAAATAAATGGGCCTTCAGCTCTCTACATTATCATACTCTTGACTAATCCCATCTGCCCTTTGGTTTTTGTGACAGATATGCTTAATTTCTCAATTCTAGCTCAGCAACCTTTCTGCAAGAGGTCATCTCGACATGATTTCTTTATGAGCGCTAATAGAACTTTAACATCCTTTTGATTGTACTAGAATTATAATGCTACTTTTCACTTTTCTCTAGAGCCAATTCTAACTGCCCATCAGATATTTTCACTTGGACATTCTTGATCAATTCAATATCCATGCCTAAAATGAGCAAAAAGTTCTATGATAAACCAGGTATCTCTCCTGATTTCTTTATTTCTGTTCCTCATTTCCCTTTCTGCCCATACCTACAGTCATTCTTCTTGGCTTACAATTCTTAGTTTATATCATCTCTTATGTCATCTCCTTTATATTCAACTACCACACCAATTCTAGGCTATTTAATAGTATCATAAAACTATCCTCTTGTCCTATAGTCTTTATTTTCTCTTACTCCACTTTGTACAAAATTCACTGACTGATGTTCTGAAATTACTCAATATAACTCTTCTATTCAAAATTTGCCAATGCATTTTTCCCTGACTACTGAGGTGAGAATCCTTGGATCCTAAGGATTTACACACAATGCTCCTATGGATCTTTCTAGCCTTTTCTCCTGATATTCTCTTCTGAAGCTCCAACTGCCAACATGTCCCATAATCTGGTCTCCTTACCATTGCATTCGCTGTTTTCCCTGCCTTGAATGCTTGCCCACCCTTTCTGGTTCTCTCAATACCATCTATTTTTCAAAGTTCTCTTCAAGTTCCCCCTCTTTTATGAAGACTTCTCTAATTATCTTCCCCTCCATAATGAGCTATTTATTTCCCCTCAGTTACTCTTTTACTATTATCGTTAACCTCTTTTATACCATATTTAATGACCTTTCTTCCTCTATGTTTAAGTTCTATCTCTTTGACTATATTTAAATTCCTTGGAAGGTGAGAACTATGTCTCCAACTTCTATTATTTCCTCAAAATGCCCAGTACAGGTTCCAAAGAATAATATTTGCCAATAACTTGAATAACAATATATGTATAATAGGATGTTGTTTGTTACTTCCTCTGCTTAATGGATATTAATGTTTCAAGGGTATCACAAATAATTTTATAGCCAGAGTGGGTAAATTGGATGATTCGCGTGATTCAAAGGGATACAGAGGCCAGGATCTTTTAGTTTACCTTCCTCCTTCATACCTTCCTACTTTGAAGAATATGATTCTTGCATGATTTATGAAAAAGTAACACACTGAACTGCAGAGTAAAATATTTCAGCCACAAACCTAATGAAATGATTTGATTTGGGACACATGGAACAGACTGACAGCTGTCAGAGGGGTAAGGGGAGGAAGATTAGATGATAAAAGGTGAAGAGATTAGCCAAAAAACATACATGCATAACTCAGAGACACAGACAAGTGTGGAGACAGCCAGAGGAAAGGTGAGGGTGAAGGATGGACGAAGGTGGGCAAAGGAAGGGGGAAATGAGGACATCTGTAATAGTGTCACCAACAAAAGAAAAATACGACTTGGCTGTAAAAAAGAAGAAAATTTTACTCTTTGTGACAGCATGGATGGACCTGAAGAACACTGTGATAAGTGAAATAAGCCAGTCAGGGAAAGACAAATACCACATGATTCCACTCATATGTGGAATCTAGTGAAGAAACTGAACAAGTAAAATAGAGACAGACTCATAGATAGAGCAGGATGACAGCTCAGGGGGGAGAGGGGGTGAGGGATAGAGCAAAAAGGAAAAAGGACTCAGGGACATGGACAACAGTGTGGTGATTGCAGGGGTTGGGGGAAGAGAGACATAAGGGGATAAGTGGTAACGGAAAAAAACAAAAAAACAGTAAAAAAGAAAAAAGATAGCATGTAGGTGGTTGAATACAGATGCATGAATTCTGGGAAGCAATCAGGTTTAAAGATATTGTTTTGGAAACCATCAACACTGAAATAATAGGAGGTGATATACACAAGAAAGAAGACAGCCAAGGATAAAACCCAGGGGAATAGTGTCATTTAAAATATGGCAAAAGAGAGAAAAGCTCATGAAGGAGACTGAGTAGAAACATCCAAGAAGAAGACTGGAAAACCAGGAGAACTCAGGATACAATGGAAGCCAAGAGGTGAGAAGAGGGCATCACTAGAAGCAAATATGGAAAGAGCTAGTCAGAAAAAGATGGAACAAGCAACATCAGATAAACAAATGACTACGGGTGATAGGAAACCTCTCTGTGGCCTTGTTATAATTGTTAAATGAAATAATAAATGTAATATTTAAGTCTATTGTTCAAAATATAGGTTCACTTATTTCTCTACATTATTTCTTTCCTTTTAAAGTGATTTAATCTCTTTGAGCTTCATTTCAGTTTCTTTATTAAACTGGGATGAATTAGCATTAAATTTAGTTTAGTTTGTTTTTTTTTAAATTTTATTTTATTTTTAGAGAGAAGGGAAGGGAGGGAGAAAGGGGGAGAGAAACATCAATGTGTGGTTGCTTTTCCAGTGCCCCCTACTGGGGACCTGGCCTGTAACCCAGGCATGTGCCCTGACTGGGAACCAAACCAGCGACCCTTTGGTTTGCAGGCCAGCACTCAATCCACTGAGCCATACCAGCCAGAACACATTCAGTTCTTAATTATACTATATTATGTAGCATTAGCCTTAAAAATATTGCAAGATAGGAAAACAGGAAGTAAGTCATTACAACTTCAGTCTTCTCAAAGGGCTGTTGTTTCAAAAGAGACAATGTAAATAAATATACTTTACACAAAAAAATAAAATAAAAACATTTAAAAAACAGAATGATTAAAAAGAAAATGATTTGTAGTTCTGGACTGTTTAAAGTTTAAATATGTCAATTGTGTGTAGAATATTCAAATTATCTTCGATCAAACTCAAGTCCTTCAGATATTTTACAAACTAAAACATGAATAAATGAAAGGGAAATATAACTGATACAGAAAATGACCAATTACCTTATCCATGCAGTAGAAGGTGTTAAAACCAATTTAAACTTTTTAAAATTATTTACTTAGCTTTAGAAAAAAGACAGATTGTGGCAAAGTTTCAAGTTTTTAACAATGGTTTTACGCATAAACCATTAAATAAAAACCAGCTACTGGTTCTTGCAGATTAAAGCACTAGTAATTAAAATGAAATAAAAAGCAATTTTATTAGTTAAAAAAGAAACCTTTGACTTTGAAACAGGATTCTGCTGATTTTTCCTTTAAGTGCAAATAAACCATGCAGTAAGAAAATTAGGTGCATCTCCCAACAAATTAATCTAGTTCTTTTTGCACATAATAACATGGCTTATCTTGAATGCATCCTTGAATGGGGATGGAAGCAAAGACCTCTGCACAGCCACAGTAGCTGACATAAAGACCATACACAAGAAATTATGAACCTTGTTACTTTGCTTTTACAAAATAATTCTAGCAAGTTGGGTATATGGTTTGCACACCCACTCTAATTACAGCTGATTAGAGGGGGGGCAACAGGTTTCCCTAATGTTTATTTAATACCTAAGCCCTGTCCTGGGGTTGTACAGGTGAATGAGACAGGTCTTTCTCTTAAGGAGTTGATCACCTAGTAGCAGAGAAACTAACATAAATTTTATAACTCATGACTAGCACTTAACCTGATCAGAATTCAACTTATATGAAAACTTCAACTATTGCTAACCCTGCTGAGAGCTCAGAAATGAGCCAATATTCATATGACAACAAAAGTAAACAGCATAAAGACCATTTATTTAAATGCAGTGACTACAGATTTAGCAGGCTCTCTTACAACCTTATTCACAGTTTTGTTTAAAAGAACCAATTTTAAATATGTATCATAGGTATAGAAAGAAATGATAAAAGCTGTAAAGAAAAGAAGTCTAATAGGTGTTTATGTAATTTCTAAACCCATGCAGATTAAAGACTAGAAAGGGAGTTTGCAGAGAAATGCACTGACTGCTATGAGACATTAACTTACAGCTGATGGCTGTTAAGGGCAAGATGGGAAAACTATAAAAAACAAACAAAAAATTAAAAGACAACAGTTTGGGCCTCTTAGGGGGTAAATAGTACCATCCAGTTGAACATGTCCTACCTCATTTTAGTACAGACAGTAAAATAATATTCATAGTGATGATTCCCAAATAAAAATTCAATTACATTAAAAAAACTAAGAAAGTAAGAAAAATGTGGTCGATTTTAGGAGACAAACAGTTAGGCTACCACAGGAGAAAAAGTTGTGTACTTATAAATTAGGGTTTGCAAACTCCTATGTCTCAGGGGCCAGGCAGGTATGCAAATGAGAGGTACCCATAAGAAATACAGAACCTGATTGATAAATGACAGCTGCTTCTTCTGAGAGGGTAGGGAGTGGTGGAAACTATGAGACATTCCTGGAGGGCAGGAGACCAATTCCATTCAAGCCTCTTCCTGCCTTCCACAAAGGCAGGCCTAGTATTGCCAGACCTGGAATTTCACAAGAAGCCTGAAATCTGGCTTTTTAAGTAAAATCTCTTTATTTTTAAATTGTGGCCCACTACTATGAGTCCTGCAAAACATTTATGTGAAATTTTAGCTAGACATTGGCTACCTCTGGGGTAAATTCTCATTTTTTTGAGAGACTTAACTGTCTGAATTTTAGACCAATTTATTACTAAGTATACCAAAGAGCCAGTTTTAATGTATTTAAGATTATTCTCAACTCCTGCATCTTAACCAGGACGAAAGACCAGGATGTAAAGAAACTACAAATTCATTGTAGTCTGAAGTCTTACCTTACTCTCACTAATATCGGAAATCCATTCTTTTACTAAATTGTTCAATTTACCAAGAACAACCAGCCTATAATAAAAAATAGCATGCTTTAGATTAAAACAAACAAACAAACAGACAAACAGACAATACTTTTAAAAATAATTAAACATATAGGCAGTACCTTCGTGTTGTTGTTAGGGTAAAAGCATATTATACACATGTTAATGCGATCACATCTGCTGATACATGGCACATCTCTTTGGCATTCTTAGGTCCCTAAGAGTTCCAAAGAGACGATAAATGTGATAATAGTATTTGGGTCTTTGAGCTATTTTCAAAATTCAAAAAGCCTAATAAAGTCAAAATTACCTTCAATAAGGTGGCAAAGGCCAAATGAGTTGTCAACTTTTTGGGCCTTACTATAGAATAAAATCAATTCAATGTGGTAATAATAGAGATTTGCATTCTCTCATTGAAAGCCATAGATCTTTGGATAATTAAAAAGGGTAAGTTAATTACTGGCTAATTTTTATGATGTATATTCTTAATAAAAGCTATTTGATATTAAAATAAATTTGTACTCAATGGCATATCCAAATCCACATTAAGAAAAGTAGACTTTAAGTATCTCAAAGATAACATGAAAAACTGAATTCCTGATCTGTCTAAACTTGCTTCTCCCTCAGCCTTCCCCAGGTAATGAAATTCTATCCTTTGAGGGGCTGAGACCAAAACCCTTGGCATCATCCTTGATCCCCTCTCCCCCTTTCTCTCTCTTGCATTCCACAGTCATTACAAACTCTACTTATAAAACATGTCCAAAATTCTACTACTTCTTATCACAGCCACTGCCATTCCCCTAGTTCTGACCACCATCACTTCCTCCCTGGATTCTTAGAATATCCTTCTACCTAGTTTCCCCAGTTCAGACTTGATCCCACTTCAGAATATTCTCCATACAGGAGCCTGAGACTGTTAAAACATAAGTAAATCACGTCAATTTTCTGGTCAAAGCCCTAACAGCTTCCCATTTCACTCAGAGTAAAAGTGAAAACTTCTTTAACAGCTTACAATGTCCTAAGTTACCTTCCCCTCCAAACACCTTTCCACCTCACTTTCTTTAAGGCCATATTTCCCTGCTTATTTACCTTGCTTCATACACCCAGGCTACCTTGCTATATATTCCTTAAACAAAGCAGGTATACTCCCACCTCAAACCTTCTGCTTAGAATGCTCTTCCCTCAACTATTCACATAGTTCCATCCTGTACCTTCAAATTTTCCCTGAGTTGTTAATGGAACCTTCACTGACAATCTCCACTTCCAGCTTTATTTTTCTTACACTACTCTTTTCTCAGCAGCATTCATCACATGCAACATGATTTATTTTACTTATTTGTCTAATTGTTAGTCTCCTTCCCTAACCTCCACCTAAAATGTAAGCTTCAGGAGGGTCAAGATTTCTCTTCATTTCCTCCTCCTTTTAAATTCCTAGGCAGGGACACAGTAGCTACCTGATATATGTCTGCAGAATCATTAAACAACATACTGTAAAATATTTTGCATTTTTTAAGTGACATACCTATGGTTCAATTCTTCTTCATCTTCAAACACTCCAAATGGTTTCATGGCATCAATTAATTTCTGTGTGTAAATATGATCAATTTCTTTAGGACATGCCAAGCTAATTGGAGAGGTGATTCCATAATGCTTTTGCTGACGCTGGCTGTCCAGCACGGTGTTTCTGTTCAAGAAAATGAAACAGCAGAAAAAAATGTTAAGCATCATATCATACTGATACACTGAATCTCTCAATCCACTCATTAATTTAGCTACCTTAAAAGTCTACTTATTAGTACTAGCAGTCAGAGCAGGCACTTTTTTAAAAAGGAAAAAAGGTTTATTTTGTGTTTATATTGATGAAAGGCTATTCATACTGTCTCCAGCTTGCATGGTTAGGATGTCTTTTCAAGCCAAAAGCAGCATGTGTTGGCACTGGGGCAACTGTGCCAACACCACTCAGCCAAATGCAAAGAGCCTGAATGGGAGCTGGGCCAGGGCCACCTCCACTATACCCTACAGACTTAAGTCAAGTACCATCTAGATTCAATCTCTGAGAAAGCAGTCAGCCACTTGGAAAAAAACTCTAAGTAAAACAATGTTTCTCCCCTCTTCAGGAAAGAAATAAAAACATTCCATTAGAAGGTCCTTGTGAAATAGTCTTTAAAAAGAAATCACAACTGGATTTGTCTTTGAGATACCTAAATTAACATCCTTTGCTTGGCTCATTTTGTGACTCTAGTTAATTGTTCCTTCATTTAGACTGGTACTCAGGCCAATTTCACATTGAATAATTATCAAGTTCTTTATGCTAAATGGCAACCCTTTACAGGATATGTTATCCTTAAAAAGGTCCTAGCCATCAGTAAATTATAGTCTTGAATACAGCACAATAGAGTATCTGAGATTTTGGATTTACAGACTAATAATTTCGAAATAAAATTTGGGACCTATATGGGTTGGTAAAACTTAATTATACTGAAAAGGGAAGGTGAAAACAAACAACACAATCACCAACCAACCCTATCACACATCTTAGCCATCCTTTCATGAAGGACCATTAACACCTATAGTGAGAATGTAATCTCAAAGAACAGTTTTAAATGAATGAATTAGCCCTACAAACAAGAACACACAAAAATACAACAGTGACTGTTTAATTGTTTTTGAATTTTAACTGGTCAAAACATTGGCTTATTACATGCTCTTTGGTTAAAATTTCTTTAGAAGGGAGAATCAAAGGAAAGATAAAATAGTCTATATACCTTCCAAAATGACTCAAAGAAACAAAAGGGAAACATCAATGCTAGTGACTTTTAACTTTTTTCTGGTATTTATTTTGCTGAACCAGTCTCTTCTCCTGCCTTTACCTCTAAGACAGCTAGAGAGGCATTTTGGTATAGTTTGTGCATGGTAAATGGATGGAACAGACTAATTATATTTGATCAATCAATTAACCTTAACAATAACCCTGAGTGCCCCTTTACAGGTAAGTACTCAAGATCCAAAAAGATAGGAGTCAAAATCTGAACTCCAAAACCCAACATAACATCTTTCCACCATTCCATGCTCCCTTCCAGAACTACAATTCTGACACTAATCATGATTGTGGGGCTGCTTTTTTATATTTATGCTGAAAAAAGTTGGCTATTTAAGTTCCTACTAGCACTAAAATTCCCAGTCTATGTTTCAGAACCGCAATCCTCTGGACAGGGCGGGGGGGGGGGGGGGGGGGGGGGGGGGCGGTGAGTGGGGGGAGAGCAAGCAACAGAATTCCACATTCCCTTCAATCCATACATTCCATAAATTTCACTTACAGGTAAGCCTGCTAAAGAAATTCCTGTGTAAGTGCACAACATGTAGAATGTTCACTGCCATGCTGTAACATTAAAAACTAGAAACAACCTAAAATAGTCACTAACAGGAAAAGAACTGTATTAGGGTGTACCCGGCAATGGAATACAATATAATAGTTAATATGACTTAATAACTAGAGTTAAAAATATTAACATGGACAAAGCTCGGAGATACTGTACTGCACTAAAGAAGATGCAGAATGACAAGTGTGATACTGGTTATATAAAGCTCAGAAACAATGCCAGTTATTATGGACATATACACAGTATGTAATAATAGGATTAAAAAAAACATGCAGCAATAACCATTAGGTTCAGGACTGTGGGGAACTCTGGGGAGAGAGGTGAATTTGACAAGATTAGGAAGAAAGAGAATCCTTCACATGTATTTGGACTGATTTCTTTTAGATAAAGATACGTGTCTACACAGACACATACAATGTTATGCTTTGGGAGAGATGGATGTTGTCCACACAAATGATGCTTCTGTTATTCTTTACATTTTCCCCCTTATTTCCTAACAAACCAAAATGTAATAAGGTACAACAAAATCTTCTGCCAAGCATGGAAACCGTTTGTGACTTATCAAAGTGTGAGCAGGCGGTACGGACCCGTAGGTTCTGTTATGGGTAGGTGGGGAGGGTTGGGGAGGGCGAAAAGGCCACAGCCTTCATTGAAGAGCGACGAGCTGGGATAGGTCATTCACTCCTGAAGACCTGGAGACAGCGGGTCCGGAAGGGAGGAGGGGGAAGTAGGGGGATGGTATTTGCGCCAATGCAGGCAGGAGAAGAGACCGGTTCAGACAGTGTTGGGGGCAGGAGAGTGACCGACAATTTCTCCCCACGGACACACTCGCCTTTCTCCCGCAGCATCCTAGTCTAGGGGCGTCCTTGGATGCGGGACAGCCGAAGGCAGATGGCGACTCCTGGAGTCCCCGACTGTGCAGGGGGTAGCCAGGTGAGCTGCTGGGTGTAGGGGAGGTACCCTTGCCAACCGGACCGGAGCGGGGAAAGAGACCACTCCGGCGAGTTCCGGACAGCGCACGTAAACGAAGTCCCAGGCCGACCACCTCAGCCCACCCCTCGCCGCCTCAACCTCAACCGCCGCCCCCCACCACTTACGCAGACGTTTCTTTCATCGCTTCCTGCGTCTCCCTCACCGGCGAGTGTCTCCCGCTCTGGAGTCCCGTTTTTGCTCTCCCCTTCTCTCTCTGTCCACTTTCCTCCAGTCGCTTGTAACTCGCTTACTCGCTCACTTTCTCACTCACTACGGCCGAGGCACCCAACCGAGTAGTGAAAACACTACATAACCGGCTCTATTTATGACAATACAGCGCGGCCGACGCCAATATGGCGCCGCTTCCCAGCCTGCCCCTCGCCCGCGCGGCCCCGCCCCTAGAAGCCCGGGCCCGCCTCCAATCCCGCCCCCTCCTTTAGGTCGCGCGCGGTGAGGGGGCTCTGGCCCCGCCCACAGGGGCACAGCCTCAGGCTTCAAACGTTCGTGCGAGAGGGCGCTTGGTCCCCTTCTTTGTGGGACCTAATCCAGGCAAACTGCTTGGAAGGTAATTTGGAATATGTTTTTCTTGTTTCTCTAATGAGGGTCTGTATCATATATTTTTAAAAGATCAGAACTTTGTCTAGCAAATACTGTTTTAACTCTTCTGTTATTCTCTATCTTTAGTCCTGTCATACCTTATCAGTCCACTTCTTGAGGAGATTCTGTCACGAGCGGTTCACATCCAGGAACGTGTAACTTTACAATTACCCTAGGGAAAAGCAAGTTTGTAAATGGAGGCTAATTGTTTACCTCTAAGTACCTCCCCCGTCCTCCTATTGAGGACGTTCAGGACACTGTGGCAGTCAAGCGAAGGAGGTTAAAAGGAATCGTTAGCAGTTTGCAGTGGGAGGATAAATGTAAGTCAGAATCAAAATCTCACACTTTCAAATAGTGGAGATCATGTTCCATGTGAGTGTAAGGATGAAAACGGGAAAATAATGACGAATTTTAAAATGTTGAAGTGTAGAAATAATATAAAATACTAAATCATTACAAGAAAAAGGACGTCAAGAGGCTGTTTTTTTCTTGGAATGTGACTCAGAGTCACAGTAAATAGAGATTACTTATAGAATTATTCATTTATTCAAAAATATTTATTGAAAGCCTAGTCTGTACCAGGTATGTGTTAGGCTCCGGTGATTTAATGGTGCATACCAGTTATATTTTTATATTCATAAAACCAGATATATTTTTTAACCTTATGAAGTTCAGGAAACAATCAAATATAAATGATACCTTTCTGTTGCAGAACTAAAGCACCTACCATGCATCAGGCACGCGTGATACTTAATTGCTGCTCTCAATAGTTCACAGTACATTGGAGGAGAAAAATCATACACAGTGATCATTAAACTACTTTATGGTCTGTGATACAAATGGAGTCAGGGGATTTAGGGGGGCCTAAAGAGAGCCACCTAAACTTGGGAGAGGGGATGCTACCTAAATTAGCAAGATTTGGGAGTAGAGATTGGGTGCAGGTGACAGGAAGAAGACAAAACCTATTCAGGCTGCGCGGAGTAGAAGCTAGCATGGGCTTCAGGGTGAGGGAGACCCAAATTTGAGTTCTAGTTTTGCTTCCATACTGGTGTGCAACCTCAAGAAAATTAACTGTAAAAAGCCCTTTTCTCATTTATAAAATGAAGATAATAGGATTTGCAAGAAAATTAAATGAGAAGAGTATGTATAAACATATGAATCTGAAGAAATATCATTTTATTTTCTAACACTTGGTTTTTTTTACCCCAAGTCACTCATTCTTCTCAGCTGGCAGACAGAGACAATTGTGTATGTCCTGTGTCTCTTCTTCCCCAATGTTTAAGATGGTGTCAAAGTGTTGGTTTTAGTTGTTTTTCTTCCCAATTTTCTTCTCTTTGTTAATCTACCTGGGGTTGAATGCCAGGCCCCTACCCTCATTTAAATAAGGACACTTTGTTTCAAGGAAGAACATATTTCCCTTTTTTGGGAGGGGAGGAAGGGATATTGACATTGTAGCCGTATTTTTTTTTTGAGCTGAAATTTTCCAATTATTAAATTAACCCATGCTTGTAAAAAAAAAAAAAAGTGGAAATATGTACCCCACCCCCTTTCATTGTTTTATTCCTCAGGGAGCCATTATTAACAGTTGAATATCTGTTCTTACGGAATGTTTTCAATATACCCCAAACTGCATGGGAGCATATACCAGACGGTTTGCTTTTATTGTTTTTTAAATTTTTTTAGAAAGGGAATCATGCTGTACATGTTGTTCTGTTCCTTGATTTTTTTTAAACCTAAGAATCATAAATATCTTTCCATGGCAGTAAATGTTATGGACTGAATTGTGTCCTCCTAAATTTGACATGTTGAAACCCTAACACTCAGTACCTCAAAATGTGACTGTATTCGGAAATAGGGTCCTTAAAAAGATAATTTAGTTTAAATGAAGTCATTAGTGGGTCTCCTATTCTAATAAGACTGGTGTCCTTATAAGGAAATGGGGACACAAATGGGTAAAGAGGGAAAAATATGTGAAGGCACAGGGAGAAGATGGCCATCGACAAGCCAAGGAGAGAGGCCTCGTAAGAAACCAACCCTGCTGACACCTTGAGTGAATTCTAGCCTCCAGAACTGTGAGAAAATAAATTTCTGTTATTTAAGCTACCCACCCAGTCTGCGGCAGGCTACTTTGTTCTTTTTAACAGTAACATGGTATTCTTTGTTGTAGATAATATATAATATATGAGGTCTGTCCGGAAAAAGTTTCTGGACATATATTTCCGTCATATATTTCTTCACCTCATTATCTCTTCCTCCTTTTCCTCAATTGCTTGGCTATCTCCATTTTGCCTTTTCCCTCTGACTTAATATTAGGATGTATCTGAATGTTATACTGCTACTCCACTGAAACTTTCATTTCTGAACAACCTTTTATTTACTCAAAACTTTTCCTTTACCTGGAAGATTGTTGTAGCATGGTATTATTCACATTGGTCATTAGAAGGTTACAACTAACACTTATTAAAAATGATTAGAAGAATATGGCGCTTTAGGTAGAATCACCCAAAAATGACCTTGGGAGCTAACACTGGGGTTGCCAACATATAATGCCAGGAGGAGCTAGGGTCTCCCCTTCTGCCAGCAGGAGAGGTTATGCTCAAACTTAGTTTCCCAGGATGGCCCCTACCAAAAGGGGCTGCAACTTCCTAAGGGCCCCTGGGGTCCCTAGGTGTTTGGCAGCCGGTATCTAAACTTAGTTGCCCTGGCTCTAAATAGTCTCTTTGTTCACAATCTGACAAGGCTCCTTTCTCACAATTTTACTCTAAGAATATGTCTCTTCAGGTGATAACTCCTTACACTGGAACACACACAGCACCTAGCCATAGCATCCTTCTCTCTGGGATGATGGGAAGATCTGAAACCAAGCCATCTTTTCCTTGTAAATTTCCCCATTAAAGGCCTACTTCTTAACTCAAGCTGAACGACCATGTGGAATTCATCCCAAGCCCTGTTGCATGATTGGTGGCAGCTATGCAGTGTCCCTACCTGCTTTGAACAACACTAGAATGGTTGAATTTGCTGTCAATGATTCCTGTCCAGTTGTCGGAAATTGATATGGGTTCTATTAGGGACTGCATGTTTGTGTGTAGCCCTACCCCTCCATCCCAATTCATTGTTGGAATTCTAATCTGAAGATGGGGCTTTGGGGAGGTAATTAGTTCTTGAAGGTGGAGTCCTCATGATGGGATTAGTACCTTTATAAGATTAAACATGAGAAAGCTTTCTCTCTTTGTTCTCAGCCCTGTGTGGAGACAACTAGAAGACAGCTATTGCAAACCAAGATAAGGGCTCTCAGCAGACACAAATCGGCTGGCACTGATCTTGGATTTTCTAGCCGCCAGAACTGTGAGAAATTTCTGTGGTTTAAGCCACCCAGTCTCTGGTATCTTGCTATAACAGTCCAATCTGACTAAGATAGACTAAAATTTTAATAGTAGGACATCAAATCCAGATGAAATGGGGGAAAAAGCTGGCGGTAATTGCATTTCAGAAATGTAGTATTTTGTTACAGAATTGTGGGAGTGGAGCAGAGTGGAATGGGGAAGGTTGTCATAGTGAAGCCACATGTCTAGTAACATGTAGGGTCTCTGGGAAAAGGACTTTACGTTTTACAGCTTTATGCTTGGATGGCTAGCTTGTGCCCCCCTGGGGTCTCAGGCCATCTCTGAGGGTGTGGAAGAGGTAGGGGCACCCAAGTGTTACAATTCCGAAGGGGCCTCTCAACCTGCTTTTCTTTCAACCACCTGCAATGATGGAGTGGCCTTTGCCACTCCATGTTAGGGGGTCAGAGGCCACCTTCTAGCATCTCTTACTTATTTTCATAAATTGTTGTCTCCACTCAGAAGAAGGATTGCCTTCTGTGATTTGGTTTTATTTTGGTACCCAGTTCATTCAGCATTAAATTTTAGCACAAATTGTCAGTGTTCCTAATGTGAAATTTCTATCGCTGATGCAGCTATTTCATTTGTACATTTTATTGCTTTTAAAAAAAATATGATATTCGTTCAAAGGTGGGGACAAGGCACATGCCTATTCATTTTTCTGTATCTAGAATAATGTGTAAAGTCCTGGATAAGCTTTAAGCAATTCAAGAGCCCATTGACTAGATGAGTTTTCCCCTGAAGGCAACTCCAATTCTAAATACATGGATTTTTATGGTGCATGTTTGTGGGTAAGGCCCCTGCATCTCTGAGTATTTTCTTGCATTGAAAAACCTGCTAGCTTCATTGGAAGAGCCTTTGCCCTGCGCGCTGAGATGCATCAAATCAAGCAAGGTGGCAATCAACAGCTTTCCTGGGAGGCATCTTGTCTTAACTGCCTGAAGTTAGGGAACCCAGCAACACCTCCCAATTGTTTCTTCTCTATACATTCGGAAGAGCAGGAGAAGTCTGTATGTCAATTTAAAAACTTTTTCCCAGAGCTTGGGAGATTAACATATAAACTCTGGACAGGGCAGGTAGGTTCCCTGCTTCCTTCCAAATTGAAGCCAAGATTAATTACGGTGTTCACCTGTTCCTGAAACAGGCTGGGTAATGGATGCTGGCTGTGCGCTCCCTGAAGCAGCACTAATCCCACAGTTCTCCGCGGAATCACTGGCTTTGATCAACTCATTCCCTCTCAGCAGGCCAACGTGGTAGCCACAGGACACAAGTGCTTAGTTTACAATCATGTTAATTTTGCTTTTTGTTTGTCTTTAGCAGTTGGAGATTAATGAGTAAAAAGGGTGTTTAAATTTTCAACTAGCCTTCTAATCACTTGGCCTTGCAGTTGCTGGCAGTTTTATTACTTTGATTTCCTGAATCAATCAGGTATACAGTTTCCTTGTCCAATATCGCTTATGGTGCAGGAAGACAGTCCTACCAGGAATTGTTGCTACCATTCTGAATTCCACAAAAGGCTACTGTAAAAATACTTTAGCACCTTTGTAATGACTTTATAGGAGTTTTTTGCTGCATGCATCCATGGCATTTTCAATAAATCAGAGACATTTTCGAAGTATTTTACAAAGGATGTTGCTATGCCCATTTATCATAGCTCAGGAATCAAATTAGCCCGTAGACAGGGTGGTGAAGAATAATCCAGAATCTGGAGTAAATTCATTAGAAGTTGAGGTCATTGCTACTCATCTTCCTAATTCTATCTTCTGCAAATTCCATTCTATTGTATGGTTTCTTGAGTTTGTGCTTGCTGACATGTACATAAAAAAGCTACGTCTTGATGATTCCCTTTCCAAGACACTTCATATCAAAGAAATCCCCCTCAGGTTTATACATTGTAGTGGAGATTTTGTATACACAGTGCCACTGAGGATGCATTGTTCCTGGCAGTAAGGAACAGGGATAGCTTTGCTTTAACATAACAATGATTTTTCTAAGGTGCAAACCTGATCACCTTACTTCTTGGCTTAACAGCCTTTAATGTTCCCTATAATCTGTGGATCATGCTCTGACAAGGTTACAGATTCATCTTTCCACTGAGTTCCTTCTTCCTTTATCATTGCGCTACCAGCTCCTAACACAGGAAGAGGCCCTCACTAAGGAGTTGTTTGAAGCATTAGGGAACGAATTTCGTTCTTGGCACACTGTCATGAAGAGGCATTCAGGGGTCTGTCCAGTTGTCCCAAGTGCACAGCGGCATTTCTCAGGACCTCTAACCTGGGTGACCTGTGGTACCTATTTCCCCAGCCCACTGGGGTTTTTCCTCACGCTCCAAAACTGTAAGGATGATATCTGAGAGACTGGCCTTAAGAGTGAGTTTGTGGGACTCTGGTTTGTGTCTGGACATGAAGGACAGTGAATAAAGGTGGGCTATTCTCCTGGGGGTAAAGATAAAAAAGGAGGTATAGCACCTAATGTAGACAGGCTGGAGCAGGGTATAATGGCAGACATGAATGAGTGTGTAAGGTGGCTGTGGGACTTGTGGGATGGTGCTGTGGCAGGATGCATTTTCTAAAGATGGCCTTGCCAATATATATCTAATTCATATGTTCTCCTTACAATGTGATTTGACACTCCTCTGTTGAGAGATGGATGGAGACTTGACTTGGGGTGGTGAACACACAATACAGTGTACAGATGGTTTGTTATAGAATTAGGCACATGAAACCTGTATAATTTTGTTAACCGGTATCACCCCAATAAATACAAATTTAAAAAAAGAGAGAGATAGGGTTATATTCCCAACCCTTGAAACTGAATGTGCTTTTGTAACTGCTTCAACCAATAGTACGGTGAAATGATGCTGTGTAACTTCTAAGGCTAAGATCATAAAAGTCCCTAAACACAGCTTACCCCTGCTTCTCTCTCAGGACATACATCTTTGGAACTCTGATCTGCTATTATAAGAAGTCCTGCTATCCTGAAGATGCCATGCTGGAGATACCATACAGAGTTAGAGGGGTATGTTTGTGGAACATCCGTAAGGTGTTCCAATAGCCAGCTATTGGAGCCTCTCCAGCCTAGGTCCCCGAGATGAGAGTAAGAAAACCTTTGAAACAACTCTAACTCCAACCAACCTGACTTGCAACCTCACAAGGGACCTTGAGCAGAAATGCCCAGCTGAATTGCTCTGGAATTCTTTACAGATAAATAACATAAGAAGCAAAAATATTGTTGTTCTAAGTCATTAAGTTTTGGTGATTTGTTGTGTAGCCAGTGTCTGGAAAAAGGAAACTGAATTAAAAAAAAACAAAACACAAAACATTTGGGGTAACTGCAGTTTGTTTTAAAAATAAATACCTAGAAAAGACCATAGAATGACTAGATTGGGTTTATTCCAGAAATGCAAAGTTGATTTAACATTAAAAAGTTTATCAATATAATTAGTTATATTTACAGAATAAAGGGAAAGTAGAACCAATTTAATGGAGAAAAAGTATTTGGTAAAATACTACATATATTCATGATTGAAAAAATTCTAATTCCCATAAATAGAAAGGATCTTCCCTAACCTGAGCTATAGCAAATAACATATTAAATAATATCAGAACCTTTCCATTGAAGTTGGGAACAAGATAAAGATGCCCACTATCATCATTTTTATTTAATATTGTCCTAGCGAGTACAAAAGGCAAAAAACAAAGTAGAATGTGTAAAGCTTAGAGCAAAAGGAAAAAATTGGTCATTATATGCAACTGACATACTTGTATATATTAAAAAATTCATAAATCTACTGATAAATTATTAGAATGAAAAGAATTTTATTCTTTTCTGAGGGAGGGAAGGAGGGAGGGGGCAAGGGAAAGTGGTGGGGGGTTGGCAGAGACCAATGTATTTGAAAAAATTAAATAAAATAAAAAAAATTTTAAAAGGGTTAAAGCACTAAAAATTATAAAGAGGTTGGAATATAGCAAGATTTCTAGATACAGGGTAACAATATACTATTTATTATCAGCTGAATTTCTATATACCACCAACAATCAGAAAATGACAGTTTAAAAATACCATTAAAATAGCATCAACCACCCCCGCTCCCAACACATCAAGTGGGGAAAATAGGTAACCTTACAGTTGAGAAATGTGGCAGATACTACCTTAACCAAGTGAGCAAAGTGAACATTAATGGCAAAGGAAAAACTGGACATTTTATACCTCAAAATAGTGCACCAAGAAAGAGATAATATCACTTTCATGGGTTTTTCTGTTCAAAATGCATAACCTAATCTAATCATGAAGAACTATCAGACAATCTTAAATCAAGGATATTGTACAAATTGGCCTGCATTCCTAAAAAGAAAACCAAAACAAAGAGAAACTGTTCCAAATGAAAGAAGATTAAAGAGACCTGACAACTAAATGCAATACATGGTCCTGGATTGGATCTTGGACCAGAAAAAAAAAACACACCACAATTTTTTTTTTTTTTTGCTACAGGTAATATTAGTGAAAGAATTGATGAATTTAAATAAGGCATGCAGATTAGGTTATAATATTACATTAATGTTAATTTCCTGATTTTGATACACGTACTGTTGTTATATAAGAGAATATCATTGATTTTACAAAGTATAGATCGAACTATATAGAGGTAAAATGGAATCATGTCTTCGATTTACTCTCAAATGTATAAAGGGAGGAGAATACCATGTTCATACACTAGAATACAATTATCCTTGAATTGACCTTAATACTTATGTAGTCCTAATAAAAATTTTAGCAGGCTTTCTGTTTCCTTATTTTGGTGGATTTGACAAGGTGATTAAAAAATGTATATAAAAATGCAAAAAGCCAAAAATAGGGTAATTTTGAAAAAGAAGAACAAAGTAGAAGGACTTGCTACCGAGTATCAAAATTTATTATAGATCTACAGTTAAGACAGCATAGTCTCATGCAAGAATAGATAAATAGGCCAATTGGACAGAATAGAGTGACTGACAATAGATATACATGTGGACATTTAATTTATGACAAAGGTGACATTTAAGAGCAGTGCGGAAAGGTGGTATCTTTTCCCCACTCAATAAATAGTTCTGGTACAATTGGATATTCATATGGAAAAAATGAAGCCTGACCCCTACATCATATCATATGGAAAATTCTAAGAAATTGCAGACCTAAATGTATAAAGCTTCTGAAAGTAACATAGTAAACAATTTCATGATCATGATGAAAAATATTTCATAAACAGAACACAAAAGGTACACTAATCATGAAGGAAAAGATTGATAACTTGGATCAAACTACCATTAACAACATCTGTTCACCAAAAGACGCCATTAAAGGAGTGAAAGGGCAAGCCAGTGGAATTATACCCAGAATATAAAGAACTCTTTCAAATCAGTAAGACAAGTGCAGACAAACTATTTAAAAATGGGCAAAAGATATGAAGAAATTTAATGAAATGACTACTAATATATGAAAAAGCACTCAAATTCATTAGCAATCAAGGACACTGATAAAAACAATAAAATTCACTACATACTCCCACCAGAATGACTAAAATTACCAAGACTGACAATTCTAATTATTAGTGAGGATGTGGAGCTAGTGAGAATTCTCATACATTCATGGTAGTGATGTAAATTGATACAACTACATTGAAAAAAATATATGCCTGGCAGATATGTATGCACATATATACCAAAAGACATATACAGAAATATTATTTATATTAGTCCCAAACTAGATATAACCCAAAAGTAGAATGGATAAATTGTGGCATATTCACACAACTGAACACTATTGGCAATAAAAATGAATGAATTGCAACTATATTCAACCATATGAATTAATTTCTCAGACATGTTGAGCAAGATACAAAAGAACATACGTGATATGACTCCATTTACATGTAGTTCAAAAACAGGCAAAACCAATCCTTTAAGAAATTTTATTTTTTATTGAATTATAACAAGAAGAGAAAACGCATGGATCTTAAAAGTACAAGATGATATTTAAATATGTAAATTATCATAATAACCGTCATTTAGATCAAGATGTGAAACATTTTGACCATACCAGCAGATGTGTCCCTTCCCAGATGAAAACTCCCAATGTGAACCATTATTCTGACTTATTTTTACCCTGAATTAGTTTTTTTCATGGATTACTATTTCTTGACCTGATTGTTGGCTACATGGCTGTGATCACTTTTTATTATTTATCAATCTGTACACTTAGGACTTCTGTATTTTTCTGTATGTTATACTTCAATAAATTTTTTTTTTAAATAAAATGATTCTATGAACTATGGCCCCTAAAACCCTGCACGAGGACTGTAGAATTTTACTTGGGTATGTTCTAAGCCTTAGCTTCTTCCATTTCTGAGACTATAGACATAGTTCGTGATTTTATGGCTATTATTTTATGAGTCTGCTTAAACTAGAGACTCACATTAAAATAGAAAGGGAGAATAAAATTTAAAAATTACTGTACTATAAAAATAATTGTTTCTCTCTAAGGGGAAGTGATAAATACATGAATTATTTTTTTCTCCCTCAGTTTCCCTGGCCTTTTAGAGAACAATGTGAAAGACACTGAAGAGGTGGGATAAAGGGCTTAACAATGAGCAAACAAAAGCATCTTATTTGTAACTAGTGTCACCTGAATGATCTACCTCCCTGTTAGTCTCTATTTAAATCAAGGTATGGCCCTAAAGCTGGTCTTCAATATTAAAGTCTGACACTTAACACCCCAATGTAGAATCTCTTATTATGTCCAGGGTATTCTTGTCATGAGTTCATTAATTTTATGCTGGGACTGTGCATATTTCTGCCTGCTGCTTTCTGAGAAAATTTACAGGAGTAGTGGATACCAATAATTATTAAAACCATGGAGTGTTTTGTAGGAACTGACTCTTTGTTGTTTTACCTCCTCCCTCACCCTCCTTATATTGCACAACCTTCCTATTGAGATAAGGCCGAGCTGTTATGGCTAATATTAAAGAATACTATTTTTATCTGAGTTAGTTCCAATTTAATCTCCATTTCATAAAGCTGCCTCAAAATGAATTGATGGCTTTAAAAAAATAATCACTTTTGTGAAACAATTAGTTTGAGACATTGTGTTTCTACTATTAGGTGAACATCAGAATTTTATGTTTGAAAAATTAGAAGCAGTTAATTGCATTCAAATTATGATTCTCTCCTGAGGAAAGTACTTTGCAGACTAGAATTATTAGTCCCACTTTGTAAATGTAAAAGCAAGCATTGAAGAAATTAAGTGCTCTGTGTAAAATTAGAACTAGGAATAAGACTCAGGATTTCTGGTTCTTACTTTTGCACCAAAACATTTGACCACAGGCAGCTTTCAGAATTTAGCCAAGTATAAAGATTTTGTCCAGATAACCTTAATAAATTAATGTGCAATAATAAAAAGAAATCTTTAATCTATACAATCCCCCTTCACATTAAGTTTATGACCTCATATTTAATGGATACTGTAAGAAAGACATGAAACCTTATCTGGATATTGTGGTACTTGATATAGGAGTAAAATTTTGAAGTGGCAAAGTTGACATTATGCTCTGATTTCATGTTCACATGATGTAAAGAACATCCAAGTAAGTATTTTTTTCATGAAAGTGTCATGGCCAAAATGGAATTAAATAATTAAAACTGTAACACATAGGAGAACATATATGCCAATGATATGGTGGACAAGGGTTTAATCTCCAAAATTTATAAAGAACTCTTATAAATCTAATTCAACTGAAAAATGGGCAAAGGACCTGAATAGATACTTCTCCAAGGAGGACATACATATGGCCCATAGATATATGAAAAACTGTTCAACATCACTAGTCATCAGAGAGATGCAAATTAAAACCACAATGAGATATCACCTCACACCTGTCAGAATGGCTATTATGAATAAATCAACAAACAACAAGTGCTGGCAAGGATGCGGAGAAAAGGGAAACCCTAAGGTGCACTGTTGAGGGGAATGCAGACTGATGCAGCCACTGTGGAAAACAGTATGGAATTTCCTCAAAAAACTAAAAATGGAACTGACTTTTGACCCAGCAATTCCACTCCTGGGAATATACCCTAAGAATCCTGAAACAAAAGTTCCAAAAAAAGTGTGTGCCCACATGTTCATAGCAGTGGTATTTACAATAGCCAAGATTTGGATACAGCCTAAGTGCTCATCAGTAGATGAGTGGAGGAAAAAAACTGGTATATCTACACAATGAAATACTACACAGCAGAGAGAAAGAAGGAATTTCTACCTTCTGCAACAGCATGGATGGAAATGGAGACTGTTATGCTAAGTCATAGACCAGTCAGTGAAATAGACCAGTCAGTGAGAGACAAATACCATATAATCTCACTTATAAGAGGAATCTAATGAACAAAATAAACTAATGAGCAAAATAGAATCACTGGCATAGAATCATGGAGCAGACTGACAGCTGTAAGAGGGGAGGGAGGGATAGGGACTGATTGAAAGATAGTGAAGGAATTAGTCAAAGAACATATACGAAGGACCCATGGACATGGACAATGGTGAAGGGATAATGGAAGTGGGGAGCAGGTTGGGTGGAGGGGAGCAAAGGGGAAAAAAGCTGGACAACTGTAATAGCATAAACAATAAAATAATAAAACTTTAACACACCTCTAACCTACTATCATGTGTTATGAATACAGGATAGTACACCAAATACTTCTGTAAATATTAGAATTATTATATAATAGAGTGTTTTTTATTTTGCATTATATTATTCAATAAATTTTATAAATAGTTTGGCTCAAAAACAATATAAAATTCTTCATAAATTTATCCAGCTCCTACACTCTTTCTAAATCTTCATATTAAGTACAAATCTATTTCCCTGTTTATTTAACAATTTAGAAGTTTTAAACTGATCGTATATGTAAAATTGTTAGCTTCATAGTCATCACTGATTATTGTAGCATTTTACTGACACTAACATTATTGCAACAATGAATATACATTCATATATATTTCATCCAACAGGTAGAACTTTCACTAATAAAACACATAAAATTTAATCAAAATTGCATCTAGCATGTTCACTCATTTTATTTTGTTATTATTTTTCTTTTATTAACATTTATGCTAATAACTTCTTGTTCAGTTTTTCTTTTTCTGGAATATCTTTTTCTTTTGTGCAACCTCCTCTTCTGTTTTACAAACAATCTGCTCTTTTTCAGCTGGCTCCTCTCCATGTGTCAGGCAGAGCTCATGTATAGGTTAACCTGCCCACAGGCTCTGTTAAGTTCTGCACCACATCTTGGGAGCTTTGTTCACCTGGATGTGCTCAATGACAGTGAATCTACATACAAGCCCTTCAGTTCAGCACTACTCTCTGCACTTTTGAGCATATGCAGCAAAAATTCAGCACTCTTTTTGGGCCACCAACCCAGTGTCCAGCCCCACTGTTTGGCCTGGGCACAACTACCAATGCCACCATCATAACAGCAGAATGGCATGCATTGTTTCTGTAAAGTGACATCATTTAGGTACTTGGTGGCTTTTTGGATATGCATACCCTTGATGGCCTGGGCAGTTTCACAACTGTTCTTAAACACGAAGACTTGAACCTCTAGATTTTGTGGGGTTTTCTGGGTCAAGGGAATAGCAAACCATTTTCAGAGATCATCTCAGGCTGCTTAAGGGAAGAAAATGCTCATTCTTTTTAGAAAACATTCTAATACTAACAGTGAAACCAAATCTGTGCCTTGTTTATGTAATTGCTGCTGTTACACTGACTAAATAGGGTGGTGATCTATGCTTTTACAAGATCATTAATTACAGAGTTCAGGGATGTCACCAATGACACAAAAGTGGGCACTTGGTCAGAGCCTAAGTTAATTGGCAGATTCTGGTTGAATTCTGAGGTTGAACTGAAACTTCAGGGTATGCATAATATTTTCTTTTTTACTACATAACATGTCCTATGACACTAATATAGTATGTATATTATAAACCATACACAAAAATAAAATAAGTAAAAGTTTTAACATTTTCTTCCTGTATTCTAGTGAATGTTCTCCTGCACATCTAGGGGTGTGTGGACCTCCCAGTTGGGGACTACTCCTTAACCTGATATAAGAGAGCCCTTCAATATCTGGTCCTTGTTTTTTTTGTTTGTTTGTTTTATTTTGTTTTTTTCCTTCAGCATCCAAAATCTTTTTAATAACAAGGCAGGATCTGGAGATAGTTTTTGTAGCCACGGGTGGCCCCTTGGCCTCTTGGGCTCTGGAACTTTGGTCCCTTGGATCATATGTAGGGTTTGGTGTCACTGTGCGGGGCTTTTGGGGCCTTGCCCAAGTGCCCATGCACCTCTTGGCCCTTTTGAGGACCAGAATGCAAGACGGTGCCACAGCCCTTGGGGGCCCAAGGCCCACTGGTCAAAGGCAAGGATCTTGCCCCAGGCCTTGAGGATGCAGCTCCTAGTATGGCTGCTCATGCGAAGTGCACACACCTTCAGTTTGGGCACCTCCTGCACACACGCATCATTGGTTATAGTCCCTACGACCACAGCACTTTTGCCCTCTTGGCCAGGAAGCTTCATCTGCTGGGTCATCCAGGAAAGGGACAGAGGCGGCCGGTTGTTGCAACTCATGATCAACCTCTTTAGCACCACTTGGTTGAAGGTTGGTTCTTCAGGTCAGAAACCTGTATAGCTTGACCAACAGCCTTAGGTAGACATCCTGGCTCTTAGGCTCCTTGAGGAATCTTTTGTCTTTGTCATGGAGGATGCTGATTCACATGATGGTGCCTCTGGTCGCTGTTTTTCCTGTCCACTCTCCATCTTGAGCTTTATACTCCAACAACATGGGATGGCTTGTAGTCTTCTATGCATTCTGCTATTTCTTGCCGCTGTGCCTTTGCTGAGGCTATACCATGTGCCTAGCACGCTCTTTTTTTCTTTCTTTGCTTGCTTACCTCCATTCATCCTTTTGTTTCATCTCACACAACACTTTCTCCAGGCGGCTCCTGAGAGTCCTTTTTTCCTCCTTTGATACTGTTAGGTGTCCTCTTCCCGGCTCCCAAATTCCTAGTGTGTAGTTCTATTGTTACACTTAATTGTACTTTAATTGTCAGGGGTGACCCTGAACTGATTTAGCTTATGTTTCTGCCACCTTGGAGGATTGGGGCTGAAATAGAAATTAAATTGGGATACAGAAAAGTAGAAAAAGTTGTATTTTCTGTACACTTGAGGATTTTCAGACTGATGTTTGAATTTACTACCCTTACTGACCCTGGCCCTTGGTACCAGGAATTATACTTTACCCAGTGGTTAGGTTCAAAGGTGAAAAACATATTTGTCAGGTAGAGTACTAGGAAATAGAAGGCACCATTAAATGAAGATATTTGGAGAGCTTTTAATAAGGGAATGTCTAGGAAAAACTGACTGGGTTTTCCTTCACTGTCACACATAACCAGTTTGTGGGTTTCTCCACACTGACCAAATTCTCTGACACCAGCTGGATGTCTTACAATTCAATTCAGTTTTTGAACTAACTGGAGTTAGCACAGGCACCACAGGTTAAGGACTCAGATCCACAAGATCCCCACTTCAGATGCCAGTTGAAAGTAATTAGTTTCTAGGATGCCCACAACTTTTGTCTGACTTGGCTAAAAATCAAAGGTTCTAATATCCTCATCCTCAGGGTCAATAGTTTGCTAAAGCAGCTCACAGAACCCAGGAAAACAGCTTACTTGCTCTTGCCAATTTATTACATAGGATATATTAAAGGCTACAAGTGAACAGCTAGATGAAGTCATACCCAGGGCGAGGTTGGGAAGGGTCCTGGGCACAGGAGCTTCTGTCCCTGAGGAGCTGGGAGACATCACCCTCATGGCATGTGGCTGTGTTCACCCACCCAGAACCCCGTACTTCAGGGATTTTTATGGAGTCTTCATCACATAGCCACAGTGTATTATTAACTACACTTCTACACCTTCCCTTTTTCCAGAGAATGGGGGTGGGGCTGAAAGTTCCAAGCTTCTAATCAAGGCTTGGTGTTTCTGGTGACCAGCCTCCATTAAGGAGCCCAACAAGAGTTGCTTCATTAGAACGAAAGACCTTCTGATCCCCTGGGAAATTCCAAGGGATTTAGGAGCTCTGTGTCAGATACTCATCATGCAGGAAAGTAGAAAGGTCTTAGGAGTTCTGGTTTAGGAATGGGTGGTGGGGGATGGGGTGGGTCAAAGACTTAAGTATTAGAAAAAAAGATTTTCCTAGCAGCCCTATTTACAAGGGTTTTAAGAGGTCTATGTCAGAAACTAGGGGTACAGACCAATATATATATATTTGTATTATTTTACAGAGATGACTTACAAAGTTGTCCACTGTGTCTTGGTAAACCTCGAGGGATGGTGCATTACCCAGGGCTTGTAATAGCAGGTTCTATTTCCACTTCTGGGTTTGTAGGAGCCGTGAGAGGGAGTGGTTACAGGAAACCACAGATAGAAAGCTGTATAGACTAGGTCACTGACCAAAGTAGAGACATTTGAGGTCACTTTACTGGGAAAGGAACACCCTGACTTTTCTCTCCTGCCTCTCCATCTCCTGCCAGTGACCCCCACCTTTGGCTGAACCCAACTGAAAGCCAGCAAGCAAAGCAGCCTGTTGATGTAGTCTCTGGCACAGCACGTGGTGGGGAGGGTGGAGAGAGGATAAGGAGGGAGAACAGAGGCATCCAGCGCAGCAGATAACCTGAAGTATCTTTGGAATTCCGCCACACCCACCTCAGCCCCTCCTCTACCTAGTCTTAAGGTTGCACATATGAAACTTTTAAGTAAGTGACTTATAAAGTGGTGGCAAATGCTCAAATCTTTCCTTTATTCCTTTTCCTCTGAGACTCTCTCTCAGCCAATCAACCATGGCCGTTTGGCTGAAGTGATGGGGAATTCTCCAATGCAGAAGATTAGCAAAATATCAAATGTCTCAGGGGGCCAGGCAGGTGATGAAAATCAGACAAAAAACCACACAAAATTAAGAAAAAACTCATGAATGGATGCAGTTGCAGGCAGTAAGTGGGGTGATCTCTGGCATGCTCTCCAAATAATATTCCTTTTCATCAGCTTTTAGTTAATAGTGATTAGCAACCATAGTGTGGGCTAATCATGTCTGGATACAGAGTGGGATTTATAGAAAGCAGTATTTTCCACGTCCTTCAGAAAGTCCGATCCCCCTAATAACCATGGGCAGAGGCTCGGAGCACTTCTGGAGGCTTGCTCTGTGCAAACACTGTCCTAAGTGCTCTGCCTGAATTAGCTCCTTTAATACCTTCCAAGTTCTTATAAGACAGGCATTGTTATGATCACTACTTTAAAGGTGTGGAAACAGGCACAGAGACTTACTACATCTGTTTAGCTGAGCATTACAGGCAGGACTATGTAGCTGGTGAGAGCCAAGGGGATTCTTTAGTTAACTTTTGAAGATTATTTGAATCTAACTTGGTTTAAACAATGATTTGAAGTGTCTGGAATATTTTAACCTTTGAAATATAAATTATAACCTCAAGAAATGGAAAATCTGGGGGGGGGGGGGAATTTTACCTTTCCAGGGGCGGGGTTTTTGAGTGGCCACAGTCATGGCTGCGTTAACCTCTTTGGGTAGGAAATCATAATGGCCTTCCCTTCACTTGTCTGAACATTTGTCTCGGCCTCTTGGAGCCTGTAGATTTCCAGGTGCTAAGTGCACACCCTGCATTCTAGACATATCCTGTTAGAACAAACAGTGGGGAGAAGTGAGCTTTGTGAAAACTTTTCCCTCCTTGGTTACCTTAACAGACCACCTGCAGCATCTCTGTATTGGACAACTTACAAGTGTTCAAGCTCAACAATGGGTATTTAATCACATCCAAGAGAGAATGACATAAGATAAATCATTATTTGAAAACTTCTAACACTATGCAGAATAAGAATGGTAAGAAAGGACATCTTGCCTTCTTCCTAGCAGGAAATCACACATTTTTTTTCCTCATGAACAGTAATGCTAGCTGTAGGTTTTTTGTAGATACTCTTCATAAATTTGAGGAAATTTCCTTCCATTCCTATTTTTATCATAAATGGGTATTGAATTTTGTCAAATGATTTTCTGCATCAGTTAATATGATCATGTAAGTTTTATTTTTCAGCTTGCTGGCATGGTAGATTCCAGTGAGTGTTTAAAAAATGCTGAACCAGCCTTGCATACCTGAAATAAATTCCACTTGGTCATCGTGTGTAACTCTTTTTTGTACATTGCTGGATTTGATTTGTTTATATTTTGTTAAGGATTTTTTGCTTCTAAGTTCATGAGACATATTGGTCTGTAGTTTTTTTTTTGTTTTTTTTTTTTGTAGCATCTTTGGTTTTGGTATCACGGTAACACTAACCCCATAAGGTGTATTAGGAAATGTTCTCTTGCATTTCCTGGAAGAGACTGTGTAGAGTTGATGCTAACTCTTCTTATTTGTTTGGTAGAATTCTTCGCTAAAACCATCTGGGCCTGGAGATTTCTTTTCTATGAGTTATAAAGTTATGAATTCAATTCTCTTCATCATAATAAGGCTATTTAAATGATCTATTTCATATTGAGTGAATTGTGGTAGCTTGTGTTTTTTCAAGACTTCCTTCTTTTTATATACATTTAAGGAGTGTAGAGTTTAGAATAATGATCTGTTTGATGTCTGCAAGGGTCTGTAGTGATATCCTATTTCACTGTTTATTTTTTTAATTAACAGCTTTATTGAGGTATAATTTATATACAAAACTGCACATATTTAATATATACAGTTTGATGAGTTTGGATTTATGCATGCAATCATGAAACATAAACATACCTATCACCTCCAAAAGGTTCTCTATGCCCTCACCCCCCCCTTTTTTGGTGATAACACTTAATATGAGATCTACCTTCTTAACCAATTTTTAAAGTGTACAATATAGTATTGTTAACTATAAGTGCTATGTTATACAGCAGATCTCTAGAGCTTATTCATCTTGCATAACAAACTTTTTACCCACTGAAGAATTCCTCATTTTTCTTCCTCTTACCCCCTGACAACCCCCAATTAAACTCTCTGCTTCTATGAGTTAGACTATTTCAAACACCTCATATCAATAGATTAATCCAGTATTTGTATTTGCCCTTTTGTAACTGGTTTATTTCACTTAGCACAATGTTCTCTATATTCATCCATGTTGTTGCATATGGCAAAATTTCCTTTTTTAAGGCTGAATAATATTCCATTATATGTACACACCACATTTTCTTTATTTATTTATCTGTCAATAGACATTTAGGTTGTTTCCATATCTTGGCTATTGTAAAAAATGCTGCAGTGAACATAAAAGTGCAGAGAGCTCTTCTAGATTCTGATTTCAATTCTTTTGGATATATACCCAGAAGTGGGATTGCTGGGTCATATCATAGTTCTATTTTTAATTTTTCCAGGAATCTTCATACTGTTTTATATAGCAGCTGCACCATTTTACACTCCCACCAACAGTGTATAAGTGTTCCAATTTATCCATATCCTTGCCAACCCTTGTTATTTTTCATTTTTTTAATGATAGCTACCCAAATGGGTATGAGATGATATTTCATTGAGCCTTTCATTTGCATTTCCCTGATGATCAGCAATGTTGAGCACTTTTTCATGTACCTGTTGGCCATTTGTATACCTTTGGAGAAAATTCAAATCCTTTGCCTATTTTTAAAAATCGAGTCCTTTGTTTGGCTATTGAGTTATAGGAATTCCTTATATATTTTGGATAGTAATCCTTTATCAGATGTATATGGCTTGAAAATAATTTTTATCATTCCATAGGTTGTCTTTTCATTTTGTTGATTGTATCCTTTGCTGTACAGAAACTTAATTTTGAGGTAGTTCCACTTGTCTATTTTTACTTTTGTTGTCTAAGTTTTTGGTGTCATATCCAAGAAATCATTTTCAAGATCAACATCAAGAAGCTTTTCCCCTATGTGTTCTTGTAGGAATTTTATAGATTCAAGTTTTACTTTTAATCCCTGTTTCATTCTAGATATTGGTAATACATGTCTCCTCTCTTATTTTTGTCTTTGTTGCTAGAATATGATTTTTACTGATATTCTCAAAGAACCAACTCTTAGTTTCATTGATTTTCTTTATTGCTTTTTTGTTTTCATCCTCACTATTTCTGCTCTTATTCATATTGTTTCATTCCTTCTGCTTGCTTTGGGTTTATTTTGCTCTTCTTTTTCCAGGTTCTTGAGGTGGGAGCTTAGATCACTGATGTGAGATTTTTCTCTCTTTTCTAATGTATGTATTTAGTACTACAAATTTCCCTCTCAGCACTGCTTTAACTGTGTTCCACAAATTTTGATATGTTGTATTTTCATTCAGTTCAATGTATTTAAAAAATTTTCCTGGTATAAAATTTATTAAAATAGCTGAGCTCTAAATTAAATCCAGGTTTGTTAAATCCGAAGTCTGTGTTCTTTCCTTTATGGAAGAAATATTGCCTCATGAAACAGCACGAATTTCTTGTAGGTAACTTTTATAGATAAATAAAATAATTCTTTATCCTCCCAAGATCTCAATTCGTACATGTATTAGGGTTCTCTAGAGAAACAGAAACAATAGGAGATACATAGATATAAAAAGATGATAGAGAGTTTGTATATTGGAATTGGCTTATTCATTACGAAGGCTGAGAAGTCCATGATCTGCTTTCTGCCATCTGGAGAACCAGGAAAGATGGTGGTGTAATTTAGCCCAAGCCCAAGGGCCTGAGAACCCTTGAAATATTGAGAAGGGAGTCTTCTGTTCATATTTTTTATTCTTTACTATCTAGCTACCTACTCATTCTCCTATGAAAATAGAAAATATCTTTATTGTCTTGGATCCACACAGTAAATCCCTACTTTCTAAGGTAGTTTTGCTGATGTCTCAACAGTTCAGTGGTATTTCAATGTCTCCTCTGATCTTTCTGCTACTAATTATTTTTCAGAGTTCAAATAGCTATTGCATACATTCTGTCCAGGTTTTATGACTATATGCAGTGGGAGAGAGAGGATAAAGAGTGTTTACTCCATGTTTGTTAGACTCATTCCCTCTGAGCTCCAGTGCCAGGGCAGCAGCTTGAAAGGTACCAGGGACATGTGGGGAGGGACTGAATTGTCTGGTATCAGGGTGGGAGCTGAGCATGGGGGGACAGCTTTCTGCAAGACAAAAATGCTGGCAGTGCTCACTGTTCGTTTTCTGAGGCCCCCTGCCCTGCTCCCTCAGAGCTGGCAAGCAGATGCCATCCAGGTCAATGCATTTATTTCCCTTGAGACTTTTTCTTTGACCCCTGGATTAGTTTAGAATTGTGTTATTTAGTTTCCATGTGTTTGGAGATTTTCCTGTTGTTTTTCTACTTTTGATTTTTAGTTCAATATTCTATTGTAGTCAGATAACATACTCAGTATGATTTCAATTATTTTATATTTGTTGAGGTTTGTTTTATGGCTTAGGATATGGATGATCTTAGTGTGTATTCTGTGGGCACTTGAATAGAAAGTGTATTCTGTTGTTGGGTGGAGTGTTCTATACATACTGATCAGCTCCTTGGTTGGTTGATGATGTTGTTGAATTTTCTAAATCCTTGCTTATTTTCTGTCTAGTTGTTCTATATACTGTTGATATGCCATTTTATTTTATGTTTGTTCTCTGTGTTTTTTTTCTCTATTTACTTTCCACTGCTTTCCATGGGTTATTGAACATATTTTTAGGGTTCTATTTTGATTTATATGTAGTATTTTTTAGTGTATCTTTTTGTATGGTTGTTCTAGGCATTATATAGTATACACACATCAAAGTATAGTGATGTTATTTTACCAGTTTTGGTGAAGTACAGAAACTGTACCTATCTTTATGTTGTGTTACCCTCCTCCATTTATAATGTAATTGTCTTAAATATTTTCTCTACATACATTTAAAACCACACCAGCATTTTAATTTTTGCTTCAACCATAAAACTAATTTAGAAGACTGAAAAGAAGGAACTCTGATTGTATTTATCTACATATTTGTGTACTATGTTCTTTCCTCCTTCTGGATATCCCAGCTTTCGTTTTTTTTAATCTTTTCTTTTTTGCTTAGAAAACTTCATTTACCCATTCTTTTAGGAAAGGTCTGCTGCCAACAAGTCTGTTAGTTTTCCTTTCTCAGAATGTCTTGATTTCCCCTTCATTCCTGAAGGATATTTTCACTAGGGATATGATTTTAGGTTGCCAGTTTTCTTCTTTGAGCACTTGAAAAATATTGTGTCATTTTCTTCTGTCTTCCATTGATACTAATGATAAGTCCACTATCATTCTGGTTGTTTTCGCTCTGTTGGTATATGTCTTTTTTCTCTGGCTGCTTCCAAGATATTTTTGCTGTTAGTTTTTGGAAGTTTAATTGTTTAACTGTTTGGGGGTTGCTCAGCTTATTGATTTGTAGGTTTGTGTCTTTTGCCAAATTTGGGCAGCTTTAACTCCTTTTTTTCCCCCTAATACTTTTTCAGCCCTGACCTCATTCTCTTATCTTTCTGGGACTCCAATGACACAAAACTTACATCCTTTGTGATAACCCTCCAGGTCTTTGAGGCTGTGTTCATTTTTTCAGTCCATTTTCTCTCTGTGGTTCAGATTTGTAAATTTCCATGGTTCTGCCAGTTTACTTATTCTTTGCTCTGTCCCCTCCATTCTGCTTTTTATTTTGTTGCATGTTTGTATATTTTACTTTTTTATTGTATTTTTCCATTTTGTTTGTATCTACAAAGAATCAACTTCTGGGTTTGACATCAAATTCTTCATGTCATTTCCCCCCTGTATTTCTTCAATTTCTTTTTTTAATCCATATTATCTGTGCTATTTGGTCTAATTCTCTTGCTTTTTTCAACTTGTTGAGGATTTAGGTAATTAATTTTTAGTCTTTTTTCCTGATATAATAATTTAAGCCTACAGATTTCCCTTAAGTGTTACTTTTGCTGCATCTCAATTTTGTTATGTTGTAGTTATATTATCATTCTACTTTTAAATACGTTTTTCATTTCTGTTACAATTTCTCCTTTGACCAAAGGATTGTTTACAAATGTTCTAAAATTTCCAAATGTTAGGAAACATTTATTTATTTATTTTTTGTAATTGAGTTTTACTTTAACTACATTCTGGGCAGAGATTATGGTCTGTATTATTGGTACCTATTTTTTTTGAATTTGTTGAGACTTGCTTTATAGCCTAGTTCAGCAGTCCTCAAAGAGTGTAGTCTTCAGGTCCCTGGGAATTCCCAAGGGCCCTTTAAGAGATCTTTGAAGTTGAAACTATTTTCATAACAACACTGGGACATTATTTGCCCTTTTACTGTGTTGCTATTTGTAGTGGTGGTGGGTGAAACTGCTGGTGTCCTAGCATGAATCCAGGTAGCGCATTAAACTGTGTTAGTGTGAAGGCTGAGGGAGGGAGCAGTGGGCCCATGGGTCAAAAGAGAGAAAACACAGGCACTTTCTATCTGGAGTGATGGCCAAGGATGAGAAGGGTGTGAGATATGCTGGGATTGGCAAACTGTAAGTTTCCAAATAACATTCTAGATAATTAGGCTCAGACTGGGGCCCAAGATAGTGTCAGTTTCTTAATAATTTAGGCAAGGAGAAGGCAAGGAGAGGCAGATACATAAACATCAACAAGAAAGAGAACTTTCTCAGTAAGAGTGGTGCCCAGCCATAGGATAGTCTGTCCCATAGGGTAGTGAGTTCTCCACTGTAATTTCTGATTTATTTAAAAAGAAGTTGGATGACATTTTTCAGGGAGACTGAGAGGAGGGTTCTGAGAGAAAAGTCTTAGAATTTGAGACTTTTAATAGTATTTGGCTATGTCTCCCTCTAGTGGCCACTATGCAGAATTAACAAAAATGAATTAAAAATCTCATAGTCCTAAAGCTAGGGTTTGTGACTTTCAGAGTATCTAAATTCCATTTTACAGTAAATTCTGAATGACATCCATATAGGCATATGGGCATTTATTGTTTGAATCACATTGATGATATTTCTAAATCTGAAGTGGCTGCAGTAGGAAGACTCCATTGGGTAGTATACTTCTGTGCCCGGCACATAAGGTCTGGGGTGGTGCATAAGATAAATTAGATTCCTGCCCTCATGGGGTTTATATTCGAGCGCAGGGAACAGAACATCAATAATCAGTAAATAAGGAAGTTTCAGCCTATAATTAGAACTATGCAGGAAATGAACAAAGAACAGTGTTGTGGCAGGAACTAAGGAGGATGAACTGCTGTGGACAGGGTGGTCAGAGGAGATATTTTGAAGATGTGATAATTAAGATGGGAAGAGGCAGAGAAATATTCTTGGCTCTTGGCTGGGAAAACAACAAGTGAAAAGGCCCAGATATAGGAAAGAGCTTGGCCTGCTCTAATTGCTAACAGAAGACCGGCACAACTAAAAGGAAATTAGCAAGCGGCACAAAGCATGAGTGGTGGTTGGAGGAGATGTCGGGGGCATGGGTATCAGCCCTTGTAGGCCATGGGCATCATCAAAAGCCATGGAAAGTTCACTAATGACAATCTTCATTCTATCTCAACAGCTTGCATTTACTTTAAAAATTAATTTTGGTGACATTATCTATACCTATACTCTGCTTCTAAACAAATGGAAGAAGTATTTTAAAATGAGAATTTGACTTCATAAAGCTGATTTGACCTGTTGACTCATCAGACCATAGATTTTCTTGGCACTAAACATTCTCTCTATACAGGCATTTGGTAGGGAATTAAAATAGGATATTGAATTAGAACAACAGGTTCTTTGCTGAAACAACATTTCCACTTGCATAGGATATTGTTCTCTTGAAGAAAGTGCACATCATATTCAAGGACTGGCTTTCTCCTGGGGAGAAATTGGAGAGAGCTCTCTCTTTTCATGAATATGACTTCCATATTTGAACTGCCTCATCCAAAAAGAAGACTTAACCAGAATTGGCCAAACCCTAAAATATGATAGTTCTTCTTTTGCAATGTGAAAATGTGAAAAAGTTAACATCACTCGTACTTCGTCAAAAAATTTCAGAAGTGAATTTCAAATTTAAAGCTCAATGTAGTCAGCCTTTTTTGATCTAAATATTTTTTACTTTAGAAGAAACACAATGAGAAATGAAGAAGATGAATGCTACACAAAGGTGACACTGTTGAGTTCATAAAAGGAAAATATTTGCTGTGACTGCATGGTTGGCAGACAGCTTGCATAGAGTCGGTGAGCCTACTGTGCTTTGCTATGTTAGACCAAGGAGAGTCCCTTACTTACCTGTGCATCAGCACCCTGAGCTTAGGGAAGTAACAGTCTAGCAGGATGATGGTAAATCTCTCTTCATTAGATGATGCAAGATATATGCATATGTTAGTTTTCCAGTCAGAAAATACAATACTAGATTGTGGTTGAAACAGGCAGCTTTAAGATTGGCACTTGGCTAGATGGAGGAAGTAAAGAGGGAGAGAAGGGGCATAAATGGATTGACTATATCATCAAAGGTGATGTGGCACAAGGAAAATAACATCAGGGTTGTCTACTACCACTGACACCCAAATACTTTCCCTACCTACAGGGAGTGAGAGCTACAGTTAACTAGAGATCTTCAAATTTAACCAGGATTAAGTGTTTTTATTGCAAGTCAAATCATATTATGAAACATTAGCATAATCATAGCTTGGAGTGTCTGAATCCTCTGCTTCACATCTTTGTGAGTGCTGCCACATGATTTTCAATGCCCAATATGCATTTTTATATATAATCAAGGTGGTTCTAAGTGATGAAATTTAACTGCTCTGTTAATATCTATCAGATTATTTTATTGTTTTCCATAGGAATATGATTAATACTAAAAATAAAATGTGCATTTTTTTTACTAACAACTAACAACGTGTGGTCTGCTACTCATCAACTCATGCCCACATTTATTCCTAGGATACATGATGGCTGAACTGACCTAATGGAAGTGAGGTGTCTGCATGTCACTTACTCTGTATGTGCACATCTGTATTACTTCTGTGTGTGCACTTACTCAGTGATACCGACTCAGTCAGCTACTCAGAAGTTTAGTGCATCATATTGTTCACATCTTAAATTTAGGTAGTGAGTTGATGGATACTGCAACAAAAGCCTCTAGCTTCAGTCAGTATGTTGGGTTGTAATCAGCTGTGCCTATAAGATAGGTCAAATTGAAAATAAGTGCTGGCTAAGGAACAGACAGGGTTTCCAAAAAAAGTTACAATGTTCAGTTCCCAAAGCATTCTTTCTGCCTAGAATGCTCTACACCTGCCACTTTACCTGGTTTTCACTTCTCAACTTAAATATCACCTTTTCAAAAGGATAAATTAAGGAACAATATCGATTTTTTAAAAAGGAGAGCCCTGGCCAGGTAGCTCCCTTGGTTAGAGAGTTGCCCTCATACACCAAGGTTGCAGGCTCAATCTACAGTCAGGGCACATACAAGAAACAATCAATGAATGCATAAATAACTGGAACAACAAATTGATGTTTGTCTATGTCTCTTTCTCTCCCTTCATCTGTTTCTCTAAAGTCCATAAATAAAATAAAAAACAACCAGAAATAACATATTTTTATAAAGAGAAGTCAATTGCTGGACAAACTACAGATCAGAAAGAATCAGAGAATTAGTAAACTGGGAAATAGTGGTGAGAAATTCACCCAGCACCCAATGCAAAGAAAACTATAAGTGACCAGTTAGAGATGTGAAGGATACATTTAGGAGGCTTTAGGCATATCTATTAACAGTTCTTGAAGGAAAAAAAGGAGGAAATTATGAACAAGCAATATTTGATGAGATAATAATTAAAAAATTTCTAAAAGTAAAGAAAGATGTACATTATTAAAGTGCATTCCAAAGACCAAGCAGTATATATGTGAACAAATCCATATAATAGGTACATTGCATCATAGATAATGAGAAAATCTTAAAGGAGCCAGAGAGAAAAGATATATTATCTATGAAGAAATTACAGTTTAATGGACAGATGGCTTCACGTCAACAATAACAATGTCAGGAGAGAAAGAAGTAATATTACAAAAGTATTGAGGAAAAATAACCATCAACCTAGACTTTCATACCCAGTTAAACTATCATTCAACCAAAAAAAAAAAAAAGGAGAATAAAACTTCACACAGATTCTTATTGAAGAAACTTAAGAATATTGTTTTTTTAAATCAAGAGGAGAACTTAACCCAGAGGAAAAGTATGTAGTACACAAACAAACTGACTAAAAAAACAATGAGGACAGGCACAGATAAAATACAGGATCTGACACAAATAATACCCTTTTTTATTACAAAAATATTTTATTATAAAATCATAGGCATGTAATTCTGTAACATAACAATATAACACTCAAGCATGCCTTATGGCATTTTAGGTGAAGTGTTCAAATTGCTGTCCGTCTCTTGCGAGACATTCATGTACCCTATCAACCACACTCCAGCAAGCCTTACTTTTGCCGGACCCTGTATATCTGGAAATGTGTTTATATGATTGGAAACCTCCCCATACAATGAAATTTTGCATGTTTTAATTAAAAAGATAAAAACTAAAACTCTCCTCACTAACATTGTGTTCATTTGTGTGTATAATTATGTTGTATATTCATTGGGTAGGTAAATATGTTAAGTCATTTAAAACAGTTTACCATAACCCAGCTTTAACAGCAATCAATATTTTGCCAATTTTGTTTCATGCATCACTAAGGTCCTTAACAGGATACAAATGTAGAATAATTTTAGAGTATATTAAAACTTTATGGTTAAAATACATGTTAAAGTTAAGACAGCCTAAACAAATAGATACACAATTTATAGATTCTAACATTACAGGACATTTATAAAAATTTATCAATCTAATGCAAGACAGGAAAAGAAGGGAAAAGAGCTGATAGGAAGAATTGCAAGTAGTAAATTAAAATATAAAATGCTAGAAATAAGTCTAAATATATCACTGATAGCAGCAAATATAAACAAATTAGATACATGTTAAAAGACAAGAAGCTATTAGATTTGATTATGCTTCTTACAAGCATTTCTTGCTGGTATGCTTGTTACATAGAAAGATTTAAATTAAAGGAAGGTAATAAACTTAAGAAAAGCATAAGCTAAAAAGAAAACATAAACAAAACAAATTATATTAAAATTAGAAACTTGTTTCCATCAAGTATCAGCATAATGGGACTAAGAGAAGCTACTTGTCACATGTATCCAGAGTATATAAAGAAAACCTATCGATCAATAGGAAAGACACAACCCAGTTAAAGATAGGCAAAATACACATACAGGCATTTTAGAGAAGAGGAACCAAAAATAGAGAAAACATATGAAAAGATGTTCAACCTCATTCATTACCAGGGAAATACAAAATAAAAAACAAAGAGATTTTATTTCACACTTATCATACTGGCAAAAATTTAAAAGTCTGATAATTTCAAGTGGAGCAAAAAGACATGTATATTCTGATGACAGAATAAAAATTGGTACATCCTCTATGGTAAACAATTTGATATAACCTAGAAAAGTTTTTTCTTTAGAAAAATGGACTTAATTATATTAACCTTAGAGAGATGTTTTGAGGATTAATTAATTTAACATGTTTTTAGGAAGGTATTATTATGCTCTTTTTTTTTGGTGTAAGAAAAATGCATATAAGTGACAAAGCATGAGTATCCAGAATATATAAATATATCTTATATATAAGAAAAAGGCAAATAATAAAAAAGATTCACATGAGGAAATGTAAATGGCCAATAAACATATGGAAATGTACTCAACCATTTTAATAATCAGGGAAAGACAAAGCAAATGAACAAACAAAAAAACAATGCCAATGAAAAATCAAAATATGCCCTGGCTGGTGTGGCTCAGTGGATTGAACGCTGGCCTGAGAACCAAAGGGTTGCCGGTTCAATTCCCAGTCAGGGCACATGGGTTGTGGGACAGGTCTCCAGTAAGGGGTGTGTGAGAGACAACGACATATTGATATTTCTCTCCATCTCTTTCTCCCTCCCTTCCCTTCTCTCTAAAAATAACAATAAATAAAAAATCTTTATAAAAACAAAAAAGTTAAAAAAATAAAAATATATGTTGAAATACTGCTGCTGGGGAGTATGAACTGATTTGACTGCTTTAGCAGCAATTGTCAATATCTAGTAAAGTTGAAAATGTGTACAGCTTGTGACCCTATAATTCCTCTCTTAATATATACCCTGGAGCAGTGGTCTTCAAACTAAGGTATGTATATCCTTGTTATTATATAAAGAATTTGCCAAGGTACTGGGATACTAATAGTTAAGAGAATCTTCAACTTGCATATGCACTTTTCCCCAGTGACTCCTGTGGCTTCTTTTCTATTTCCTCTTTCATAACTGCCCTTTGTCCACTCTTCAAGAAGAAAAAAAGGCATATTCCTGCTTTAATGAACTTTTCCTTAATTTAACTCTTCATCCTCTAATAATTGACTAAGTGAGAGACTAGTGAGAATAAAGCAAAGAGAATGATGAAAGGAAATGAATGCTAAAAATGGTTTTCATCTCCAGCTTTTCAGTTATTCTTAATATTCATCCCAAGAGAGAAAAGAAAACACCATCCTGGAAAATGCAAGGACCTTATAGCACTGTACACACTATTAAAAGTAAATTACCCCAGCAGCGAGCACACTATAGTATTCTTTTTAAAAATGTTTTAAAAAGTATTTTAGTTATTTTATTTTTAGAGAAGGGAAGGGAAGGAGAAAGAGAGGGAGAGAAACATCAGTGTGTGGTTGCCTCTCGCACACCCCCTACTGGGGACCTGGTCTGAAACCCAGGCATGTGCCCTACACTGGGAATTGAATCAACAACCATTTGGTTCACAGGCTGGTGCTCAATCCACTGAGCCACACCAGCTTGGGCTATAGTGTTCTTTTGATAGCAGGAAGTAGAACTCATTAAAACAATTTATACAGTGAAATAAAATAAGGAATGACTGTAATCAGAATGTTTATAAAATAATTTTGTATAAATAGTTTTAACAAGTTTATTGAAAGACACAAGACAATTTAAAAGAAGTCATATAAAATTTATTCGCAGGTGTTATTCAGTGTAACTTGAAAAATTCAGTACTCCCAGGATACATGGCAATGGCCAGGATCAGTATCGTCAACCTGAACTGCTTCAGTTGCTCAAAGGATTTTCTTTTCCTACTAACTACACAGCGTTATAGCATAATATATATGGAATTGTTTTTCAATTTTATACATAATTTTAAAAACATGTATTTCCAAAAGCCAACAGTACAGTACATATACATGCACATATTCACTAAAAGAATCTCCTGTTCCTTGTTTTAGAAAGCTCTATTATTTTAGCTACATCTTACATTTCATTTTTATAAATTAAGAAATGAGAACCAGCATATAGATTTACTTATGCTTTAAATAATTTATTAAAAATAATTATATTAGATATATGTACTTTGGATCCTGACTACTTTCATTAATTTACCATAGAGATGTGTTTAATAATTTATTTCTGACAATAATTTATTCTCTGATATTCCTTGAAATGCATATGAACACATTTATTTTCATTAAAACACTTAAATTCCTTTTAGCTCCCTCTCCTGCGTCATGGCCTGTTGTCTCTATATATGTTCTATATATTTCAAACCACGTCAAATATTGTTTGATACAGCTAATCTTTATACACATTTACCCACATACTTACCTTTTCTAGGGCACTTCATTCCTTCCTGCATTTTTGCGCATCCATCAGGGATTATTTTTCTTTTTTAAGAAAGCAAACCTTTCCAAAGATAATATGTCCTAGAGGTAAGGAGGAGGGGAGAAGAGTCTATAGAAGTAGCAGTAGGAGTAGAGAAGGGTCACAAGGAAATTGCAGAAGTCTGAAAACTTCTGTGCCAACCTTAAGGCCCTATGAGAAGCCCTGGAAAGAGATAACACATGCCCGGGACAAAAAACGAACAAACAAACAAAAGCAAAGCATACATTCGGGAACACAACAGCTACTTACAGCTGTTCACAGAAGAATTTACTAATCTGTAAGGAAGGCATGGTCAGACAAGAATGCATTCTTGTACAGGGTGGGGCAAACGTAGGTTTACAGTTGTGGGTACACAAAACAGAGTTTATTCTTGTATTACTATTTATTAATTATTGTATTATTTTCCATCTCAACAACTGTAAACCTACATTTGCCCCACCCTGTACACATGTTATAATCAGCTGAGATTAAGTAAACCAGAATGTGATATATAGAATCAGGCATCCTTATTTTAATTTCTGCTATGTGACCTTGGTAAATTACATCGCCTCTGGGTCCTTAGTTTTTGTAAAGTGGAGATAATAATAACTCACCCTACCTTCTTCGCAGGGCTACAGTGACAGTTCTGTGGACCAATGAACAGCGTGGGCTCTGGACTCACAGGTGGGTCTGGGTTTAAATCTCAACTGTAATACTTATTTGGTTATATTGGGTAAATTTCAATGTCTTTAAGCCTTAATGTCTTCATTTGTAAAATGAAGTAAATGATGGTAACCTCAGGATGATTCACCAGAGCATGCTGAGATTTTTGCACAATTCCTGATAATATGATAAACAATATTTTCTATTATTATATAACTGAGAAATGAGTAATATTTATAGAACCACTGAAAGTTTTTGGGTTATTTAGTCATTAATAATTATTATCACAAGTCTTATTTTGATTCTTTAAACTGATTCTATTTTCAAAGTTCTGAGTAAAAGAACCCTCCAGGGAACTGTGACTGTAAGCAGTGTGGTTGGTCAGAGGAGGACTGAACGAACCATTCAGACATGAGCTTCTTTTGACAGAGTGTACTTCATGCTGATTACATAATTGATTATCTGTGCCGATCACATATAGGTCTTAAGAGGGACTGGTACTCCTGGGGCATTCTAAGTATCTTCCAGTTAAAGTACTGTAAGTCTTAGGTGGTCCCATAAATGGGATCCTTTGACGGAGGATGTTAGAAATAACAAGAGACAACGGGCACATGAGGACAAATATACTAGCTTTGTGCACTCTGGCCCAGGGCTGATTCTAGAGAGAGAAACCATATAAATTCCCCTTCCCCCTAACTTTAAGTACTCTGTGATATGCAAAACTTTAAAAATATAGAAAACAAATCATACCCTATTTAAAGAAATAGAAACAAAGGGTAAATATTTCTGTATCTCTACATGAAAATTCAAGGAAGATAATTTAAGGAATTTTTAAACATTTGAAATGTTTATTTTTTTAAACAGGTCATAGAGCCATATGGTACAACACTTAAAAGCCTAAATGATATGCCTTCCTTCCCCCTTCCTAGTCATCCTACTTCTAGTCTTCTCTAGATTCAACTACTAAGACCAATTTCTTATTTGTCCTAGACATTGCATATGAGTATGAGTATGCATATATATATATATGTATGTAACAGGTATACACACACACAACAGGTGTATATATGTATATACTATGTATATATATGTATTCATGTATGTATGTGTGTATATATGTGTAGTGTATATATATGTGTACACACAGATTTGTTATAGGGATTAATCTTATGCAGTTGCAGAAGTTGGCTATTTTTATGTCTGGTGCTAGAGCTTAAAATTTTCAGGACAGATAGTTGAGGGAAGATGGACGTAAAATAAGAGCAAGCTGGAACCCATGAGCATAAGCTGGAATCTGCAAGGATAAATTGGAACATCTATCAATTCTCACTGCCTCTGTGTTGGTGTGGAGCCCTGCAGAAGAAGCTGGTACCCTTCACAGAACTAAATGAACACTTACCTGGGCCCAGAGTTGGAGAAGCTGCAGGGGAATCAAGGGGTGAGTGAAGCAGTTGCAGGCCTGGCTGCTGCCCTATGCCAAAGAGATTAGCCACCAGGTCAGCAGCAATATGTGTTAGTTACAGAAATGCCTGTTTCCACCTTGTAAGCATAAAAATGAAAATGGCTGCTGCTTTACGTTCTGCCTTTCAAATCTTGTGCACAATTGTCTCTTGAGGCTCACTCTAACTGAAAATGTACATGGAAAGGAATTCTGGGAAGTGTAGTTCAGGCTACACAAATCGATTCACTGCTGTGGTCCCCCCTTATCTGTGGTTTTGCTTTCTGAGGTTTCAGTTACCCATGGTCAATGTGGTCCAAAAATACTACATGGAAAATTTCTGAAACAAGCAATTCACAGTTTTAAATTGCACGCCATTGTGAGTTACTGTGATGAAATCTCACGCCATCTCACTCAGGACACGAATCATGCCTTTGTCCATCTCCAGGCTGTCGATGTGGTCATTTAGTTGCTGCCTGTGTTATCAGATCCATTGTCGGGGTATCACAGTTCTCGTGTTCAAGTAACCCTTGTTTTAGTTAACAATGGCTCCAAAGAGCAACATCAGTGATGCTGGCATTAGGATATGCCAAAGAGAAGGCATAAATTGCTTCCTTTAAGTGAAGAGGTGAAAGTTCCTAACTTATAAGAAAAGAAAAAATAATCATATACTATGGTTAAGATCTATGGTAAGAATGAAACTTATACTTTATCTGTGAAACTGTGAAGAAGGAAAAAGAAATTTTGCTGTCTCACCTCAAACTGCAAAAGTTATAGCCATAGTGCATGATAGTGCTTGGTTAAGATGGAAAAGACATCAAATTTGTGGACAGCAGATATGAAAACCTATATATAAAGAATGTATATATACAGAAAACATATAAAAAGGGTTAGATACTAACTAAGGTTTCAGACTTCCACTGAGGGGTGTTGGAATGTTTCTCCCACAGATACTGCAGATAAAAAGGGGACTAATGTATATAAGTATTATATAAGGCTGGGCAAAAGTAGGTTAATAATATAATAAGTAATATACTAATTAATAAATGATACTGCAAGAATAAACTGTGTCTTTCTCATACTCACAGCTATAAACCTATGTCTACCTACTCCTGTATATAGATACCATTAAAAAATTCTCAAACAAATGCTATCATACTATGTAGACTCCTTTACACCTTGCTTAGAAATCATACCATATTATTATATATAGATATGTGCCATTCTTTTTTAATGGTGGTACAATATTGCATTGTGTTTGGGTTGTCCCAATCCTTTGCTCTTTCAAACAATGCTTCAGTGAATAACCTTGTGTACATGTCATGCTGCAGATATACAAGTATGATAAGTTCCTAGAAGCCAAAGAGTTTTCACATTTAAAATTCTGAGATATTGCCTAATTGCTCTGTGTGGAGGTTGTATCAATTTACTCTTGTATTAAGCAAAATATGATGGTGCTTATTTTAATGTACTCTGGTAGCACAGTGTCTTTTGAAATTTGTTTATCTTTGCAAATACTACAGGTAAAAATGTATTTCAGCATGGCAGTGTGATTATAATTTGAGCTTTTATTAGTATTAATGGGTTTGATCCATTGGGAGATATTTCTGAAAAATGAAAGAAAAGAAAAAGTTAAGAAATTTCAATTTGGGTTGAATTCAATGTCCATTTTAAAAGGTATATTTTAAAGATAACTCCTCTCCCAAAACATATTGGACATTAAAGAACCTCTCATTGGTAATGATAATACTGATAAGAAATAGTGCACACCTGTACTATAAGGCTCCATCATTTTAGTAGAAAGCAGGAGAGTAAAGAGCAAACTAAAAGTTGCTAAATGTGCTTTTTTCCTAGTTTACAGCAGATACATAATAGATTTCAGATTAAGCAAGAACAATGTCTTATAAATATGTGATTTAATGTAACTATACATCTTTTAGAATAATCAAGAGTTGTATTATCCTTAAAAAGAATGCATAGGCACTGAAAACAAATTTCTCTCCTAAAATATTCCTGGGTGGTTATTAATAGCAAAATATTAAATACATCTACATTCTAGGTGATCTGTGTAGGTCAAAGTTATCTAACACAGGTTTGTGAGTCAGTATAAAAATTCAATTACTTTTGAAGATGGCTGGATTCTATCATGAATTGTTTTCTTAGTTCTTTCAGTCTTAGAAAAACATTTTACATAGACAGTAATTGATTTTTTTTCCTTAAAATTACAGAATGTCCTTAGGTATGGCTGGCATGGCATTAATGGTTCATTTTATAACTCAGATATCTGCATATGGTCTTTAGATATTTTATTGTTTCTTAGTTGAAGATTATTTGATTTAGTAGTTTTTCAACATCTCAACTTTCCTCCTCTTTCTTTTAAAAAATAATATTAAGAATATTTTATGCATAGATTTTGTGATATCTCTTTTGGTTGCTCAGTTTAAAAAAAATTTTGTTGTTTTTTAATTTTATTTTTCCTTTTTACCTTTTGACCCCCTTTACCAATTCTCCCCACATACCAGTCTGGTAACCAAAAATCTAGTCTTTGTTTCTATGGGCTTGTTAGTTGCTTTTTGTTATTTTTTTGTTTGTTTTTAGATTTCACTTATAAGAGGGGTCTACATTTCTTTCCATCTAATTTAGTTCACTTAGAATGATGCCCTCAAGATCCATCTATGTTGTTGTAAATGACAAGATTCCATTATTATTTTATGGATGAATAATATTTTATTGCATATATATACTACAATTTCTTTATCCAATAATCCATCAGTGGACACTTAGGTTGTTTCTACATCTTGGCTACTATAAATAATGCAACAATTAACATGGGAGTGCATGTAACTTCATTTTCTTTAGATACGTACCCAGAAGTGGAATTGCTGGTTCATATTGTAGTTCTATTTTTAATTTTTTGAGAAACCATCATATTGTTTTCCATAGTGACTGCACCAATTTATATTCCCACCAACAGTGCACACAAGGGTTCCCTTTTCTCTACATCATCACCAACATTTATTATTTCTTATCTTTTTGATAATAGCCATTTTAACATGTATGAGGTGATATCTCATTGTGGTTTTGATTTCCATTTCTCTGATGATTAATGATGTTAAGCATCTTTAGAAGACATACACATGTACCTGTTGACCATGTGTATGTTTTCTTTGGAAAAGTGTCTATTTAAATCTTCTTCCAATTTTTAATTGGCTTGTTTGTTATTAAGTTGTATGAGTTCTTTATATATTTTAGATATTAGCCCCTTTCAGATACAGGATTTGCAAATATTTTCCCATTCAGTAAGTTGCTTTTTCATTTTATTGAAGGTTTTCTTTGCTGTGTAGAAGCTTTTTAGTATGATGTAGTCCCACTTATTTATATTTTCTTTTGTTTCTTCAAAACTGGCGTCAGATAAAAAAATTTTTACCAAGACCTATATCAAGGAGCTTACTCCTTGTGTTTTTTGGTAGGAATTTTATGGTTTCAGGGCCTACATTTAAGTCTTAATCCATTTTGACTTATTTTTTGTGTATGGTGCAAGTTGTGGTCATTTTCATTCATATGCATGTAGCTGTCCAGTTTTCCCAACATCATTTATTAAAGAGACTGTCTTTTTTCCCATTGTATATCCTTGGCTCCTTTGTTGTAAATTAATTGACTATATACACAGGTTTATGCTGGGCTTTCTATTCTATTCCACTGATCAATGTGTCTGTTTTAATGCCAATACCATACTGTTTCAATTATCATTAAGCTTTGTAACATAGTTTGAAATCAAGGAGCATGATGCTTCCAGCTTTGTTCTTCTTTCTCAAGATTGCTTTGGCTGTTCAAGGGTTTCGTGTGTGAGCGCGTGTGCGCACGCGCGTCTGTATGTGTATGCATGTCTGTGTGTTTGTGCGTGTGTGGTTTATGTAAATTTTAGGATTATTTGCTCTATTTCTTTGAACAATGCCATTGGAATTTTGATAAGGATTGCATTGAATGTGTAGATTGCTTTGGGTGGTATGAATATTTTAACAATATGGATTCTTCCAACCCATGAGCATAAAATATCTTGCCATTTATTTGTGTCTTCTTCAATTTATTTCATGAATGTCTTCTAGTTTTCAATATACAGGTGTTTCACCTCCATGGGAAAATTTATTCCTAGGTATTTTATTTTTTTTGGTGCAATTGTAAATGGATTGTTTTCTTTATTTCTCATTATTAATGTATAGAAACACAACAGATATTTGAATATTGATTTTGTTCCCTGCAAGTTTATTGAATTTATTAGTTAACAGTTTTTGATGAATTTTTGCATGGATGTCCAATCTGCAACCCACAGGGTGCATGTGGCCTAAGATAGCTGTGAATGTGGCCCAACACAAAATCATAAATTTACTTAGGACCTTTTCTTTTGCTCATTAGTTTTTGTTAGTGTTTGTATATTTAATGTGTGGCCCAAGACAGCTCTTATTCTTCCTTTGAGGCTCAGAGATGCAAAAGGTTGGATACACCTGCTAGGGTTTTCTGTATATATTATCATGATATCTGCAACTAGTAACATTTTCACTTCTTTTTTTCCAATTTGGATGCCTTTTATTTCTTTTTCTTGCCTAACTGCCTTACTAGGTCTTCTAACCCTATGTTGAATAAAAGTGGCAAGAGTGATCACCCTTATGTTGTTGCTGATCTTAGAGAAAAGACTTTCAGCTTTGAGTATGATGTTAGCCGTGGGCTTGTCATATATGGCCTTAATTATGTTGAGATACACTCCCTCTATACCGACTTTGTGGAGTTTTTTGAAAGTCATAAATGGATGTTGAATTTTGTCAAATGCTGTTTCTGTATCTATTGAAATAATCATATGATTTTTATTCATTTTGTTAATATGATAGATCCCATTGATGATTTGTAGATGTTGAATCATTCTTGTGTCCCTAGAATAATGGGTACATTCCTTGAAGTACCATCTTTTCCTGGACAAACTCAGATTTATTTGATGAGAATAAGACCAGCTCCCTCAGGTGAAATCTCCTTTCAAAAGTAAGTGTGTAGCCAGTTCACATTGCTGATATTTATAGTAACGTTACATTTGTTAAAGACATTCAGAGAACACTATTAATATGTCTGTGTGGAGTTGATATTAACTATGTCCTTTGGTAAATGCAGGGAATGTTTCTTTATAGCAAGTCACCAAAGACAAGTACATTAAGACTGGACGGCACACATTAATACTTACCTATTTGTTTTGCCTGTGAAATTTAAATTCCCTTCTACTATGGTTAAGGAGAATCCTCATCCTAGCAGTGGGCTACCTCTTGTTAGAAGAGTCAAGAATGGTGATGGGTTTCATATTTTATCCTTATGAGCTAATATGATAGTCTGCCAGTTTACTAGATGTTAGAATAAGACATGAGGCTTCTGGGTCAAAAACAAGGGATTTTGCTACCTATGATAAAGTAGTCAACATGATCTTCATGTGTTCACGCATTTTCCTTGCCTCCCAAGACCCACAGGGGATGCTGAACATACAGTGAGTTTACATCAAAGCTGAGGGACCATGACCTTAGGAAACCACCAATTTTTACAACAGGGTTGCTTGCAAACCTGTTCAAACTTTGCCCTGGAGAGAAACATTATTTTTATTATCCTGGACAACAACCAAATCTTCCCTCTGTCCTTGAGGGAGACACTATTTCAAAGACTGTGTGCTTGAACAGATAATCTGGAATAAAAGCTGTCATAGGTTGAGCAGAAACACAAGGGACTCATGGAGAATTGTCTGTCAACAAGAAGTAGGGACATTTTCCTGACCCATTATCATGTGTGAATTCCTATCTCTTCTTCTGCATCATGCTTTTTTATAACCAAGACATAGTTATTCATCCTAAGCATCATCTGCTAGTAGGTAACTTATATATGCAAAGGATTTATTGGAAATAAATACTGAATTATGAGCACAGGATATGGAGAACTATAATAATTCTCTGCACATGTCTCAGCTCAAGATACCAGAATAAATGAGGGAGAGAGCCCAAAGTGCCTGATTTGGCCTCTTGGGGAAGCTTCAAATGCCCCTAAGTCTTTTGGGGTGTTAAGTAACATCTAAATAGGTGAGGTAAAGACTCCCTAGCACCTAATATGGCCATAAAAACAAATGTTTTAATAAATGTAAAAAATCATGGGCTTGAATTCAAGTGATATGTTTTGATACTCACTGATCTCAAGGATGTTGAGGCAGTTTGAAAGACTTTGCAGACAAAAAGTGATTTTCAGGGACAGAATCATATTGTCCATAGGAAAACACATCACATATACCAACTCCCTGAAATGGCTAAACTTTGCCTAAGGATGCAAAGCAGACTTTCTTGGAGTTCTCAGTAAATCCCTGAGGTGATAGGGAACGTTGAACACAGTGAATATTTAAAGAAAGGATCTCTTTGGAGGTTCTGCAAATAGAATATTCTCTACATCAAGAGTATCTTCACCTCTCAGCCTCTTAATAATGAGAAGTGCTGGTCAGGATAGTAGGCTTTGGGTATCTTCAGTGTTCAGAAAAGACTAACCAGTGTGTGTGTATCCTCTAGGAAAGTGTTCTTTTGTCAGTCTCTAAAAAATTTATTTTCATCCATTCTCATTGGGAAACTATAGCTTTTAAAAGTCCTTCAGTTCACTTTGGAACTACTCAGACTGCCAAAGTAGATACAAATGGTGACTGTTTCTCATTGAAGAATGGAAGACTTGTTGTACTTATTTTAAGGACAGGAAAGGATTCTTCCTTTTGGTTTTTTGTTTGGCAATAAATTATTAAAATATAGAAATATTAGAGAAAGTTTTAAAAAGATTAAATAAGTCACCTATAATAATATTGTCTGAACATAATAGTTACCCTTTTCAGTTTTAAAAATTGCTTGTTTGTCCTTATTTAAATACATATTTTTGGCATAGTTGCAAGAGGTGTATTTATAGCAAGTACCAACTAAATTTATGGATATATCATGCTAGATTTTTAAGGAATGGGATTTTTCTTTGAAAGTCATCTTACACTGCTAATGTGTTTTAAAAGCCACATCTTAATTGATCTTACAGCTTAACTATTATCTTACTCTACTGCAGGGAATAAATATATTTTTATTTGATAATAGGCATGCAGACCAATTGCTTTCTGGGGTCATTCCTAGTTTTGATAGAGACCCCAGTACCATCCCCTTTTTAGCTGGTATGACATATAAATATGCATTTGGTTAACCTAAAAGTCATACCAGACTATTAAAATATAAATTAAACAGAGAAGGGGCTAAACTTACAACTCTGTTTCCTACAGGTTGAGATTGTGATCTTATTTGTTGGAAGATAATGTTTTCTCACAAGGATGTTAAGGTACAAGCCTTACAACAGTGCTGATAGCTGGGGCATATGTGTTTGACTGTATCAGAACTTAGCTGATTCCTGTCTATGGGAGCAATCGTGAAAGCTTCAAACTGTCCCATATTACTTGTAGCTTTAAAACCTAGAAGGCTAAAAAAGGCATAAGGGTAGGTAATAATAGATGTAATCTAGAGGAGAATTAGGGAAAATCTCCACTTTTTAGTGTGGTGCCTCCTATTTGCTCATGACACATTGCATTGACTTAAATCTCTAGCTCAGGAGAGCTATAAAAACATTGACAATGAAAATGCATTGTGGGAAGGCTTAGGGCAGAGACACTGCCATGTGTTCACCCAAGACTTGCTTTCTCATTTTCCCTGGCACACAGCTGGTTGACATTTCCCAGCCTTCTTTGCTGTTAGGTGTGGCCATGTGACTGAGTTGTAGTCAATGGCCCATATAAGGTGTGCTACTTCCAGGCCTGGCTCCTCATACCCTCTAACAGATCGGTACCCCACTCTTTCTCTTTCCTCTTGATCCAGAAAAGCATGATGACCTTAAAAGCCACAAGTTTCTAAGATGGTAAAGCCATAAGATGGAAGTCTGTTTGCAAGAGTCATCATCTGACTAGGAACAGCTATTTTGCACTTCATTTTAGCAAGAATTATACTTACATTGTGTTAGGCAAATAAGAGTTGCCTATTGGGGGTTGTAGCCATAATAGCTGGTAATGTTACCCTAATTAATATAATTTTGAAATAGAAAGTTATTTGACTTGTATAATCACACACAGATGCACATTACCTTTGTTCCTTTGTAAACAATCCATGGTGATGTCAGAGAGGGTACTAGTTAAAAATATTTTGAAATTAAAGCACAATTGGAGACTGAGATATTACCTAGTGGAAACAATGATCTATGGGACCTAAGAAGCAGCATAAAGTCAGGGTTAAGTACAAGGGATCTGGGGCCAGAGGGTCTGAGTTCTGATCTTGGCTCTGCCACTTTTTATCTGTGTGATCTTGGACAAATCATCCAAACTTTGCACCAATTTTCTCATTTGTAAAGTGGAAATAATACCTGACAGGGATATTGTAAGATTTAAATGAGCTAGTGTGTATAAAATGCTTCTGGCAGTGCCTGGCATAACAAGCACTGGACAAATGTTAGCTTATTATTATTACCAAGTAAGAATCATGTGTTAAACAGGGACACAGAACCCAGAGGAGAGGAGGAGAGAGCACCTGAGCATAGATACTCAGGCCATGATGACCGCTCCATCTCCTGGCTGACATTGCCCCTCATTGACACGCTTCCCAAATGGATGGATAAAATATTGTGGGAAGACACCCCCAAATAGAGGAACGGCTCCAACTTCTGTAAAGAATATCTCTTGCCCTGGCTGGTGTGGCTCAGTTGATTAGAATGAGTTCAATTCCAGGTCAGGGCACATATATATAGGTTTCCGGTTTGATCCTTGGTGTGGGAGTATACGAGAGGCAACTAAAAATGCCTCTCTCCTGCATTGATGTTTCTCTCTCTCCCTTCTCTCCTTTCCGCTCCCTCTAAAAAGCAATGAAAAAATGTCCTCAGATGAGGATTAGAAAACAAAAAGAATATCTCTCCTTCTTGTTCATCACCATGGGCATGTCCTGCCTCTAGAAAGCACTCCGTTCTTCATCACTACTAAGCACCAAGTTGTACATCTTTCCTCCTTTTTATATACCATCTGTCCTCCAAGTATTCAAGGTGGAGAAGCAAAACAGTATTTAGGGAGCCACAATCCTCTGGGTTTTATTTATTTTTTAATTATTGATTCTATCTCCAGTTAGCCTTGGAGTAAAAATGAGCTGCCTTAAAGGCACCTTTACTGGCTTTTCCACAGGAGGGAAGGCATTCAACTGTAGATAAAGATAATTAATTGATCATTAAAATTGGGAGGTTTAGCAATAACAATGCAGAATAGGATTAGAATTCTATTTAAAATCAGTAGCATATTGAATCTTTAAGCAAAATGCAGAATTGAGAGATCCAGACTTGCAATTTGTTAAGTAAAAAACAGGCATACAAGCAGCGTTATTTACAGTAGCCAAGTGCTGGAAACAGCCTAAATGCCCATCAGTAAATAAGTGGATCAAAAAACTGTGGTACATTTACACAATGGAGTACTCTGCAGCAGAAAGAAAGAAGGAACTCCTACCTTTTGCCACAGTATGGATGGAACTAGAGAGCATTATGCTAAGTGAAATAAGCCAGGTGGCAAAAGGCAAATACCATATGATCCTACCTATAACAGAAGCCTAATGAACAAATCAAACCAATGAGCAAAATAGAACCAGAAGCATGGAAACAAGGAACAGACTGACAGTGACAGGGGCGGGGGATGGGGAGGGGAATAAAGGAGGAAAGGAGGGGAAGGGTCTAGTTAAAGAACAGGTATAAATGACCCATGGACATGGACAACAGGATGGGGATTGACTGTGGGAGGTGGGGGGGCGGGACAGGGGAGAGCCATGGGGGAAAATTAGGATAACTGTACTAGAACAACAATAAAAAAATATATATAACCCCCCCCAAAATAGGCATACATTTTTAATTCATAGTTTTATTGTGTTGTCATAATATTTAACACTTTAACCATTTTTAAGTGTACAGTTCAGTGGCATTAAATACATTCACGATGTCGTAAAACCACTACCACTCTCCATCTCCAGTACTTCTTTATCACCCCCGGTAGAAACTCTGGACCTATTAAACAACAACTCATTTGCCTTTGCCCCCAGCTCCTGGCAATTTCTGTCCTGTTTTCTGTCCCTATGCATTTGCCTACACTAAGTACCTCATACAGTATTGTCCTTTTGTGTCTGGCTTATTTCACTTAGCAGAAAGTTTTCACGGTTCATCCTTGTTGTTGCATGCATCAGAATTCATTCCTTATATGGCTGAACAATATTTCATTGGGTGTACACACCATGTTTTGTTGCTCTAGTCATTTGCTGATGGATACTTGGATTGTTTCCCTCCTAGGCTTCTGTGAATACTGCTGCTATGAGCATGGGTATACAAGTATCTGTTTGAGTCCCTGCTTTCAATTCTTTCGGGTATATACCTAAGAGAGGAAATACTGGCAATTCATGTTTTAAATAGGAGATTTCTACATATGTCTCTTTGGCCAAAACTGTATCAGGGTGTGTCTTCACTGCAAGCAGATGAGATGAGGCTGAGAACACAAGGTTTTATTTTTTTCCAGCGGCCTTTGTAGTAAAGGTAAGAAAAAAGGGTGAGTGAATCCACTTATAGTATTTGCCACAATATACATCCTAGATGATGAATCTAGACTTAAGATTCCATACTCCCACAGAAACCAACATGGCTAAGAATTGATTCCCTATGGTAACTATAATGTTGTTGGTTCTATAAATTCAATGCTGTCCTTTTTTCCTGGATCTAATTTTGAGTGATTTTATGACTTAAAGGAACTGCCTCATCTGGTTTCAGTGGGAATTTAGATAAATCTGCTTTTGATAGGTAATTACCCATGGTTTGGTTTATGTAAAATAAGCTTTCCAACAGAAGGGGGGGCACTCAACTGTAGATAAAGATAATTAAATGATAATTAAAATTGGGAGGTTTAGCAATAACAATACAAATGGGGTAGGGGCAAGATGGCATCTTGAAAAGGAAATCATTTCTATTAGAATGCTCAGAAATAAACACAACTGTTTAGAGGTTACTATTCAAAGATTACTGTTCAATTACTACAGCACTTGCTATTTGACTTACCTAAAGACATTCATTTATCACCAGAAATTTGGGAATAGGATCTAGCCATTACATTCGTAGACACAACACATTCAGGAAGAAGAAATGTCCTTATCTTAGAAATAATTTTTAAATTTCCATTAGTAAGGAGAAAATCACCAAAGTGACAGTTTTATCAATGATATATTCAAGAATGGAATGAAGAATGGGAAGCTCAGACCACGAATTAGGCATGTTGTACGTGTTTGACACATACCTGGCTAAAGAAAGAGATGAGTGAGGCTGTTAAGATACTATTTCAGATGCATGTAACAGAGCCCCCAAATAACAGTGGGCTGAACAAGAGAGAAGCTTACTTCTCTCTTACAAAGGTGGTACAGGACAGGTATAGTGGCTTTGCTCCACAGGGTTGTCAGGGACCTTGACTCTTTCTCTCTTGGTTCTTTGCCATTCCAAGCAGCAGGGTAGAAGCAGGGGAAAGGGTAAAGGGCTGGCACATCTCTTACCTTTAAGAGTGTGACCAAAATTCACTTCCCATTGTTCTCAGAATTTAGCCATATGACCACACCTCACTGCAAGGGAGTCTGGAAAATATAATTTTTATTGCCACGGTCACGTGTCCAGCTAAAACTTAAGGGTATTATTATTTAAAAAAAGAGAGAATGGGTTTCAAGACACAGTGAATGGTCTTTGCTAAAATAAAAGTCTTGGTATTATACAAAATAATTACTTTACGGCAGATTAAAAAAATTTGGAGCCAGGGGAGATTCTGAGTTTGTGCTGAAACAAATCCCTCCCATCCTTTTGACAGATTAGTAATCCATTCTTCCTTTTGAATTTGGGGCTTTTAATTACATGGCCAGAGCCAGCTATTGCCCTGCATTAGACATCTTCTTGAGCAAGACAGGTTCCCAAATAATTATGCTGTCATAAGAGATGCACACAGAGCAAGGCGCTCCCTCTGACTGCATGTGCTATTACAGACTGAATTAGTACTACTGCCAATTATTCCCCGTGAAGAGGATGGCAGCCACATCCTTCTCCTGTAAACTTTACCTGTACCTACTCATTATTCTAATTTGATGCACAGAAAAATAGTCGACAGGAAAACTAGGACACAACTGTGGTGCTGGAGGCACTATAGGGAAAGGAGTCAGTGGGTTGGTTGGAGAGAAGTTTCTGCTGGGCCTCAGGTGACCCACAGAGGGAGAGATGGACGTAAGAAGGAAGATAACCAAGAGAAGAGAAGAAAAACGATCATGAACAAAAGGAAATAGGTTTCTCTCTCCCTAGTGAAAGTGAGGTAGGTCTGGGAAGCTATGAATCTCATCCTCAGAGGAATTGAGGCAGGCATACCTCCAAGATGGCAGAGACTACTAACCTAACTTCAATTTGACCTAACAGAAAGGTAGGAAGTGGAGCAATGCTAGGGAATCACAGCAAGAACAGTGGGAACAAGTGTGCTACAATGCGGGGGAAATCTATGGGAAGCCCCCCACACATTGTCTTTATGAGGTCCAGCATTTTTCAGCCTCCCTGGGACTTCTGCTCCACCAACCTCACCTCACTTTTCCACTTCCCTACAGACCTCCTTGTGTCCGTACTTCTCACCTTGCTCAATTTGGATTCCGTGGTTCATCCCTTAAACCACTTTTACATAATATTCAATATACCTGCCCTTCTCTTCTTCCATATTTCCCTGACAAAATCTCAGCTCTGATTAAACCCATCGTTCCCTCTACGCCCTGCCTGCCCCTGAGCCGCTGGATGTGACTGAAGAAAAGCCCACAATTGATTCAACTCTGCTGAATCTCGAGAGCCCACAGCCTTGCCCAGCTGCCCTATCCATTGCCAGGGTCAAGGCTAGTCTCTTCTTTTGAAATGACTACTCTATACCTTCTCCTCTGTTGTCAAACTGTCAATATCAGCTCTCCCCTTCTTATTCTTAGTTATTGGCCTGGTTCTGACCCCCCCCCACTGAATAAATAAAAACAATCAGCAGAGAATGACCTCAAAATCTTCAAACATACCTGCACTGGTGGCCACACATGCTCTGCTCCCTGGTAGTTACAATGAGTATCCCACTTTGTCACAGACACCACTTACACACTGGTCCCTCACTTCTTGCCTCCCCAAGATCTTCTCCTGCGATGATTTCTTTTCCTGTATCATTACTGTCCCCTCTCTACTGGGTCATTCCCCTCAGCCTACAAGTCTATTAACCAGTAATATTTCCCAGTACAGAAAATACCTTCTGATCTCACATTCTCCTCCAGCAGTGGCTCCATTTCCCTTCTCTTGTGAACAATGATATTCCCAGAAAGGTATATCTTTGAAGTACCGTATTGACAGGGACTTTTCCTGTGCTCCTGGAACTGATGATTAGGGCTAAAGATAGGGACAAAGGAGAATGTATAAAGAGATGGTTTAACTGTCTCTGTTGTCCCAACTATCATTATACTTTTCCTATCAATTCTTAGCCTATTTTTAAAAAAAAAGATAGGATCACACAAGTTGAGTTATGACCTCCTAGTGAGGAGGTCTACCCACCATTATCTTCCAAATAAGTATCTTAGCTCCAATCTCTGCTACACCCTAGAGCTCCATACTTGCATAAGTCCATCTGTCTATTTGACATTTCCAACTCAAAGTCCAATTGGCGCCTCAAATTAGACCTCTTCAATATAGAATTTCATTTTATCCCTTAAATCTGCTCCTACCACCATCTTCTCCATCTTGGTTCATTTACCTAGATTTACTTAGGTTGAACAACCAGGAATCATCATTGATTATTCTATTTTCCTTATACCCACATCAGTCTAACCACAAGTTGTAGCCGCTCCATCTTCAAAATATATCTTGGTGGAACAACCTCTCATCACTTCCACTTGCTGGTCCAAGTCATCCCTATCTCTCCTTTGGACCTCTGTAGTATCCTCCTGTCTTCTGGTCTTTCTGCCATAATTCTTGCTTTCCTCTGGCACCTACCTACAGTCTATTCTCCACTTAGCAGCGAGAGTGCAGTATACAAAGAGCAAGTCAACAATGCCACCCCTCTACTCACAACCATCCAATGGCATTTTTCAGACTTTGAATGAAGTCCCCTCCTTGACAAAGCTTATGAGGCTGACATGAAGTGGCCTCACCCTCCTCCTTGACCTTACACTCACTCTACTCTGGCCACACTGGCTTTCTCTGGCTGTCTTTTTTAAGATAAACCCTCTTCCCCCATTACTCTCCATCCCCTGAGAAAGGCACCTACTTCCTAAGTTGTCTATGCCCCTGGAGGCAGCTCTTCTCAGTGGTGACCACTGTTGGGCTTGCCATGGGGGAGAAAGTGGCTGTAACACCTGGCGCCAAATATCCCACCAGACAGAAGGGAGAGTGGCTAAAAAAAAAAAAAAAATCAATGTTTTATTTCCTACATCCTGAGTTTATAGAGCAAAACTCACATCTTCTGATTAATGGAACACTGTGGTGAGAGTATACATCCTTCCTGTATTTAAAAAAAAATGTTTTTAAACATTGTATGGTGTTGATTGACCAGAGGGAGGCGACGGAAGCATGATCACCTGCCTGTCCTGTAGACCTAGGGACCTAGGCAATGCAGAGGGACATTCAGGAGGTAGGGATGTTGTTGGCTATGCCTGCCAATCAGTAAATGTCCCATATAACTGACTTTAAAATTTTTTGTTTCAGAATAGAACTTGGTGACTTCATCTTCTGGCAGCGGTAATTCTCTTTTAGGTTTCAGAGTGGAGTGGAGATTGAGCAGTGGTTGACTCTAGTCAGCTTTAGTCAGCACTGAAGGACTTGGACCCCAGTTGAGTTCAATCAGTGAAACCTGCTGCAAGGAAGGAGGGATTTCTGCTGTGCTCTTGTTTGGGATCATTATCTGTGCCTGAGAAATAGCCAGGATTTCTCTGGGATCTTACCTTAAGGAAGGGCTTTTAACAACCCTAGATCCCCGATCATAACCTGGCCTGTGATGGCTGTTGGGGTCCTGGAGGATTCAGTCTGCCACCCTCTCAGCCATGAGGGAATGTACGGAAATTGAATGTGGACCATGTGGTAGGTGCTGTGCAACATGTTTTACTGTATTATCTGAGAATTCCCAGCACTCGTCTTGGGAGGGTCCATCTTGCTATGTTACCTCAGTCATTTATTCATTGCTGTAATGAAATATTATTGTGCACACATTATATCTCAGGCATTGTTTTAGAAACTATGGTTACAGGGGTGAAGAAGATCAAGTGATTGCTTTCATGGAGCTTATATGCAGGTGGAGACCAAGGAACCAAATGAATAGATGAGTAAATCTGATATCAGACAAGATAATAAATAGTCATTTGATCGGTCAGTGATTGTCTAAGTGTGATCCATGGACCTCTGGGGTTTTTAAAACACTTACAGGAGGTCTGAGAGGTCAAAACTATGTTCACAAAAATATTAAGATGCTATTTGTCTTTGTCACTGTCATGAATGTACAGTGGCATTTTCCAGAGGCTATTTGACATGTAATGATGTCAGTCTGGTGGGTAATGGAATGTGTGCAATATGGTAAATGTTGATAGGTATAACCCATATAAACTCAAGCTCTTTGGGGTCCTCAATAATTTTTAAGAGTGTAAAGGGGTCCTCAGACCAAACTGTTTGAGAAGCACAGTGATAAACAGAGACTGGGGTAGTGCAGGGAATTTATAAGTTATGGGATCTGCCCGTCCTCCCCCCCGAAAGAAAAATCAATGCTACTCAATTGGTGTGATGGTGGCTCTCTGGGCAGGGGTCATGACTGTCATTCCAGGGAGGCATAAGCCTTGAGTTTGAGAAGAGTCCCAGAGACTTTGCAAATCTGGCCCCAGGGCCTCTCCTTTATACAGTAACTGGGCTACAAGCTGATGCCAAGGCTCTAAGGGGCCATGCTGACCAAGGCCATTCATCAGCAGTAGGTTTTTTCCTATCCTTTGAACCCCAGGAAGTCCTGGGGGTTCCACCTTTTACCTCCACTTTTGCAAACACAAAACTCATTAGGAGCCTGGAGAGTCAGAATTGGGAGCATTTGTGACAGTAGCTACGAGAAGCAGAAAGCCCCAAGGCCTCCCTGTCCAGCCCGTCTTCACAAGTCAGTGTCTGGGCACTGAATTGTCAGGACTTGGTTTATCCTGGTGCAGTTTCGGGAGGCGCAGGGCAAGGAGCCCAGGAAGCTGGATCACGCCCCAAGCAGGTTGCTGAGGCTCTGCGTGACATGATGACTTCTGCCGGGCCACTCAGCAAATCGTTCCCCAGAGTAGCTGCCTCAGCTCGACAGTCTGTCAGCTGCATTCACTGGGAACCCGCTAGCAATGTGAATCGGTAGGTGATCCAGGCATTGAAGTAGCAGTTCCCAAGAGTTGAGGGCTACGTTATCTATCTATCAAATCCTGCCTCTCTGCTGACATCTGGAAAAAGTAGGCGACACCCACACACCTGAGGCCTTGGCAGCAGCCCAATTAAAGGTTGCAGTTTTTCTTTTGTTACTTTCTGACCTTGGAGTTTGAGAGCATGAGTTTTGGGCTTTGCTTCTGATTAAACTGCATACATGTTCTAAGGTCTAAGCATTTGGAAATTAATATAGGTGAACGTGCATACATGTGTGTTGCACATTTTGTTGGGTCACTTTTGGTGTGACCTAAGATTGATCCCTAGGCAATGACTGATCACTGAGCACTCACTTATTTCCACAGGCAGAAGCAACCTGTCCAGAAAAAAACCCAAACATGCCACTGGATAAAGGTTTAAATGGGCTTTCTGCCAGTGAATTGCATTTGATAGTTGAGTGGGTGCAGCCCATGGCAGGAATCCACACAGCTCACAAGAGATCTGTGGGGCCCTGGGGTGTTGCAATGTCATTCTGTCTGGGTAAGTGACAGCCAGGATGTGGGATTTGGTGATTATTTTTGGTTTGGTTTGTTTCTAGCTCAGAAGAAAGACTATATATAACATTGAGAGAGGCATAACTTCTAGATTGTCAAGGTTGGTGCTAATAGTGAATGATATACTAATATATGTTACATGGAACCACAAGCTCGCAAGAGCAATGCTCACATACTAGATGAAAGGATAAATCTTCTGTTGTGTAATGGGAAAGGAAAGCTGGCAATGTAAATGCAGTCTTAATATTTTTTTTTCCAGCATTGGATGTGTAATTAGGCATTCGGTGACTTCCTCATTTATGGAAATTTGACTTTAATGCGTGCTATGTGGCTAAGTATGGAAGGAATCTTTTGAAAATGCAGGGATGAGGGTGGGAAGGTATTAACTGTGAAGACAGATTATTTCCTTGGCCTTGAAACAAACAAAACAAACAAATTCCCCCCCACCCAAAATGTTCAGCATATAAGGTATGTGGATATATGTTAGACTCATTCTAAGCCTTGGAAACTATGCTAGGAACAGAATGGTCAGATAATTTTTACCTCTTAACGCGTATGTAACATTTTGTCATTTAAGGTCCCCCTCCAGAAAGGCTTCTGATTAAAACACGCAATTTCACTGTCTGGAAATTGCACAGTTTATGATGCAGTCTCATGATGTCTTGGAAAACTCAAGCATAACTTTGGGTAAATCCAAAATTCCCCATTAGAAAGAGAAAGTTTACACTCGTGGTTTAACCAAAGCCAGTACAACAGAGGCACTCCACATTCACTTCCCCACCGCCTAACTTTCGGAGAGTCACTGGGAACCGCTGGGGGCAGTAGCAACCTGACCAGGACAGGGCCCCATCTGACAGCACTAAAAATGTCTGCCGGGTGCCAAGGAGGAAATGGTTAAGAAAGAAAGGCAGAAACTGAGTTTAAAGAGTGGGGACCATGGACACTACTTAAAGGCAGCAGCCTACTTCCCAAGCCCCAGCTCCCCTGTGTGGTCCATTCTGGGGGCAATCTTTCAGAGGGCGCAGCCTCAAAGGGTGGCACTGGGTCACTGCCCTGCCCCCCCACCCCACCCCACCCTTCTTCAGCCTAAGTGTCCAGGATCCCTACATGGTTTCAATACACAGGAATTAATAGTCTATTAGGTAGGGGAATTTGTTGGAAGAAAATATACCTATTGTTCCTCTCCTGGCATTTTACAGAAAATATTTTGAGCTGTCAAAAGGGGGCATCCTTGCTTTTCCAGAGGAAGGAAATAAGAATTTGAGGCTTTTTGGAGGCGTCTCAGTGGAAGTGGTAGGTAGCAGCAGACCTCATAGCGATTCTAAAAAGAACAGGTGTGCTATTAAGGGCAAATGGTAGGGGGAGGGTGCGTGGATCCTAAGTATCTATCACCTCCTCCTGGAAGCGTGGCCATGGGTCAGCAGCACCAGCATTGTTGGGGAGCCTGTTACAAGTATGAGGTCTCAGGCCCCAGCCCAGACCTTCTGGATCAGAATCTGCATTTAACAGACTCCTGGTGGTCAGTGAGTGCCTTCGAGTGTGGAAAGCTCTGCTCCATAGCCACGGTTTTCAGATTTCTTGGGAAACAAGAATGACCAGGGGTGCCGTTAAAAACACATTCCTGAGCTTTCATCTCTAACTATGGAGCCAGCATTTTCAGCAGAGAGGTTTGGTAATCTGTATATTTTGCAAATGCCCCAGGTGATATTAATCCTGAGGGAAGTATGAAGAATACAAGATACTTGTGTTTTTGTAGGACACACATAGGGATCTTAAAAACAAACAAACAAACCAACAAACAAACCGTGCATTCTCCAGAATACAACTTCCTTTTGAAAAGGTGCAGTTTCCCTTTTTCTTCTTATTCCTACTCTTGAAAACCGAATGCTAAGGATGGGGAAGTGGGAAGCAGAGAAGCACCGGGACCGCGAGCATAGCAGGAGAGGCCAGAGAAGCCAGAGCCTGGTGACTTTGCAGGAACTGGGCTGTTGCCAGCAGAGGGCAGCAAAGCACGCCCTGCTGCAAGCACTCGCTGCATTTGCGGTGTGGCCGACTAGAGGGGGAGAGAGTTGGAAGTGGCCTGTTACTTGTTTCTGGCACTTTCTGGAACTCTAGGAGGACCTCAGGTCTGGCTGGACAGACACTATGTTGGTCAAGTCAATGGGGTCACCATTTGACCGATTGGCCTAAGTGGAGCTAAGTAAGGTTTGAGCCACTGTTGTTTAGTAGAAGTAAAGTATGAGCCACATGGATTATTTTAACTTTTCTAGAAGCTGCACTAGAAAAAAAGAAAAGAAGAAGAAACAGGTGACATCAACTTTAATGGTATATTTCATTTAACCCCATATATCTAAAATATGATCATTTCAACATATAATCAATATTACATTTTGTTTTCAAGTGCTCAGTGGCTATCGTATTGGACAGCGTGGGTCTGAGTAGAGGAAGAGCAGAGGGAAAATGGGTAAGGCTGGGGCGTGGAAGAGATTAGGACCAGAAACAGGGAAGGATAAAAATGTGGCCTAGGAACGGATTCTGGTGTTTTCACACATGAGCAAATATTCACCAGGTGCTACATTTCTATCATTATGGAGCACCTACTACATGCCAGGAGCTGGGTGGGCGGCTGGAGATTCATAAATTCTCAAACACAGTCTCTGATGCGGAGGCCCCAGGCCCAGACTGGTGGGAAGACAGCTGGAAACAGACTCTTTCAGATCTGTGCGGCAGCAGGTTAATGAGCAGGCACTGGGTGGGCCCTGAGACATTGTTTCACCCACCCCGGGGGAGAGGCTCTGAATGACAGCTAAGTTAGAGTTGGGTTGGTTTGGTTTTTTTCCTCCTCATAACCATTTCCAGGTTTACTCAGAAGTTGTTCGAAACACACATTTGTTTTGTCTGAGAGAGAAAGTCTGGCTGAGGTGAAAATCCCTGAGCTGGCCCTCAGGATCCCTGGAAGGAAAGGCAAATGCATTATCGGCTAACTGCTGCACAGGAATTTCCTCCAGGGCATCCCCTTGACCTTTCCCCAAAGGGTGAACCTACCACATTCAAGGTGTCTCTTCCCCCAGCAGTGCTCTTCCAGGTTAGTGCTATTTTGGGAGAGGGGTTCTTCATTTCAGTGTAAATTTCCTCATCTTCCGCACAAATTGCGTGAAATCCTTAGTGCATTTTTTTTGTGTATGGATGGAAGCTAAAAGAGAATGGAAGGCCTCCAGCTGTTTGAGGCTCTGTCCTCAGCGACAATCAAAATTCTCCATCTTTTCTTGTTCTTGGCACTTTCTGATTGAAATAAGATTCCAGCATTTATCTGCACCTGCAATTTTGACAAGAAAGGAAAATTTAAAAGACAAGTGAAAGAATTCTCTGAGGGAAGTCAATGAGTCGACAGTAGTCAACCGCCTGCGAATCTCTTTGCATTCCTCCATCAATTAAGCCACAGTCACATATTGGAGAGCAGAACTTAAGTCTCTGAGTGGAAATGCAAAAATGCGCATCGATCAGTAGCAGGAACCTTCCTTTGGAGCGAATATTACTTGGAGAGCAGCTGATGATCCATTTGGCATTGAAATGGAGAAGATTTTGAGTCAAAGAGGCCACTTTAAATTATAGATGAGTTTACTTGAAGGTCAAACTTACCTTGCATGAATAAAATCTTCAGAGATTTTGGAATATACTCAGAAAATGCAGGCTGTCTTGAGCACATAAGCATTTCCTTCAGGGGATAAAAGTGGTTTAATATTATTGCCCTCTGCATAATTATTGATCATATTAGCATAGGAGATATTGAAAAGGAAGGCAGAATAACAATCTGGCCACTGCTCTGATTTTCAGCAGCTGCAACCATGAGTTTAGACAGAAAGTTGCCTGGAGACCTGGGAAGATTGTTAAGGGTATTTGGAAGTGGCTGGTTAATTTCATTTGGAGATGGCAAAAATGGCCCACTGAGAGGTGAAAGGTTATATAGCAAATCTCATGTGACATAAATAATCTCCCATCTCCAGAAATTTGGGAGCCATCTCTAGGATCATAATGTTTATTTGGTTATCTGGATGTACATGTTACCTGACTCATAGCTTCCTGGCAGCCAATAAGTAGAGGGAAATATAGTGAGTTATAAACTTATCATTTAGGAAGGAGTAATGTACTCAGCTCTCCAAGCAAACTTGCACATCTGCAGGGAAGCATTTTAAGCATTAAAACTATCGGATTCATGGCTGTAAGATTCTTTCCAAAGCTACTGGTTCACCTCAAAGATTAATGATTAGAATTTAAGGAAAGTGTAAATGCACTTTATTTTCCAACCTGTTAATATGAATTAACTTCTTTTTCTAACTCAGCCCCTCCCCCAACCCCCTCTTGCTAATCTAAAGCCTATATTTTCTCCAGGGCTTGCTGAGTTAATTGGATTACAGAGATAATCCCTTTCCAATAAAAAGTAATCTCTGTCTGTTTTGAAATCTATTTTCTGTTACATTTTGTAGGATTATCTCTCAAAGGCAGCAGATTAAAAGCACTGGTTGGTGCAAATAAACTGAAGTTCCTGCTGTAATCCATTCCAGTGAAGGTGCGTTTGGGGAGGCCCCAGGGTTATAATGGAGAAAAGAAGGCTAGATTAGCTGTCTGAACACCTGAGTCCTAATCTCAGCATTGCCGCTAATTCGTAGTGTTATTTATGGCAAGTCGCTTTTTGAGACTCAGTTTTCTGTGCAAAATGAGGAGATAGTACTAAACTAACATTTCTCAAAATGTGGTTCAAAGAAAACTGGTTCTCCAAAATGTTAATAAATATTCCATGAATAAAGAAGTGGAGAATCAAGTACATTTGGGGAAACCTGTATACCATCATCTCCCTCTAAAGCATCACAATGTCCATTAGCATATAATTTGGGTTCTTAAGATTTCTACAATATAGAAATATATGTATATATGCATATATATAAAATGTATTTTACATATACATACTTTTTTTTAATCCTCACCTGAGGACTTTTTTTTTTTTTTTTTACTGCTTTTTAGAGAGGGAGGAAAGAGGAGAGGAAGGGAGAGAGAGAGAAAAATCGATGTGAGAGAGAAACATGGATTGGTGGCTTTCCATACATGCCTGCACTGGGGATCATATACACCAGGACCAGGAATCTAACCCACAACCTAAGCACATGCCCTGAATGGGAATGAAACCCACAATCCTTCAGTTACGGACTACACTCCAACCAACTGAGCCACAGCAGCCAGGGCCATATGCAGGATTCAGCACAAATAACGCCTTTTTATTACAAAATCTTTTATTACAAAATCATAAGCATGTAATTCTGTAACATAACAATATCACACTCAAGCACACCATATGACATTTTAGGTGCAATGTTCAAGTTAAAACCATAAATTATTATACCCATGTTATTACCCTACCAACCACACTCAAGCAGGCTTTACTTCTACTGGACCCTGTATATCATTTATTTTAAAGGCAGGAGTTTTCAAACTTATATAGGTCATATAACCCCCCCTTTTTTTTCTAAAGAAAAAACTGGAATATGGTTGGAAAATGTTGAACTACATCAGAGGGTTTCAAACTTTTGGTTTTCAGGACTCTTAGAAATTGTTGAAAATTCCAAGGAGCATTTATTTAAATGTTATTCGGTCTTTATTTATCATATTAACTATTAAAAAGAATACATTTAAAATATTTATTAATTCTGTAAAAATAATAATAAACAAATTGCATATTAATAGAAATAACTTTTTTTCAAAAAAGTAACTATATATTCAAAACTAAAAAGTATTGAGAGGAATAGCATTGTTTTACATTGTTTGAAAATAGCTTTAGTATCTGCTTAGACAGAAGATATCCAGATTCTTATGTCCCCTCTGCATTCAGTCTGTTGTGATATGTTGTTTTGCTGAAGTATATAAAGAAAATCCAATTTTAGAGAGATATATCATTGGAAAAGTGAGGAGAAGTCTAAGAAATGTGGGATATGAAATGGTATCAAAGAGTTTTCAGACTGTTTCATTAAAATTCATCAGTCTAACTTATATTTTGAATGGGTTTTATAACATCATATATTCATCAATTAGAACATTTTGGTTTACTGAGTCATGTAGATCTTCCAATTGTTGACACATCCCATTATACAATATCAAATATACAATACCAAGTATACAACATTAAAAAATCACACTTGTTAACGTCACTACAAATCTACCAGAAAAGCCTTTAAGTATTAGGAACCTGTCAAGCTCACTATGGTACAGATTTTCCAAACTTCAGCAGTTTTTTTGAAAGCCTGAATTTTATCATTTGCAACAAATACGCCAATTGTTTTTCTTGAAGTAATAGGCTCGCTTAGTCATTTTTGAGAAGATGTCTGCCTCCTACCCTAGTCGGAAGAACCACAGCTTGTCAGATGTTCTTTCAAATAAAGATGATGTTGCATGATGAAATCAGCAGGTCCGGCTTACAGCTCAACAATCACCCAAGTGCCTTTGCCCAGGATCACTGTACTAGGAACCCAGAAGATGTGCCTTCTATACTTCCCATTTCATCCCATAGGATGTCAACTCAAAGGCCAAGATTTAATAAAATTAATAACTTTTACTGTTTTGTGAGGGACATTCTTAAGGGACACTGGCTCTTTTCTTTTAAACTGCTACTCTACAGCAATGAGGAATACAATGACAATCACTGCAGTTCAGTGCCACTGCTTTGATTCATCCTAAGGCAGCAGCGGTTTTATTCACCAATGCTTTTGTATCATTAGTGCAAATGTCGTCACAGTGAAAAAGACAAGCAGTGTCTTAGTATTACTATGAAATAACCTTTAATCTCTCAGATGCTCCCAAAATGGTCTTGGGGCCTCTCAGGGGTCTGTGGACTTTCTTGTGAGAACTGCTGGACTAGATCATCTTGAAGGTCCTGCTCAGCATTAAGAATCTAAAGTAAGGACCGATATAGATTCATTTACAGTTTACACCTCATCCCTCTTTGTGTGCAGTTGTCTGGAATGTGAGGTTTGGTCTGTGACCCTTGGTCAAAGGAAAACAAAGCCCAGTGGTTAAAAGCATGGATTGTGGAACTGAACTGTTTTGATTTGAATCCTGGTTTTACCGCTTCCAACTGTGTGACTCTGGGCAAGTTACTTTATCTCTCAGTGCCTTCGTTTTCTTATCTCTAAAAGGAGCATTATAAAAGTCTGTGCTTCACAGATTGTTGTGAGGATTAAATGAGCTAATGTAAAATGATCAGAACAGTGCCTGACCCATAGCCAGTTCTCAGTAAACGTCCCCTTTATTATGGTTACTGATCCATGGGAGGCCATATACCCCTAATTTCAGAGGAGCATAAGATGGAGTTTCATGGCCTTTGCCCTGAGGTCTGCCAAAACTCTACGGGTGCTGGTGGTCAGTCAGTTGGGCAGTTTCTCTGTATGACGACCACCATACCACCGTTTTGTATCCAAGCCTGCTTGGGGGTGGGACTTTCTATTCTTAACGCCAAGAAGAACCTTAACAAGATGAGAGCTCATATTGTGTAGTAAAAACAGCTCTTAACTGTGGCTTGGCAGATCTGTCATTTTAGTTTATAAGGAATCCCTTCTATCGTTTTCCAGTGCACAGAAGGTTGTTGAAATAAAACCTAGAGTCTCTACTTCCTTGTTAACACCTTGTGGTTTCATTTCTGATCAATGAAAACTACAAGAGCCACTGATCTCTGGTGAACTCTTGGTAGTTGGGTACCTAATTAGGGGCTTCCTTGTACCAGACAAAAAAAAAAGCATTTAAATTTTTTTCTATAATAAGAAATATTAACAAAAATATTTCCCACACTCCATTCCCAACAATTCATAGTTTACATCTGAAGATGGTCTTTGCTTCTTTCAGTTTTTTCTTCCCATTGGTTCTTTCGTCTTCTGTCTACAAAACCATAGCTACCCAGTGAGATGCCCTTTAACAAGTCATCCTGGGTTGCAAGATACACCAGTGCTTTAATTTTAGCTTTTGGGTATAGAGGGAAAAGAAACACATACACATATTGTTAACAAAATTATTTCAGTGCCTGAAATATTAAAGTGGAAAAAAAATACTGAGTTTTAGAAACAAGGAAACACAGTGTAAAGGGGAAGGAGATCAAATGACTTAATATTTTAATCAGTGCCATTTACATAAGGAATGTATATCTGATAAGTGGGCTGTGTCTAAAACATATAAAGTACTCTTACAACTCAATAATAATAAGACAACACAATTAAAAATGATTTGAATAGACATTTCTTCAAAGAAGATACACTAAAGGCCAATAAGTGCATGAAAACACTCAATGTCAGGGAAATGGAAATCATGAGATAACCACTTCAAGATTAGCAAGATGGCTATAATCAGAAATCAGATAAAAACAAGTGCTGGTGAAGATGTGGAGAAATGGGAACTCTCATACACTGCTAGTGGGAATGTAAAATGGTGTAGCTACTTTGGAAAACAGACTGGCAGTTTCTCAAGAAGTTAAAAATAAAGTTATGATTTGACCCAGCTCTACTTCTTTTCCACTAAGCAACCTTCAGATGATTAATTCAGCATGAAACAGAGAAAGGGTGGAACTTGGGTTAGGGAACTGGCTTCTAGAGATGACCCATGCGAAAAGAATAAACCGGTGTCCGTATTTATATTTTAGTCTCTTGTGAATTTAATTATCTGGAATTTAGTACTGAATGTCTGATCATCTCTTGGATTATTGATCAAGTCCATTTTTCAAATACTTAAGGTTGGAAGTCTGATGTTGGACGGGGATATATTCATCAGGACCATCCAAGCCATGATGTCTCTGGAAGGCTTAGCAGCTGACTTTCTCTAGATGACACCATGACCTTTCTGCTCACACATCTTCCTAAGTATAACCAATCTGGCATCATGATACATATGCTGACATTGATCTTCAGTAGCCCGAGCAAGAATCCTGCCAGTTCTGTGGACCAGCCAGCCAGTTTTTAAGCAAGACCTTTAATTGCTATTGACTGATCTGACATTGTGAGTGTGGACCTGTGGTCATTTGTTTGGCTGCTTTGACTTGGGAGGGTGAAAAATGCACTCAGAAGTGAAACAGTGTTTGACCCTGCTGGGAGACTCAATGGCCTAGAACTTGTTACTAAGGCATTTTTGTGCATGTCTCTTCTGCTCTCTGACCTGGTTTTTTGGTGGGTGAGAGCATGGAGCAGTAGGCACAGGAAGCCCCATTCTCCAAGCCAGTGGTAGAGAGGGAGATGGGTGGACAGCCCAGGAAGTGTGCGGAATCGTGTGAGCACAGGTGGTGAAAGGTGCATTTTGAGGTCATACTATCTCACTGGATTTTCATTTAGACAACAAAATTTTTACTTAGTTTTAGTAGACAGCAAAAAACCAAACCAAAACAAAAGAACACCCCACACACAAACAAACAAAAAACTAGCTGCTTCCCTCAAGGAGTTTATATCCTGAAATATGGATAAGGTCACCATATTAACTAATCTGCTAATAGGAACACCTAATTGGTTGCATTGTTGGACATATGGTCGTTGGTGTTAAATAGTTAATCAGGTGCTGCCAGAAGGTTCAGAAGGTATGGGTCTGGGGAGGGTGGAAAGGACACAGATAATGATAAAATTTGGGTGCTTCAACACTGAGGATGGGCATTCAGAGCAAACTTGAGCCAGGAGATCTGGGGATGAGATTTGCATATTAACTTGCATATGCAGTCAATATGCATATGAGCATACGTATTGCATGTGGACTCTGCCTCTCTGTTTCCTTCTCTAGCATCCATCCCAAATGGCCTCTTGTTTTGGGAACCCTGTAGTAATCACCAGCTTGCTAGAGTGCATGATGGTTGCCACATTGAGAAGACAAAGCTTGATTTTGGCAGAAAGACAGGACCTGGAGCAGTAACTTTAGGCCTATCAAAGGCTAAGTAAAAAGAACTAGAAGAAAAGTAAATGAGCAGAAAATGTGGGGAAAGGTGTTAAGAGGGAAAGAAGAAACCTGGAGAGTTGAGAAGCTGGTTAGAGGCTGGGCAACAAGGGGCAGAGAGGGCCTTACAGGGCTCTTTGCCTGCAAAAGGCCCTGCTGCCTGATGGATGGGGTCGACACAGCATTCTCCTCTTTCCAGTTCACCAGACTCTGTTGTTGTTTACACTTTAAAATATTATGAGGTACAGCAGAGAAAGAGGAATGGTATGAAATGCAGCAGAAGTTTCACAGTAACAAATATAACTAGGCGGCAAAACGAAAACAAGAAGATAAGAATAGAGTAGGATATTAAGAAAAACAATGTATTTCTATAAAAAAAGAGGAAGAGAAACTAAAGTCAAAAGAGGAATTTAAAGAAGATGAGTTTTACTAACGTGCTGGGAATTGGAAGCTGCCACAAGAAAACAGTCACTATTCACAGGGGACAGATCTAGGTTTGGGGAACAGAAGCTTAAACAGTTTTGGGAGGGGGCTTTATAAGAGAAAGACTACGAAATGATGAAGACAAAATTAGAAACAGGCCTTGGAAGGGGACTCTGCTGGGCCCTGAACCTGAAACTTCAATAGCTTCACAGTAAACCCTCCTGGCACTAGGTAGTGGGGGCTCACTGACCCACCCAGCAGGGCCTTAGTCCTACAATTCACATTCCATGTGGCCTTCAGCACAGTCTGTAGGAGGGACCCGTTCGCATCTTTCCCAAGCAGCCATTGTCTCCTGGGCACAGGTGAAGCTCCTTAGCAGGCACACCAGACCCTCTGTGGGCCAGCCTGGTCCCCACTTCCCCTTTGCACACAACAGGTCACTAACTCCATATTGCTTGTCACTCCATCAATACCGAATATTCATTCTATTGCCTCTGCATGGATTTGCCCTTGTTTACTCTCTCCACCTCCTCCTTCTGCTTATCCTTGAAGAACACTGAACTGCCCTCATCCTGGGCTGGGTTATCTGCCCAGCCTCAGTACTTTCACTACGCTCTGCATACTTTTATCATGGGACTTTCCACACAGTATTGTATTTACCTATTTGTGTCTGCTACTTGCCCCCAGACCTTATACTCTAGTTGACAATTAGGAACAGTCTTCCTGGCATTAAATTCTGGTTGTGCAACCTTGAGCAAGTAGCTTAACCTCTCTGATACTTCCTCCCTTACACAAGGGGAGTAATGACAGTGCCTACCTCCTCTGAGTGGCGAGGCTTAAAGGAGATAATGCACGTAAGTCAATTAGCTTGGTACACAGACAGTGGCCAGTGGTGCCAAACTCTGCAGCTTGGAGAACAGGGAACTAATCTAGTCTAGGGTCCCCCATGCCTTGCACAGAGCCTAGTGTTTAGGGGGCATCAATGAATTGAGCCGAAACATACACAAGTACTTCAAATTAACCCAGGGATAGTCCGTTTAAATGACTGAGAAATGAACATACTAAAATGTTTTTCCCCCAAATTGAAAATGGCTTTTTTCTGGATGATAAGAAGAAGGCCATGCTGGAATGCAAAAATACAAGAATTAAGTGTCAATAAAACTACAATAGCCAGTGTGGCCACATGTTTAATCATATAAATAGGAGTACTTTTGAGAGTAAACAGGAGTGCTCTTATAATTTGACTGTCCCAGGCAAACTAGAAAATTTGGTCACCCCACCTGTGAGCTCCATTCCCCAAAGAGGGCTATGGTTAGCATTTTTTATTACATAGTCTTCTTGTCTGTCTTTACTTTTTCTTATACTTATATTGTAAGTTCTATTTTTCTGACATGCTTTTATTTTACTCAACAATATCATAAAACCCTTTTCATGTCAATAAATATAGATCTTTACCATTATTTTTAATGACTGCATACTACTCCATTCAGACGTATTCATAATTTATTTAACTCATCCTATATCAATGGATATTTAGATCGTTTCCAATTTTTGAGAATTATAAAATATTTATAAAGAAATTTCAAGCTGCTTGTTACCACTCTGGATTTGAGTTTCGCAGGGACAATATCCAGGCATCCAATTATTTTCCTGAAGGTGATTTGCGCTCCATGGTGGATGTGTCTATCATCTCCAGAGTCTCAGTTACGATCTTATTGGATGGCTAGCTATTCTCCCTATCATGGGCATAAACAGAAAAAAGTTAGCATATCTTCCCCCTCAATTAAATGGGATTTTTAAAAGAGCTCTTTTTATTGAAACAACTGAGCAAAACTAATATTGCTGACAATTTTATTCAAATGGGTAACACAATTTAGTCAAGAGGGAAAGAACTGTGAAAGCTGGTGCTTAATAAGGTACCATTCTTACTGACCCTTAGGGCCATTGCTGCTTGAGTAAAATGCTTCATTCATTCATTCATTTGTTCATTCATTTACAATCTCTTAATCATACTCTTGTGCTAGTCATAGAGAGACTCTAACATAGTAAATCAAACTAAATCAAACATAGTAAAACCTCATTTATGTGGATGCCACTGGTTCATTAGAAGACATTTACTGTATGCATGTTTGGTGTCATTCATTCAGCTGATACTTAGTCAAAGCCCTCCTTACAGTGCTCAAGACTTCACTTTAATTGAGGCTATCAGTTAAAATTTTTGCCGCTTATATCCCACATGGAATTCCAAGGCACACCAGCCCCAGGATATCCTCAAGAGATGTAGCCAAGAGAACTTCACAATCTCCAAATCTGAGGACTCCATAATAGCACTTCTTGGGGAATGTTGTAGACAGGAAGACAAGTAGAGAAAAACAAACTTGTGCTGAGATGCAGATGTTGATGCTGGGCTACCAGAGAACCTAGCAGGTCACAGTGGTGTGGGACACAGGGTTTCCAAATGGACTGAGTAATTAACAACTGTTTCAAAGCAGGATAATAAGGCAAGACTTGAGAGCATATTGGTAAAATGACAAAAAGAGTTCAAAGGCAAAAATGGAGAGACATATGAGAAATATGTGGAAAAAAAGGCCGAAGAGGACCAAGCTAAACAGAAACAGGCTTGCATTAAGCTCTACCTTAAAATAGTGCGATATGAAGAAGCCTCAGGGTGAATGTATCAGTTTTCTATTGTTACCCCTACTTTTGTGACTGAAAACAATACCCATTTGTTATCTCAATGTTTCTGTAGGTCAGAAGTCTGGGCGCAGGATAACTGGATCCTCTGTTTGGGGTCTTACAGTGCTGAAATCAAGATGTGGCAGGGCCACGCTCTCATCTGGAGCTCAGAGTTTTCTTCCACATGTTCAGATTTTTGGCAAAATTAACCTCCTTGTGGTTGTAGGACTGAACCCCATTTTTCTTGCTTTCTGTTCCTAGGGCTCCTCTCAGGTCCACATGGCCCAATCCTAGGCAGTGTACCGCATGGTTGTTTGCTCTCTGTGAGGCCAAAAGGAGAGTGTTTGTTGCTTCTTGTTGTCTCTTTTCAGGGCTCAGCCGATTGGGTCATGCCTATCCAAGACGGCCTTTTTTTTTGGTTAACTCAAAGCAAAGCCAGCTGATTAGGACCTTCATTAAATCAGCAAGGTCCCTTTGCCATAGAGTATGCTGATGCAGTGTTCTGGTGATAGCAATGACAAATACACAGCGTATTTTGCTGTGTATAATGTGCGCCCATGGTTTTGTACACATTATACATGGGATTATTATACCCATTAATTATACCCATGTATAATGCATATCCTTGTTTTTCCCTCAAAAATTTGGGCCAAAAAATGAGCATTATACATGGCAAAATACTGTGTATAATGCACACTCTTGTGCCCACATTTTTGAGGGGAAATAAAGATGTGCATTATACATGGGTAGTACTAATTCTGTATCTATATACATGTTTCATTCTTTTATTTATGCTTATGCGTTAAAGGTGTAACTCTAGAAAGCAATAATGATATCCATATGCAAAATAATTACCCTGGAATACAATAATCGGTCGTATTATTTGTTACATAAAATTTTTTGTACCATAATATGTTAAAAAAATAAATGCTAAAATTCCTTTACAATACAAAAAACAAGAATCTAAATATAGATAAATAAACAATTGAATTAAAAAATTAAAACAGAAGATTTTTTTTTTCCTGGAAGTTTGGGCCAAAAATGTGAGTGTGCATTTTACAGGGTGGAATACTGTATTTGCAGGAATGAGTTGACATCATATTCACAGGTCCTGGGTATGCTGACAGGGAGGGTGTTATACAGGACATGTACACCAGGGGATGGAAATCTTGGGGGACATCTTCGAATTCTGTTTACCACACAGCGAGCTAAAGCAAAGTGACTAGAAAAAGCATTGTCGTCGTGGGCCTTAAAGTCACTTGGGTTCTTAAGCAGGAGTTTGGTAAACATAGAGTATGCTGATGCAGTGTTCTGGTGATAGCAATGACAAACCTTTGAAAAGCAGGATGAAAATCTCCAGGAACCATATCCCTGGACCATCTGCTTGGTTACAGTCCCAAGTTGAGGGGGCAGTAGAGGAGGGGGAGTGTGGAGGGGTCTGAGTGGGGACGGCATTCCAGTTCTTTCCCCTGGGGCCGAATGAGCCCATTGTATAAGACTACCAGTTTAGTCCTGAGGAACTGTTCAGATTTAACGCCGCTGGCAATACCCCAGGCCCCTAAGAGAAGGTCTTCAGGGATTCAGCTCCTAGCAGAGGAATGTCAGGATGGTGTGTGGTTTCTGGTGCCATGCAGGTGTGTGGTGGGTGGGGGTGGCAGGGAGATGTGGAGACTTCAATTTAACCTTTAATACCCAAGATACAGGTGCCCATCTTTAACCTCCACATTCTCTCTCGATTCAGTTGTTACATTCCAAAAGGCAACTGGTGGGAGCCAGCTCTGTCTCAGGCCTGGTCCCTTCTTACTGCCAGAGGTTCTTGTGGTGGGTCCATAAAGCACCCGTGAGGAAGCTTTGGGAGTACTGGTCACCATGATATACAGGACTGCATTTTACCTCACAGCTCTGCTGAGTGCTCCATCATCACAGACTCCAATATTCCTTCAGTGGTCAAAATCAAGGGAGGGGGAAGCAGGGGGTTGTCAGGGGCCTTCGGGTTCTAAAGTCCAGACCTGAGCAGCGGAGACGGGTGGGAGTGGATCAGGAATCCTCATCATTGTCGGGACCAATTCGGTAAATCCAGATACGAAGACTTGGGCTTTGAGTTAATCACATTTGAAGTTCCAGCCTCTGAGACTGCCCCTGGCGGCCACTCTCCTGGGCTATGGCTTGAACCAGTTAAACTCATGTTCACAAAGCTGATGGACAGAACGCCATAAACATCAGAAAAAGGTCTAGCAACCAAAAAGCAACAAAACTGTGAAGCACCTGAGTCTGCAGGAACTACCTGTACTTGGGAGCGTATGAAATGCTGCAACAGGGGAGAGGCCTGCTAGGGCAGAGCCTCTGAGTGTGTGGACAGCCTAAGGCTGGGCAGGTGGCTGAGCTCACCCATTAGTGATGTGAAGCACCCTCCTTGCAGTGCACGGGCTGAAATAGATGCCTCAATAGAGAGGCAGCTTGTGTAGCTCATGGCCTTCAAAATTACGAAGAGTGCTACATTTTGGTGAGTGCTGAGGGTTAACTGTTTTCTCTTCATGAAGGTCTGGGCTGAAAAATTAGAAGGAAGAAGCCCAGCGCTACACCTGTCCTTTAATGTCCTACTCTCTGCCAGGAACTCTTCTACATGACGTATGTAGGTATAATTCTCACTCTTTACAGATGGGGATGCTGAGGCATAGAGAGGTCAGTTGTTTGAGGCCGTGTGAATAATAAGTGGTAGAACTGGGATCTGAACCAAGTCAGCAGAGGGTCAGAGTCCTCGTGGGTAGGGCCCAGGCTATTCTGGCCTCCTCCTACACTGTGCTGCTTTATACAACCAGGAGAGAACACCCACAGAATTTGGCACTATTTTTCAGGCAGGTAACACTCACAAATTGGGTAAAAATGTCTAATGCATGGAGGGCAGTAAAGGGGAGTGTGGAGTGCCTAGGTGGTAATGATGGGCCTAAGGAGGTGTCCTTTTCTTCTCCACTGCACAACGCCTGCAGGATTATTGATTGCAGCATTACAGAAATGCCACTCACCACTTCAGGGCTATTGGTACTTGCAGCGCCAGATGGCTGTCCTCAGGGTTCACTGCAGCTGAGCATAAATATAAAACCTTCCATTTCTAAGGGGAGGCCGACGATGCCCAGGTGTGTGGTTCGGGAGTAATTTTGCCTTGAGTAAATCAGTAGGTCCATATTAGAAGACATGTGTTAATTTATTGCAGCAAGATTTTATGTCTTTGTCAGTCATTAGCAAAATTTTGTACCAGAAATTCTTTCCTCTTTAATCTTGGTGGGATTGGTATTACACATAACTCGACTATTAAGACAAGAATATCTTGCAGATAGGGAGGTCGTTAATCTAAAGGGGTTTTGCAGTGTGAAATGCAAATGCTCTGTGACAGGTATGCGGGGATCCCCCAAAGTCTTCTTAATCTGCCATAAAGGGATCTAAGGAAAGGTTTGATTGTTTTGTTAACACAAATAAGCAGCTTTTCTGCAGCTCAGCTCTCTCTGCAGCCCCAATTCCTTTACCATTTATTCAGATAAACTTTTCAGCCCCTAGAGGGTCTGTTCATCAACACCTTCTTTCCCTCTGTGTTTCCAATGACAGGCCTGGGGTTTGGGGTTCACAGCCACAGAAGGTGAGGGTAAAGCAAAGATGCTCTCTCTCTCTCCAGTGTCTCCTCTGCGGGTCTCTGTGACCGGCTCTTTCTCCTGGACTCCTCCTCTCCGTGGGGTAGCACACCTGGGTGTTTCCATACACTGTCTTCTAGGCTGATGGTGCCATTGGTCATTTCTGGGAGATGAATGATGTTGATGTATCCTTGCAGCAAACCAGGAGTTAGGAGTCTCTGATTCTAACCCAGCCATGCCACTGGGCAGTTGTGTGACCTTGGGTTTAACTAACCCAATTCCCTATTCCCTATCCCTATTGCCTCCGGTTACCCAAGTGGGACTAATGATTGCTAAAGCCTCTTAAGCTTTAAATATTATACTGCAACCTCTACTTTATGACATGCAGAGGCCCTCGATGAAAAATCTCACCATTAGCCCACTTTATTCAGTATGTTATGCCTTCTAATGTTCTTCCAATAGCCCAGACCATGGTCTGGTAGAGAGTGTTAAAAGGGTGGGTTCTGGTGTTGGATTACCGAGTTCAAATACTGGCTATGAGTGATTCTAGGCAAATTTTGGAACTTGTGGATGCCTTGGTTCTCTCATCTAATAATAGTACTAACCTCATAGCAAATTTGTGAGATTTAAATGAGCTAATATGCATAAACTACTTAACACAATTCTTGGTATAACAAAATACTAAATGTTAGCTGTATTATTAAATTTATTCTCTATAAATTAGAAAAACAGAGGGCTTAAACTTCTGTTGCAAATATAACCGAAAACCACTTCCCCCTTCAAAAAAATTAGACTTTTATAAGAGACTGGCGTAGAAAGGTGTTGAACCTGCTCTTCCCTCACCCCTGCCCATACCCCAATGTTTTACAAGAGCGTCGGTTTCACTTGGGAGGGTGAAGAGGAGGACAGGACAGGACCTTCTTTGGAAGTCCCTGCAGCAAGCCTTTTGAGGTTGGCCCGTCATTTGTTCCTGTCTTGCCTTTCTGGAGTCCACAGACACTCTGTCTCCCAAATGCCCTGACTGCATGCAGCTTCCTGACTTGCCTCATCTCAGAACCTGTGGAGCACTGGTAGGACCTTCAATGGTCTTGTGGCAGCAAAGGATCTTTGTGTCTTTCTCCCTTCTCTTTGGCTTCTGGCCCCTGCACCTCACATTTTCCTCCCTAGGGAGCCCCATCTTTTACTCTTCATTCCCAAAGAGTTCTCCAAGGACTCATTCATCTGCAATGGTCTCGGCTTAGTGCCTCAGAAGGAAAATTCTGTCACTCTGTACCTTTCAAGGAACACTATCAGCCCAAAAAAGTTTAGGAAAAAAAATCCATTATCTTTAATGGGATTTTGTTACCAGCCCAAGCCAGGAGGGACCAGAGTTCCCAGGAAATCTAAATTAATAAATGCCCTACCAAGAGCGGGGGAGGGGGACAACCAAACTGAGATATAATTTCTTTTTGAGCTTTGCAATGAAGGGCGAGAGTCTTAAAAAGAAAATCTAAAATGCCATCTAGCAAGGAACAAAGATTTACAGCATCTGCGAGAACCCCAGGACTGTTTGGAATCCTTTCTGAGCAAAATAGAAATATTTGGATGAGTGAAACGGCTGCTCTCTTTTAATTGGCATCTGGTTGATCAGGGACTGCTATCTACGACCATGAGAGGGTTGTCGGGAAAATCAGTGTAAAGAACATTTCACTAACAGATTCCTAAATTCATCTGCACCAGCCACAAAACTTATTGTACTCATTTTGGCTCTCGAACGAAAGAGCAACTGGCGTGTACCTTTGGGGTCTCGGAAGAAGATTTAGAGGGGTTTGTTAGTCTATTAGAAAGCAGAGGGAGTGAGCGGTTCTTTCCTTCAGCTGTAAACTCCAGAGAAGTCTATTAGAAACTCTCCATGTAGAGTGCGAATCTCCTTCCCCTTTGGTTCAATCACCCTGAGTCATTAGGCTGGCTGAACACCACTTTAGACTGTGCACTGTAAATAATTAAAACGTAGAAACATGTGCGGTCACCTGATTTAGCCCCAAGAGGAAGTGGTAATGCAGGGGATGTCTGACTTTGTGCCGAGCTTCTTGCTGATGGCCAGGATTTAAAAACTGCATCTCCCATCCCTGCCTAGTCCTCTAAGCGGTAGCTGCCCTTCCTTTCAAACTAGCAGCATCCTGGCATTTGCTGCACCTGACAAGCTCCACCAAGTGAATTCTGAAACTAGAACTTACCTCTTGAGGCCAGCTGTTCCTCTTGCTGTTGTGTTTCAAGACTACACCTCCAATCACTAAGCCACTGAGTGTGGCAGGTGGTATTTTCCAAAAAGGACCATGTATCAGTTTCCTAGGGTGCCGTAACAAATTACCACAACCTTGGTGGCTTCAAACTGCAGAAATGTATTCTCTTACAGTCCTAGAGGCCAGAAGTCCAAAATCAAGATGTCAGTAGCCCCCTCCAAAAGAGCTAGAGGAGGTCCTTCTCTAACTCTTCCAGCTTCTGGCGGCTCCTGGAGTTCCTTGGCTTGTGGCTGCATAACTCCAATCTCTGCCTGTCTTCACATTGCCTTCTCCTCTGTGTGTCTGTCTCCTTTTTATGAAGACATCAGCCATTGGATTTAGGGCCCACCCTAATCCAGTACAACATCTGCAAAGACTCTATTTCCAAATAAGGTCACATCTTGAGATCCTGGGTAGACACAAATTTTGGGGGGACACCATTTAATCCAACACAGGCTACAATAATATTTCCTACCCAATAGGCGTTCCTAGAATCTTGCTACTATCCTATTAAGAGATAAAGTTTATGCCCTCTCCCCTTGAACTGGGTGGGCCTTCCCAATGGCTTTAATTCACAGAGAACAGCAGAAATGATGTTGTGAGGCATCTGAGGCTAGGTCTTTGAAGACGTGCAGTTTCTGCCTGCCTTTCTCTCTTGTGATGCTTGCCCTTGGGATGAGCCACCATGCTGTAAAGGAACTCAGGCACCATGCTGTAAAGGAACCCTAGGCACAAAGGGACTATGTGGACAATAGTTGAGGGCTCCCGCCCATCAGCTCCAGCCGAGCTCCCAGTGACCACCACCACCAAAGTGTCAGGTGTGTGAGCGAGCATCTGGGAAGAGAGTCCTCCAGCCCTCAGTCAGCTACCCAGAGTAACGCAGCGTGGAACTTCCCTGCTGAGCCCTGCCCACATTGCATATTAATAAGCAAAATAAATGATTATCATTTTAAGCCCCTAAGTTTTGGAGTGGTTTTTAATACCTGGAACACAGAGCCTAAAATCTTCAGAGCTTTGTAACTCCTTTCTCACCTCAGTGCCCTTTTTCTGCCTCTAACTGGTCTCCAAGTTTCTTCCCTTCCTTCTGCCCCCACCAAGCTGGGTGCCTGATTATTTCTTTCTGGACCACATCCTTAGCATGTTAACTGGCCTCTGGACTTTGGTCCTCCCTTTCTCCATCCTATAAAATGATCTCTGTAGCGCGTTTTGGTCTTGACACTATCTTGCCCAAAATTTATTTATGGCTCCCTATTGCTTAGAGCCATTCCCCACATTCCTTAACTGAGAGATAATACTTCTTTAATATGGCCTCAGCTTACCTTTCCTGCTTCATGTCCTATGCATTCTCCATAAGGATTCCATCCTTCCAACAAATCAGACTATTCTCTGTCCCAAATACATCTCCTCCAAGATGCCTCCCAACGTCCTTTAGCCAAAAATGATCTTTGCTTTCCTCTGAACTCTTCTTACATCTTCTCCAATCAAATCAAATGACTTGCAACTCTGTGACCACACCAAACATTCCCAAGACTCCTGGCCCTTGTGCATGCTACATGTTTTTCTTTCACCCTTTACCAGCAGACTAACTTGCACCAAACTTCATACCTTAACTCAGTATCATTTTCTTTTGAGAAATTTTCTGTGATCTACTTGGTCTGGCTTAAATATCCTAATGTATGGTTACACTGAGCTCAGAATTGATCCCATGTCTATCTCTGTGGCTGTGAGAGGACATGGTCTGAGTTTTTAACTTCTACATCCCATGTACCCAGACCATAGAAAGTGTCCCATAAATGTTTGTTGAGTGACTAAATGTTTAATACACAAGGAACTCACTAGAAAGATCTCAAAGGCTTTTCAACATGGATTTATAGGAAAAGGACCTGGAAATAAGTTTTTGCTTAGCCATTCAAGGTTTGTGGCTGTATTTCAAGTTCCTTGAGTTGATTTTTTAGCTCAGCTCCAGATAAGAGAACTTTGTGAACACCCTTTCATTGGCCCCTAATCATATTTTGGTAATAAAGAAGTATTTTAACTGGAAAACAATCAATTGAGCATTTTGCTAATTATTCTTTGTGCAAAAATCTTATTTTTTCAACAAAATTACAAATTTTCAAGTATATTTCCTACCAAATATTGGATAGGAGCTGCACATTTTATTTCTTTTGATTCTCTCACAGCCCCTATCTAGCCCCTCAATGTTTATTCAACAGATTTTTGTGAGGGATATAACTAACTCCCCAAATTGCCATTGGTTTCTTTTGCAAAAAACCCCCTGCTTTTGTTTGTACCAATCTACAAAGCTACTTCTTTCTGTCCTCTTAGACTTGAACTGTTGGAAGACATGAATTCTAAGGAGAATTGCATTTTGGGAGGAATTCTCCATTTCACACTCTTTAACTTGTCTTTTCTTTTGGGGATAGAATTGTGAACCCTGAGTTTCCTGGGATGTCATTATACATCCTGGGGTTTAATCATCCAAGACTTGCCTCCTCCCAACCCCTAAAGTGTCCTTGGGGACCATGAAGACATTACTGTGAGAGAGAGGTAAGCTCTTTAAAAAATCCAAGTTTTAAGCTGTATAGTTAGATGACCTCTCTTAGGCTTTAGTATTAAATCTGAGACTCTTGAGAGCATTTGCTGAGGGAATCCATCATCCTTTTATTTTGTATTTCCTGGGTCTTACTCGATGTTATGACTCTAGGGGAAAAAAATACCATGACTAGTACTTGAAATGTTGGCACCTATAGTATCTTGAGTTAATGTTACTTGCAGCTTTATCCAGGAACAATTCTGCCATGAAATACTCAGCTGTAAAAGAAACGAGACTACTGAGAAGAATTCTTTTGAGTGTCTCTGGCATGCGGAGAGGCGATGGGGATCTGTGTGTGTACGTGTGGGAAAGTGAGGGGGGATGATAAATAGTGTACTACCTCTCCTTTAAGAGCACGTCCTTTTATTCCTGACACTTCAAAAGACACTGTCAAAAAGATGTTTTACTGATTTGACTTTCTGTGCAGGAGAACGTGCAACAGTTACCTAGTAAGTGGTTTTATAGGGAGTTTCACCCACACGTTGTAATAAACTGAGCCCGAAGATAACATATCTTTTGTGCTTTTACAGTGCTTGGATGATAACTGTGAAAAATTATCTAGTGGAGGTTAGCAAACTGTACCTGTGGTCTTTTTCTCATGACCTCTGTATGATAAAGTTTACTATCTTGGTGCATGATGCATTGTCAAATAATAGGTTTGCTTGTCTGGCCAACAAGAAGTAATTGAGGAGTGTTATAGTTTTACAATCCATGTTTCAATGACTCTGCTGCTTTTGAGTTGTTAGACCTGAACAAAATGGGTCAATGTTGAAAGAATAAAGTTTTTTTTCTCCTCTCTCCCTCTCCCACCTCCTACCTTCTTTATGGAGGTGTTTTGAAAGGGAGGGATGGATGGGATATGGGCCTTTGCTATGATAATTCTCTGCCTTAGCATCCCCGGCTTTCAGTCTGAGCCTTGGGGTGGCATATCTTGGTCCTAGTTTAATGACTGAGAGCAAATTTGCATCAGACTTAGCAACAAATATCTACTGAGCACCCTTGGATTCCTTCTGTCTTTGAATGGAAAATGAGCTTATTTTGGATTAGAGATTCTTTGGGTCTCCTATCTATATCTTTAAGAAATGATTTCTTAATCATTTGCACATTCTTAAGACTTGTTGGGAGCAGATCAAAACTTGGGTGACCTGGATGGTTTAAGACAGGTACTACATTAAGGAATGTTTGATTTTGCTATATTATATATTCTTTGGTGCCAGGCCCTGCCTAAGATTTTATAAAGTGTGTTCCTTATAACACTCATTCTATGGGATGCTTTGTGGTGAAGTGAGTTTGGGAAACATTGCATACCCAATCTAAGCCCATGATGAATATTATCATGTCCAAGGCTTGAGAAATTCAGTAGCAGAGAAGCACCTTAATGATAGCATTTCCCAAAGATGATCACAGAAGCCCACCCAAACCCCAGCATCCTGCAAACCTAGTGTGCTCTACAGTATATTTCAGAGAATGCTGAAATGCTGAGGTTTTGGTGATTTATAAATATAGCCATCATTCTTTTCAGAAAGAGAACATTGAGAGGCCAATCACTGCTTAGCAACTTCCCCCCACCTCCGCCGTACCCCTCCCCACCACCGCTCCACATCACAACGTATATACATATGCACTTGTCTTGGAAATGTTTTTTCAATAGGGCTATTAAGATTTAAAATTATAGCTTTCCCCTTGCATAGAAAGAGTTATTTCACTGTTACAGGGGCCAAGGAGTTTTTAGGGAAATAACTTTAGATAAATGACTGGGATGCATATTTCTGTAGGAATGCTTGATGGACTTGTGTTTGCTGATGTGTGGTGGTTACCAAAAATTCAGGGAGGGAATAAAGAACTGGTATCCAAAATGCACAAAGAACTCTTAAAACTTAACAGAAAGAAAACAACTGAATTAAAAATGGACCAGAAACCTTAATAGATGCCTCATAGCCATCAGGGAAATACAAATTAAAACAACAATGAGATATCACTATACACCTATTAGAATGGCCAAAACCTGGAACACTGACAACACCAAATGCAGACAAGGAGGTGGAGCAACATGAACTCTCATTCAATCCTGGTGGGGATGCAAAATGTACAGCCCTTTGGAAAACAGTTTGGCGATTTCTCACAAACTAAACATACTTTTTCCATACAATCCAGCAATTGTGCTCCTTGGTATTTACCCAAAAGGAGCTAAAAACTTATATCCACACAAAAACCTGCACGTGGATGTTTATAGCAGCTTTATTCATCATTGCCAAACCCTGGAAGCAACCATAATGTCCTTTAGTAGGTGAATGGATAAATAAACTGTGGTACATTTAGACAATGGAATGTTATTCAGCACCAAAATGAAATGAGCTATCAAGCCATGAAAAGACATGGAGGAATCTTAAATCTGCATATTAATAGATGAAAGAAGCAAATCTGAAAAGGCTACATACTATCATATTTTATGTTTCCAACTATATGATATTCTGAACAAAGCAAACTATAGGCAGTAAGAATATTAATGGTTGCTTGGGATTGGGGGTAGAGGGGAGGGATAAATAAAAGATGCATGGAAGATGTTTAAGGCAGTGAAAATACTCTGTATGATACTATAATGATGAGTACCTGTTATTACACATTTGTCTAAACCCATAGAATGTACACCAACAGTGAATCCCATGTAAACTATGGACTTTGGGTGATAATGATGTGTCAATTCAGGTTCATCAATTGGAACAAATACACCCCTCTGGAGGGGGTGCTAATGATGGGGGAGGTTATGCATGTGTGGAGGCAGAGAGTATGTGAGAAATCTCTCTACCTTCCCCTCCATTTTGCTGTGAACCTAAAATTGTTCTAAAAAAAAAAGCCTTAAAAAAAATGCAAGAAGGGGCCTGCTGGGCCTGAGAGACAATCTACTCTAAAAAACAAAAGTATTAAAGGTGATTAGCCAAATTCCACAACAGGGCTCTAGGATCCAAGGGGAGCAGTGATCCTTCTCTGCTGTGCTGGTCACCACCTGCAGGTGGCCTCCTAGTGGTAGCACCCTCCCTGAAGAAGGAAGGCTATGTTTGTAAAGATGAGGAGCACTAACAGTGCTTTGGGTCATCTTTAATATATTCTAGCAGAAGGTAGGACCTTTGTTAGATAGTCCAGCACACAGTGACAACAACAGTTCCTCAGAGAGTGTGACTCAGAAGCCAAGGAATGGACAATGATGGTGGCTTGTGCAGTGGTCTGGGGTAGTATGAAGAGGGCCTCTGAGATGATCAGTGGTAGCTTGTACGGCATGTGGGAAGCAGACAAGGGGTTGGGAATCCTGAAAGAAGGCCTTGGGGCTAACAGAAGCTAGCTTTACTATATTAGTAGGACTTAGCTTTACTCACGGGGTCAAGTTCATGGACATCCTTCCCATTACTCAGGTGATTACACTCCTGGCCAGTCCAGCCCATCTGTTTCAGGCAGAAGAGACAAGTACCTCAGGAAATGCAGTTGGGACATCATACAAGAACATAGGATGGTTGTATTAGTTATCTATTGCTGTGTAACAAGTAACTCCAAACCTTAATGGCTTAAAACAATAGTAAATATTTATATCTCACAGAATAGGTCAGGAATTTAGGAGCAGTTTAGTTGGGTGATACTGTCTCAGAGACTCACAAGAGGTTGGCTGAGGCTGAATCATCTGAAGGTTTGACTGGGGCTGGAGGATCAGCTTCCAATACGGCTTCCTCAACCAGGCTGTAAGCAAATTCCGCAGTTTCTGGCTGGCTGTTGGAAGAGGCTTCAGTGCCTCAACATGTAGATCTCTCCTCAGACCTGCTTGAATGTCTTCATGATGTGGCAGCTGGTTTTCCCCAGAGAGAGTGGTTCAAGAAAAAACAAAGAGGAGGCCACATTGCCTTTTATATCCCAGCTTTGGAAGTCACACAGCACCACTTCACTATATTCTCGTTGTTAGAATCGAGTCACTAAACTCAGTCCACACTCAAGTGAAAGGATATTAAGCTTCACCTTTGAAGAGAGAAGTGTTAAGGAATTGTGGACATAATTTAAAACCACCACAATGGTCGCTCACTTGTATTTAATCCCCTCAAGAGGCTAAAGGGTTAAAAAGAGTGTCAGGAAGGTCTTTATCTGGAGAAAGGTGTGGATAAATTTGCTGGCCTGCACAGAGGTGAAATTTATTGTGAGTCATAGAAATTCTTTTAAATTTATTTTGAAATCAAAAGATGGGCTCCAGACATGACTGCTTGTTAAATCAGATGAAATTAAAAATAGCTTAAACGTTTGGGAAGAGTGGGGAGATGATTAGTTCTCAGGGTATATAAAATGTCCTCACATGAGAAGGGAGTCAGCTATTGGGAAGGGCTGCTTTGGAAAACATATGCTGTGTCAAACTCCGCCAGCAGATGCAGACTCGGCTGCTAAAGTTAGCTCCCTGAGAACGGAGCTGGATGGGCTGCCATCACAGATGTCTCTGCAACCAGCACCCGAGACAAATATAATTCTTACCACTGGAAAGCAAGGCCCCCCACAAGAGTCTTCTCACCCAGGTGGAGGAGTGGAAGGGAGGTGCAAAGGCAGATTTATGACCCCAAATGCTGACTTTTCTGCGAGTCTTGAGGAGAACAGAGGATTTTTAAGCCACGAGGTGTCCCGGTATTTTGCATTTCTAAATTTGAAAATCCCTCATAAGGTGAATTCTCATTACTTGAAGTGGAACCCATGCTATATAAAATTCAAGGCCTGATTGGGAAGGTTTTGAAATGTGTATTTTGAGATTTATAGTCCTGAAATGTTGGAAGCAGAGGCGATGAGATAAGTGTAGAAGAGGAGTCAGAAAACTACAATAATGAGAGATGATTTAAATTATTTCATTAATGCAGAAACCAGACAAGAAGGGGACCCAGTTTCATGGCAGATGACAGATGATGTTCACATGCTGAGCTTCCAACACATTACAGAGCAGGATTTCTTCAAAATGGGTTTCATTGAATTTAGCCGACGGGGATGTTCCACCAAAGGAGGATTCTCCGATAAGTAAAGCTGAGGAACGATGTAAACAGTTTCCCTCTCGGAGACTCAAGGGGCGCACATCAGCCTTTTAATGGCTCTAAGAAGCCATTAAATGAAGAAACCTGTTAAATTTTGTTTAGCTCCTTAGTCCCCATCTATAACCATGGATTTTTCCCCCCTCTCTAAACTCCATTTATTTCCAGCTCCTATTTCTATCCTTTTAGAATGTCAGTTTCACAAGGGCAGGTCTACATCTGTTTTATGATTATAGCTCCACAGCCCAGAACTGGGCCTGGAACTGTTCTCTGTGAAGTAACAGGAAGCTTCAGGATGGCCCTTCCAAGGCCCTGTACCTAATTTTGTATTCACAATTCTGCGTTCTTCCCCTCAAAGGGGTCCTCCACGGGTGTTATAAGCCTCAAGCCCCATACAACCTGGATGTGCCCCTTTGTGGAACATATGAGCACATGTGTCTGAATATTATTTGTTGAACAAATGAATGAACAAATAGATGCTATGAAACCAGTGTGCCTTGGAATACACACTGAGAAACACCATTGCAGAGACAGGAGACTTCCAGACAGGAGGACTTAAGAGTTAATGTTCACTTTAGACTGAGGAGATATGAGAGAGGAATAAAATCTCACCTGGGAAAGAAAATAACTATAAAATATTGGAGTTGGAAGTACAGTCTAGTTGGTATATGATTAATGATTAATGATTAATGATTAGGGTTTACCAGTCTTGCGCTCTTACCTGTTAGGATTTACCAGATAGAATGTTAGGGAATTTCATTATGAGGCTTTGGAGGGCTAACAAAAATCTCAGTGCAATATTTAGTCATCTTACTTAGCCACGGAGGTTCCTGAGAAGCAAAGTGCTGGTGCTCCTGAACAGAGTCCCTCAGCTCCCTGGGATGGCCGTTGCTCTGCCATCCTGGAATGTGGTCCATCCCAGACGTGACAAATTCTATTCTGACAGCGTCGCACAGAGTTCCCTAAAACCCGGGGGCTGTCGGGTCTGACCCCTTCCCTCCAGTGTTCCTCCCTTTCTCTTCTAAAGGTGGATTTGACCCTTAAGTAATGAGGTAGGTTTTTAACAATCCCACCAGACCTCACACATCCCAATGAACATTGTATTTTAAAGATGGCACTTTGGGGAGCAGCACACAGGATCCATACAGCTGTTACTAATAAAAATGTGGCCCTCTTTTGGAATTGTCTTTTGTGTCAATTATGAGGCACATGAGAGAAATCCATCCCTTTGGCCATATGTTGTTTTTGACCAAAAAATGGTCTTATCCAGCATATCCTGCAAAACGGCCCAGCATATTTAGCTGGCTTGATTGATTTTAGAATCACTTTAGGATTTTTATTCAAACTCAAATCCACTGTCAAAAGACAAAAATTTTCCAGTATTGAGATTGTTTGAAAATATCTGCCATGTGATCTGAAAGCAACTCCCCAAGAAGAGACCAAAACCATTTTTTGAGCATGGTAGCCTATCCTGAGAGCATGGAGGCATCTGGAAGGGCTGCCTTCAATGGGTTGTATTTGGGATCTTTTTGTGAGGTTCTATTAGAGTTTTGAAAGTGCTGATTCTGAATCCTGGCAACTCATCACAATCCGCTGGGAAGCTTTAAAAACTCTCCAGCCTCAGACCCTCTCCCTAGATGTTCAAAGTCAACTGGTTTGGGGTAGTGTCCAGGCATTGATTTCCTGTTTGCATGTCAAGTGTGTGAATGTTTGTGTATGTGTGAGTATGTGTGATTTGAATGTGCAGCCAGGATTAACCTTTATGTTAAAGAATGAACCCTATTAATTTTAGTCACAGTTGTTCCTGTTTAGTTTTTCTGTTCAGATTAAAAGCTGTTGTGACTAGGTACCACTGAAGGTTAATTTAACACAGGGGAAAAGTTGGGGGCTGAATTGTTAGTAGTAAAACTGGCACTGTGTGCCACAACCACTAGAGGGCATACTCTAACATTTATCAGTATTATTGTGTGCAAAGATAATAGTTTTCAAGAAAAAAAAAAAAAAATCCCAGGAAGTAAAAGAAAAAGTGGTTAAAGGTTTGTTTGTGATCAGATTACTGACCCCCAGGTGCCTCATTTTATTGTCTCCTAAATGCCATAATTCCTTCAAAGATACCACTCACGGAAGTGCCAGTGGTAACTATAGAAGGGGGAGTAACAGAGAAAGAAAAGTTGCTGATGGGTTTTGAGCACTGTGGTGTGCATTGCATCCATTATCTCATTTAATCCTGTATAACTTTATGAAACGGAATTATTACTTCCTTTTTATACATGAGGAAATCTTTTATTGATGACTCAGGCCCAGAGAGGTGGAGTCACACAGTCAGTAGTATTAACAGTAGATCAGAGTTTCAAGTCCGTCTGATCCCTAAATCTATGCTCTTTCGTCATGCACACAGTCTTTCTGGAGAAGGATGGTGTTTTGGGATTGTGAATTTTTGTTTTGTTTTTTTCATCACAGATCAGATAAAGTGAGTGGTTTGGTGCTATTGTTGTGATTCTTGTTGGAATGACTGCAAGTTATGTGTATCTCAGCTACAGAGGTACCATCTTCTATAGATGAAGAGAGTCACATTCTTTGTCCAAATACCAGCTATGAAGTTTAAGGGAAAGAGTTATGTGGAAATGGTCCGTTTCCTACCTATGTCCCCTAAGAGAATAAAAGCTCTATGAGGGCAGGGCTCTGCCTGTCTCACATATCTAGGGCCTGGCACATCATAGATATGCAGAAATATTTGTTGAATACCACAGTTGAATTATGAATGCATGCATGCATAGATGAAAAGTCTTGAGACCTAAATTACACTCTTGGGTCTGAAACATTAGCCATTACAATGTTGTATGGGTCCTGTCTCCTTCCTGGATCACAGCTTCCTTATCAGTAAGTTGTAGTGATGATTCTAGATAATATGTAATATTCCCTCCAGATCCAACACTTCTGGCACTCAGCTTTTACCCCCTCATTGGATGGATGAATGTGAGGGGGGTCTCTGGGCTTCAGCTCTGGTATCAGTGATCTACAGACAGAGGAAAACTGTGGGAGAGACCCTCAGAACCTGACGCGACTGTTAAGTAGCCCAAGGAGGAGAAACCCCACATGACTGCTCATGACTAGGAGAGCTGTATGTGGAAACAGAAAGGGACAAGAGAGAAACCGGGGAAACATATTCACAACTTAAAATGAATCTTTGCTGCTTTCACTCTTACAGTAAAAAAGAGATGGTGGGGTTTGAGGGTGACTTATTTTTATGAATTGAGTATAATTTCAGCAAAGTGTGTAACACATGCTATGCCTTCACCATGCTCAGAGAGTCTGTGTAAACATACTGATCGCCAGTGGATACTTTTGAAAAATTTAGTACTTATGGACTTTCTGATTTGTCTCCGGACACACCAAAAATAACTTTACTCCTCATTCTGTTAATGAGCATAATTACAAAAGCATGCAGAGCATGACTTCGCATCATCAAGATAGGGATCTCCCAGAGAGATTCCTCCAAACCCAAGTAGAATATAATCAAGGAGATATATTGGTCAGTTTTTCACCCATGAGGAAGGAGCTTTCTAATTCAAAACCAGCTTCTTGAACTCAGCCCTTGTTTCTGCTGCAACTGGCTCAACTTTTGTTCATGGGAAATGCAGTAGTGCTAGGTGATTACCTCAAGTTAATTTCTGACTCTGTGCCAAGCATCATCTAAGCATTCTACGCCTGTTAAATAATTTAAGCTTCACAAAAACTTTATCAGGTAGGTACTATTATCATTCCCATTTTATGGATAAGGAAACAAGGGAAAAGAGTGGTCTGGTGCATACCCAAGGGCACACTGTGAGGGAGGCACTGGCTCCAGGGTTTGACCTTTATACTTTACACTATACTCCCTCTCAAAACAACAACAACAATAACAAAAGAAATGTTTAGTAAGTATCATTGTACAATGGACCAAGACGATGCTTAGAACAGGGCCTTCAAAGTGTCAGGCCAAACAGGCAGGAGTTTAGGCCAGTGTCTCAAGTATGCTGGGAACTAGGGAACAAATTAAGAATAGAAGCAGAAGCCCAGCTGTGTGGACTGGTTATGGAAGGTCACAGCTGCCTGGACATGCAGGTCCTCAGAGGCTCTCTCCAGGAGCAAGGCACAGGCTACCCAGACCCTGCAGATAGAGACCACCCCACCCCCACCACCAACCACTGTCTCACTGGCTCAGGGCTTGGGAGGGAGCCTGTGAGGTGAAGGTCTTGGTCAGGCCCAACTGGCCACACAAGGATAGGCAGGGACAGTTTTCTGCCCATGAGAAAGTAGGATTGCCGAGAGTTCCCGGGCCTCCAAGCCACTAGGCTCCTAGAGGCCATGCTGTTCTGCTAGGAGATAATGATGGGGAGAAAAAAATCAGTATCACTCTACCTGCAGCTCTGTGTCGGGGGCCGAAGTTGTGGAGAGTCTGGGTCTCTCCCAAGTGCCTTTGCTGTGGCTGGACTACATATTCTGTTTATTTCTCCAGATTTAGGTCAGCTCTCACTGACTTCCCACAGTACGATTGCTCCCCTAGCCCCTTGGCCAAGGGATGGATGCTGCCGTCCTCTCTTGCTAGTGTCTGGGGCCTCCGTACCCTTTAGGGTTCACTTAACCCTGACCACACTTCTATAAATAACCCCTTCACTAAACTTTTCAGTCAAATACTTCTGAGTGGGTTCTGATTCTTGCCGGGGCCCTGCCTGATACCTTGGTCCTTGCCCCTTCTGCCACAGCTTTCTCATCTCTAGGTCTGAACCCTGATCTGCTGAAGCTGCTTGGCTTGCTCCTGGCTGCTGCTCCCCTCTGGGGAACACCTACACTCTCATTCTGGGACTTCTCTCCCTCTGCCCAGGATCTGTCCCACACTTGAGTCAGTCTCTTCTGTCAACTCTCTCTGTTCCAGGCCATCACCCATGGATCTTCTGCTTCAGAGTTTCTGCCTTGGATCCTGACTCCGTTAAAATGCCTTATAATGGATCAAATCCATCTATTAGGTTCCTGCTGTGTACCTGACACCATGTTAAATGCATTCATACATGTTACCTCATTTAATCCTCATAATTATCTGATGAGCTTAGTATTATACTGAAATGGAAAAAAAAAAGAAAAGAAAAAGAACTTCTGTTGTTTCTGCCTGACCAGTGTAATTTCCCCCTTTTCTGCTAATAAGCATCCTGAGTTTCCATTGGGAAACCACTCCTTCCTGACTCTCAACCCTTATGATTCAGGTGAGGCCCACTCTGCCCAGCTCCCAGCTAGTCAGAGACACTGTGACAACCGAGGGAGCTGGGAGTTGATCCCAGGTTTGCCCAAGAAACCTGAGCTAGATCCTTGAGCCTAAAGCCACTCTGTTCTCTCTGTCTTATTCCCATCCACCCTGTAGGATCTCCCTCAATTCTTGCATCCTTCAGGAAGCATTCGTTGAATGTCAGGAACCAGCTTGTGTCTTTTTCTTCCCCTCAAAATGCCTGTAAGAGTCTCCTCATTTCATTTTCTGTGTTCAGCTCGGTATTGTAAATAAAAGGAGCACTGGCCTTGGAAACAGAATATGTGGACTTGAGGCCTGGTTTGACTTCCAACTAGACATAGGGCTTTGACCACATTACTTAGATTCTCTGGACTTCAGGTTTTTTGTTTTTGTTTTTTAATCTGTAATGAGAAGATGATAGCACTTGCTTACTCGCAAGTCAGGGGATTAAATTAGATAAAATATATGTAATTGCTTGATTGATGATGAAGTGTGATAAAATTAAACATATTATGATTACTAGTATCACAGCCCTAATCTCTAGGGTTGTGCTCCTCTTTTAGCTTGAATGGCATCTGATAAACCCCACAGATAATCACCTGCTATTATATATTGCTCTCTAATTGTTTTCTGTGTCAAGTTTTAAGTAAATTGGCAGGTCTTAGGAGCCAAGGACCATGTTTTGTAATCTCTGAGCACCTAGAACAGGGCTGGTCATACAGAAAGCATTTTAGGGCATAGAGGTGGGTAGAGTTGCTTTCCAACAAAGGAAAATTTATTGGTAATGCAATATTGCTTTGGGTCTAGCTCTTTGACATATTATCAGGAGCCGATTAGAGTCAGGGAGGCAGACTCACATGAAACAAGCTCAGAGAAGGTTGATGTATAGCAGTCAGTTATCAGCTTATTATTTTAGAGTGGGGAACTCTTTTCTGATCACTGACGTGCATGCTTCCTGCCTACCCCCTTCCTGGCACCTCTGTGCCTGTGAGGTCAGAATTGTATTGAGAAGGTTTGTTGGTGAACTTGATGTGGAGAAGTAGGCTGTTTTGAGGAGTATTCAGTCTTGTCCACCATGGGCTTTATGACTCACCTCCACCTCACAACAGAGCCCACTTCTCCAGGGAACAGAAAGTTCACATTATCCGGACTTAGTGCCTCTCCAATTGAACACCAATGAATAAACAGGGTCAACTTCCCACTCTGCAGACTTTCCTTTCTATGTTCCAGGCTTTCTCCTAGCAGAATCCAATACAGTTGGTTTTTGTGTCTGCTTTTAAAATTACAATCACCTTCAATTCTGCTACCCCAGGTGTCTTAGTCAGCTCAGGTTGCTATAACAAAATACCATAGACTGGGTGACTTAAACAACAGAAATTTATTCCTCATAGTTCTGGAGGCTGGGGAGTCCAAGATCAAGCTGCCGATTTGGTTCTTGGTAAGAAGGTAAGAACCCTCTTTCTGGCTTTCAGACTGTCCTCCTGCTGTATCCTCACATGATACAGAGAGGGAGAGACAGAGTTCTGGGTTCTCTTTCTCTTCTTATAAAGATACACTCAGGACTTCTAAACCTAATTATCGCCCAAAGGGCCCACCTTCTTATAGCATGACATTGGGGAGTGAGGACTTTAATATATGAATTGGGGGATGGGGACACAAACATTAAGTCTATAGCACCAAGATTATACTTTATTTCATCATCTCAGTTGGTTCTCTCCATGCCCCCCCATCTATCTCTCTATCATTAAGAGGTAATTTGAAACTCCTAGTGTTCTTGGTCTCCTAGTTATGCTGAAGGCAGGCTGATGCGTGCTTTATTAATGCTCTCCTGTGGACCCCTGTGGCTTTCAGAGGATGCAAGGGAAGATCCTGGGTTAGGGGCTGCCATTATCAATTGGGGTTTGAGACTCCCAAAATGTCTAATCTCTTGGCTTTCTCCCACAGGCAGGGGATCACATCCAAGGTGTGGGACTAAAAAAAATTTTTAGACAGATTTAATTCTTGCTGAGAAGCCTGATTTTAAGTTCTTGAGGACACCTCACTGTTGTCCCTTCCAGAATCAGGGATTCTAGTAGCCCCTGTACATTGGATAATTGAATATATGCGGTGTTGATCATTGGACCCTGTCCTGTGTCTTCCATCCCTACTGGCAGGGACTGACTTGTTGATTTTTATTATTGCCACCTGTGTTTAGCCCACCTGAAATAAATCATTTGAAAATTCACCCAGCCCTGAGCCATAATCCAATGCAGTTAAAAGGTACTTTCTCTCCTGCTGAGAAATTAACACCTTCTCCTTTGTCCCAACTTTCTGGGATCATTTCCAATATGTCCTGGCTGGGAGTTAATTAAATCCGTGTTGACACATACTCAATTTCAAGTGGCTTTCCACATACAGGAAACCTGTTGAGATTTTGCCTTTTGGGTCCAAAACTGCTGTTTCATCCCTTTACCTCAGTTTTCAGGGTAAGTTTTCCACTCACCAGGAAAGGATGGAATTTAAAATGGAAAATTTATGGAATTCCCCACTCTAAGAAACTCATGGCCTCTCACTTTTCTATAAAGCCTTCTAAATTTCAAGACCTATCTTCTCCATGAAACTTCATTTTGTTTATTAACACAACTGAATTCATGATGACAGGAAGCTTTTAGCAGAAGCAAATCAAAAGTAAGGTTAGAATCCTGAACTCCACAGCAGCTGTTTTAAGAGCACAGCGCTCAAAACCAGAGTCAGAAGATGTAAATGTAGGTCAAGTAATTTCTAATTCTGATTGGATATTGCATATGCACAGCCTGGAGCTTTTTCCTCCCCCGCGCCCAATCAAGAGTTTGAGAGATTTGGGTGGGTTACAGGAAAAGGCATTAGCAGCAACACTGAGAATCTTTGGTTCACCCCAAGAGGCACATGTCACCTTCATGTGATGCTAGTGCTTAGTTTAGTGTCCAGAGTGCTAGTCATGAACATCTGGGGAGCGCATCCCTCCACGCTGAGCTGTGGCCTCAGTGCTGAAATTCCCTCATATCTTGATCCTTGCTTAGCCGTGTCTGTCCATGCTGTTGAGTTACTGTGGGGCCAAGGTTGCAAACCAGCAGCTGTGGGCTGTATCCAAACCACAGGTGTGTCTTATTTAGCCTGTACAGTATTCACTCATCCTTTTATTCTGTAATGAGCCAACTTTAAAAAATTAGAATGCTTCATACAAAACTCAGGATTTTGTGGTTTTCATGAAAACTTGGTGTCTGGGCAACACTGGCATCCCTGCCCGGAACCCCTGAGCTGTCGCTGAATGGTGCTGCCCCTTTACATGGGACATGTATCTCCAGTTTGCCGGTTCCCATATGGCTGGCTGTATTCATCTACATTTCCTGATCTATGGTACAAGAATCTGCTACTTCACCATCAAGAAATGCCCTAAACAAATAGCTTGATATAGTCTTCAACAGCATAAGATAAAGGCTTATAACTTCTGCTAGAGGGGGAAAGACACAAATTATTCTCAGTTATTTATGTATAAGTCCAAAATGACTGTGTCAGAACAGGTGGCTTTGAGAAAATGTCATCAGTTACAGGGTAGGTTATTGATGAAGTGATGGGGAAGGAAGGTCAAGGTCTGGAGTAAGGGTGTCAAAGACAAGAGGTGGCTCTGAGACTCGGGGAAAGTGATACTAGGAGGAGGCTGATACCTTTGCAAAGAGGACTCTGAAAAAGTATTGGCTTGTCTGGGATTATGCCAAAGGAGATGTGATGGCAAAGGGATGCTCTACACGATTATGTGAACTAGTCCCTTCTCCCCAGGAGACTATGTTTCCTCAAGTGCAGATCATGGGAAGGGGCCCTGTTTTATTCAACTCTGTGTTACAGAGATGTCCATGCTAGGAGCTCAGTAAATGGCCTTGCAATGGGACTGAAAGGTGTGCCTGTGTGTGCATTTGCATGTGAATGCACATGTGTGTACATGCCTGAGTGTGGGAACAGGCAGGATAGGGCAGTGGATGGAGGGCGGACATTAATAGGAAGACAGAGAGAAGAGGAAAGTCATGTTAGGAGTATATAATACATGTCAAGAAATACAGGGCTTTGTTATCAGATGACAATGGTTCATTTAGAAATATTTCCCCTCTCTTCCCAAGGACAAGGAGTGCTGATGGTTAGTGGATTGCATTCTTGCCCCCAAGGCCCAGGAATCCACAGTGACAGCTCTGAGTAATGAAGGCTGGGGTGAGCAGCCTCATTTAGTGAATCATTGGATACTCACCAACGCTCCTCTGACATCCATTTTCTTTAAATCTGTCTGTTTCTAACTAGAAATATGCTCAGCACATCACATGGCACTGATGGAGAAGTGAAAGGAATGTGAAAGAGTGGGTAAGGACATTGGAACTGAATTCAGTCTTAGGATCAAGCCTTCCCTCCCTCCCCTGCCTCAGCTGGGTGACCAGAGGCAAGCTGCCGAATCTCTGAGCCTCTGGCTCCTTTGCTGAAAGTGGGGATAACCATAAACCTCTGAGAGTTTATGTGAAGAGTAAACAGTGCCTGGCATTTGGTGAGTGCTCAGTAAATGTTCTCTATTATATCAAAGTTCAAGGCTAAATGGACTTCCCAATTTACGACTTTCTTCTAAGACGGTTCCTTAACATTGTGTTCTCCACACAATCAGAGGATGACAGGCAAGGACGCCTTCAGATGGAGTGCAGTACTCGGTTCCCCGATACTGCAGTTACGTTCCATGTGCTGGGGTGTGGACATGGAGTGGTGGCCCATGGGGACACAGAGCAGACTTCTATTTCTGCGCTCTGATCCTCTTTATTGGCAGTAAGGAGCTGGCTCTGGTGCCTGCTGTGTCACACCAACTCTCGGATCACTTACCCTTGTTAAAAAATGCCATCTGCCTCAATGTTCTTTGCAGAAAGCCTCCCTAAATCCCATCAGGGTGTCCCAGGAAGCTTCCTGACCACACTGCTCAAACCTAACCATGCAGGCTGCCCGCATCACAGCAGGAGCGCCTGGCTCAAAACCTCACACCAATTTTCCCCTCCTCCTCCTCTGGAAAGCTGGAACTTCTCCCAAGTGTAGACAGATACCCACTTTGGACCTGAACTAGAGAAAATTCCTTATACCCCAATATATGAAATTGAAGACTCTTTCATGCTTCTCTCATCATCTCCCCTCTCCCTCCCCTTTCCATTTGTAGAAAGGGAAGATGAAATGCAGCATTAGCCCTTGTTCCTACAGCCCAGCTCCTCGATGAGCATGTCAGGCTGGATACTGTAGCTAAACATAAATGAACGGTTATTAATGATGGTCATAATGTTTTCTAGCAGTTAGCTGGCTGTGATTCTAGGATTTTTTTTTTCCACTGTGTTTTGAAGGGTTAGGTTATTTAAACTTACCATCAAATAGAATCAAATCAAAGTGAGCTAATTTTTCTTAAACACTAATCATTTTAAGGCTATTGAACTAAATATAGAGGCAGTTCATTAAATCATTAAAACAGCCTGCAATAATGCTCACAAAGTCATTATGGAGCTATTCCCTAGCCAGAGAGGTAGTGTTGCCTTAAGCACAGTTTAATCAAATTAGATGGTGGGCTATGTCATGGGGTTTCTTCTATTGATATTCATTAAAAATACATGATTTATCACTAATCTCTATGAGGTAGATCCCGCTCTTCCAAATGAATTTTGTAAATGTCAAGGGGAAGAAAACAGAATGGCGTATTGTTATAATAATTTAAGAGTGGTGTGATCACATTTACATTTTATATACTATGCAATTTAGGAACAGATAATAGCTTTAACAAGGCTAAACTTTTTTCCTTAGTTAAAGTTAGAACAGAAAGGCTGAACCCTAAGGATTAGCCACTATGTTTTATCCCAGAATGGGCTCTAACATTTGAATTGTCTTTTAGTGGAATGGTAGCTTGGTCCATTGTTCAGCTAATACTTTTCTCAGACTCTTTGGTGGAGGAATTTTTACATAAATTTATACTGTCCTGATAGGTCAGAGTAAGATTTCTGTTTTCAATTCTGTCATGATTCAGGGGTTGGGAGAGGCGGAGTGTTTCCTGGGCTTGGGAACCCTCCTGTGCACATACAGCACCCTCCACTGCTCTTTGGCCCCCGGATCTTGCCCTCAGCCCTGCTGAAGTTTGCCCAGAGCCTTCCTTCTCAGTGGACTGTAAAGGGCTGATAACAGTTTAAAATATTACCCCGCCTAGAGGTATTTGCATTTTAACTGGGATCAAAGCTGAAACTAAAGGGATTAAGTCCTAATAGTAGAATTTCAAGCATCAATCAGTGGGTGAAAGAGGATTTTCTGCTTCAGAGGGACCCTCCCTCTGGCCTTAATGGGAGAGGAGGGCTGTCCACATTGGCCAAGGTCAGAGCAGAGATGAGTAAAGGGAAATTTGGTAGCAGGTAGACCAATACCTCTTTTTCCTTTTCCCTGTTGTGTGTGTGTGTGTGTGTGTGTGTGTGTGTGTGTGTGTGTGTGTTTTAAACTAGGAAATGAGTTTTCTCTGTTTCAAGAACACCCTTCCTAAACAGGTATCCTTTTTAGGGGGTACATGTTGACATATTGATATTCTGGTTTGTCCTTTAAACAGTTCCCCCACCCCTCAAAAAAACTGGGACTAACGTTTGAAACTCAAATTTACAGTTTGGTTTTTAAAAATCTCAATCTTGCCTTTAAAATACCCCTGAAGGAAGAAAGACACTTAAGGAAGGAGCAGTACCTTTTCAATATGAAAATGTGACCGTTCTTAGCAAGACACATGAGATGTCTCCCTACACTTAAGACGCTTATCAAAAGCTTCTCAGAATATGACTTACAGCCAGAATGGTCAGAATCAGCAGACAGAGGCACTCGATTTGTACAAGATAGAGGCTTTTAGCATCTTGGCCATTTAACCTAATCTAAAACAGAAACACAGCTTAAATGAAATCCTACTTATTTTACTCTGCTATATTGCAGAGTAATGGAATGCCCACCCCTTTCTGCACAGGAGATCTCTAACTTGACTCTTGGCTCAGTGGGAGGCTCTCAGAACCATTTCCAATGCCAAACTCAAGACACAATAGGTTCTGGCCATTAGCCATGGAATCTCCTGCCTGTGAAATAATGGAGATGAGAACAGAACCGTACTGAATTATTGGCAGGAGCTGACTTAACTTCTCAAAATAATAAACGAGGGTCCTAGAAAAGCCTCTTGTTAAGTAGCTAAATGTCTAATTCACCTGGGATATTGTTTCAAATTTCATTTCATCTCTGGTAATTTGATGAAAGGAAGTGCCGTACTGGTGGTTTCTCTCATGCAAGGCTGCACGCACCTAAGGGCAGGTCGCATTCATTTTGATGATTAATACCTGCGAGTTTCGTGGCTTAATGGGAAAATGCTAGTTATATTTGAAATGATACTGCCTTCTCCCCCATCTTCATTCATCAGGTAAACACCTTGATTACTTGCCTTCCAAGTTTGTGCTCAGTAGAACTTATATTATCCACTGACACTCTAGGAACATTACGCTTGCATATTGGTGGTTGGAGAAGCCTGGCAGTTGCATGGTGACTAATTTCAGGTGGGCAGTGTAGGGTGTGCATTGTTTAACTCACAGCTCTTTTCAAAGATGGGTAACAGGAGGTTAAGAGAATAAATGGAATGAAATAAAATATTTTTCCTTCTTTTCCCTTGACACACCTAAAATGTCACCAAGAAACATATGACAGCTTTGCTGCCATTCACTTAAATGATATTGTCCTTGTTTTCATAGGTTATTAAAACACTGTTATAAATGGGAGGACTAAAATTAGAGGTTGTGGAATTAAGAGGGTTGAACAGGAAAGACTAGGACAAATAACTCAGCCCGGTTTTCCCAGATCTGTCCCAGTTTTAGCATTGAAAGTCCTACATCTGGACCTCCAGTTAAGATGGAGGCATAGGTAAATATGCTTCACCTCCTCATGTAACCACAGAAAGAATTACAACTAAACCTCAAAACAGATAACACCCAGAACAGTCAGAAAATCAAACTGTATGGAAATCTGACAACCAAGGATTTAAAGAAGCCGCACACCCAGATGGGTAGGAGGGGCGGAGTGAGGAGATGGGTGCAGAGGTATAGGACACGTGGTGTCACACAGAGAGGCAGCAGTGGTGGGACAGGCAGACCCATGTTCACGTGTGGTGAATAAAAATTGGGAGGGATACCTTGGGAACCAGCAATCCCAGCCCCAAGCCAGACTGTACAGCCCAGGGTTCCATTGTGGGAGAATAAATACCCATGACTTCTGGCTGAAAAACCAGTGGGTATTGGGGTGGCGGTGATGGAAGAAACTGACAGATTATCAGGAGACTCTGATTAAGGGCCTGCACAGACTTAAAACGTACACAGACCCACTCCCTCTGGGATTCAGCATCAGGACAACAGCTGGAAGGGCACCAGTCATGCAGGGCAAGTGCCAAACAAACCTCCAGAAGCCAGGCAGTGGCATCGTTCCTTCTCCAAGCCCTCTACCCACATAGAGCCGCAAAGCCGTGAAGCAGGTTTCCCCACCCTGGTAATTACCTAAGGCTCCACCTCACACAATTTCCAGGTGCCTTTCTACAATAGGCCTTGCTACTAAGATAGGGAATCAAAGCAGCTCTACCTAATACACAGAAACAGAGGGAGGCTGCCAAATTGAGGAGACAAAGAAATATGGCCCAAATGAAAGAACAGAACAAAACCCCAGAAAAAGAACTAAATGAAATGGAGATAACCAATCTATCAGATGTAGAGTTCAAAACACTGGGGATCAGGATGCTCAAAGAACTCACTGAGTACAGCAACAAAATAAAAACGACCCAGGACGAAATGAAGGTTACACTAAGTGAAATAAAGAAAAATCTATAGGGAACCAACAATGGAGGGGGTGAAGCCAGGATTCAAATCAATGATTTGGAGCATAAGGAAGAAATAACATTCAACCAGAACAGCAAGAAGAAAAAAGAATTTTATAAAACGAGGATAGTATAAGGTATCTCTGGGGCATCTCCAAATGTATCAACATCCAAATCATAGGGATGTCAGAAGGAGAAGAGGAAGAACAAGAAACTGAAAACTTATTTGAAAAAATAATGAAAGAAAATTTCCCTAATTTGTGGAAGGAAATAGACATACAAGTCCAGGAAGCACAGAGAATCCCAAACAAGTTGGACCCAAAGAAGACCACACCAAGTCACATCATAATTAAAATGCCAAAGGTTAAAGATAAAGAGACAAAGAGATAATCTTAAAAGCAGCAAGAGAAAAGCAGAGAGTTACCTACAAAGGAGTACTCATAAGACTGTCAGCTGATTTCTCAAAAGGAACTTTGCAGGCAAAAAGGGATAGGAAAGAAGTATTTAAAGTGATGAAAAGATTACTCTATCTAGCAAAGCTATCATTTAGACTGGAAAGGCAGATAAACTGCTTCCCACTCAAGGTAAAGCTAAAGGAGTTCATCATCACCAAGCCATTATTACATGAAATGTAAAGGGACTTATTTAAGAAAAAGAAGACCAAAAATATGAGTATTAAAATGGCAACAAATTCACAACTATCAACAAATGAATCTAAAAATACAAACTAAGCAAACTACCAGAACAGAAACAGAATCATAAATATGGAGATCATCTGGAGGGTTACCAGCTGGGAGAGGGAAGGGGAAAAAGGGGGAAAAGGCTCAGGGATTAAGAAGCATAATTGGTAGGTACAAAATAGACGGAATGTTAAGAATAGTATAGGAAATGAAGATGTCAAAGAACTGACACACATGACCCACGGACGGGAACTAAGGAGGGGACTGCTGGAAGGAATGGAGGTACTGGGCAGGAAGGACAAATGGGGAATATTGGGACAGCTGTAATAGCATAATCAATAAAATATTTTTTAAAAAAAATAATGCCATAAGAAAAAAAGAAAGAAAGGCCTACCTCCTGGGAAACCCCTCAGTCTTGGGCAAACTGGCATGAATGGTGACCCTAAGATCTCTCCAGCCTCTGTCCTGATCAAACCCTATTTAAGTCACCTGGGTGAGCTAAGAGTCACTTGAGTGTTATATATACATATAAAACATCTTTTAAAGCATTCTGCTCATCCCTTAATTGATTGAAACATTTAAACAGATGTCTAACCTATTAATGAAAATTATTTTTCTACAATGATAATCCTCTAAATAATTAAAAGTATTTTCAGAGTTATTGTCCCATGTAATCCTCAAAATTGGGGCAATAGTCCCATTTTAGAGAAGAGGAAACTGAGGCTGAAAACAATAGTTTCCTGTCTTCACTCTTGGACTGCCCTCCAGACAATGAAGAGCAGCCTTGCCCACCTTTCTTAGATTTAGAGAGTCTTCATTTAGCAAGTATTCACAGAATATGGACTCTACATCCAGGATGTGGTGAGGTGGACAGTTTTCAAGCCTGCCCCATTGACCTCCCCTCAAGTCTTCCCCAGGTCCAATTCAGAAACTGTTACATCGCCTTAAAATCCTGCTGTAAGAGGGGATCTTAAACTCCCTCCTTGCTAAACTTCAGCATTTTGGTTTCACCCAACAACCAAGAGAATAATTAAGTCCTTCTGATTTTAACTGATGCCATGATCATTTGAGAACTCAGAGACAGTAGGATGAGTCTCTTTGGCACAGTGCTTGGGGTGTGCAACATGTGTGTGGGTGTATGTGTGTATGTGTCTTCTAATAATGACCCGCGTTTTCACTGCTCTAGCTCAGGGCACCAGAGGAGTGGTTATGGTCAATTATGTCATTGTTAAAAAGAAGTGTGTCTCTTTATTGACACAATATAGACTCTTTCAATATATAATAGTGCCATTAACCTTCATGTGGCCACCAGGCAGCCCCTCCCCACAATGTTTCTAAGAGTGTGAGTTCCCCAGGATGTAATTAACCTTAGACATGTATCTGCCTCTTTATTCATACACTTCATCCAAGGCCCTGACCTCACACTCACTATGAACCTTCGAGCTGCAGTTTCCTGTTAAGTTTGGTGTGTGCCAAGGTCCTGCAGGGAGAAGAGACACACACACATGCTATTAGCAAGAGCATCCTACACAGGGCTGTGTACAGGTGGCAGTTTAATAAGTACTCTTGGGTGACAGAATTGAGTTGTCAGGCCCTCTGTTCTCCTGGCTATTCATCCTTTTCTTTCATGGTTTAAAAGACAGGATGAGACAGCCAGAAAAATAAAAACCCAAATCTCTTCAAACCTGACCAGAATAGAAAGGAATGTTTTAAAAAGATGAGTAAGGTTAGAGTCATTTGCATAGAATGGGTAACCCCTGGGAGCCAAAATTCTAGGCATGGTCTCAGAAGGCTAGTTTTTAAACTGAAAGACAGTGAGGAATCTCCTTCCCAAAATTTACCTGTTCTTTTTTTTCTTACATGTAATAATCAGCTTTCACAGTCAACAGCATGTGTCCCTCCAGGACAGCAAGCCTGTCTTTTTAGTACTTATTCTCAGTGCTAAACACAGTGCCTAGGACATAGGAGGTGCTCAACATCTTATGATATTCATTCGTATTTGTAGAATGAGTGACTGTTATAGCCCTGGCAAAATAAAAGGGAGTAAATGTAATATCTATTGCTTACCTACCTTTGCAATCCTACACTTAATAGTAGATAGTAGTCTTAATTATAGACTACTGCGTACTATAGTAGGTAATAGAAGCTGCATCTGTATGAAGTATGTTTAATGAAATCTTGACTGTTGGATGGTCACATTAACCATTGTTCACACCTCTTTATCTGTTCTAATTAAGTCGTGAAATTTCTTCTTATGCTGAAAAAATACCACTAAGAATCTAGGGAGCAGTATATGGATCATGTTTAACATTTGACTTATGATACAAAAACTTGGTGATAGAAACGACATGGTATATATTCCTAGAACATTGAGGAATAGGGGGAGACAGGTCTGTGCGTAACCCTAGCCCCAGACTGGATGAGGCAGGAGAGAAACACTTAGCCAGGTGAATGCCAGCTTCCTGGAATGAGGCATAAGTCCAAGCTTTCTGCATACGTCTGTCAAAAACAAGGACTATTTTTGCTTAATTGGAACTGTCATTATAACTTCCTGAGCTGTTCTGACTTCTAGATCAGAATCAATGTATCACAGAAGGAGTCCTGACTAGAGGTATTTGCACTTGTACTCTCGGGAAGAGCAGGGGAAACTGCTCAAGGACAATGGCTTTCCAACATCAAGTATAAGAGATACCTCATTTCTCTTTCTGGCCTGAGTCCTTTTAGAACAGTCTCTCATGGCTTCTGTTTTCCTTAGATGGAGGCAGAAGATGCAGTGAAGAGGAGGTATGATGTTTAATATTCTAGAGAAAGAGTAGTTGCAAAACAAAAAGTGGAAAGAGCAATTAAATTTAGTTAATAGTAAAGGGAAGGTGAACCCAATCTAGAGTGTTAAAGTTCTGTAAAATTAAAGATACAGAAAATATAGTTGACTTGAAAGAGACAAGGCCAGCTTGGAGCTGTCTTCAACTACAATATATGTGAATGGCATTCTAAATTACATCTTTTCTTTCTTTTTTTTTTCCTATCACCAACATTCCCATGCAGGTTACAAAGGCTACCACCAGGTTTGAGACTGGGCAAGATCTGCCTACAAACAAAGTGTTACTTTTGTCTTCCAGCAAATGAGACAGCAATGCCAGAGAATGTGAAGATGAATTCCTTCACCCAAAGGCACATAAGGAAAAGACAATCATGGCACCCTTATGAGGGCATCAGATTGTGGCTGCTTTAAGTCTCCCTTCTCAAAAGAGAAACCACGGTACTTTGATGGAACTAAACTTAAACCTTTCTAGAAAGTCTCAAACATTTCTCTCATCCCTTCAAAAATAAATGCAAGAGAACAGAGAGCTGAGCTGTTCCAAGGTCAGATCTTTGAAGGATGGTCAATGTTTCTTAATTGTCACAAGTGATAAGCATGTGAACCAGTGAATTTTCATACCAGTTTGGAAAGAAGTTTTGTACTAGGTGTGCTTTTTTGCCATTCATAGAATGGAGAATATATAACATCTTTTGAAAATCTGAACTATCACGTATTTTTACTCAGTGAAAGCTCATGGCCTGATGAGAACAAATTTCTTTATACCCTTAATTTAAAAGGTTAGAAACAAATTTTCAAGGTGATAGGACTCTTATGGCATATGGAAAAGATCAGTCTTAAGAAACAGATATAATTTTTGTAATCATTAAACATCTTCTTCGTTCATAACTCTTTTTTCCCCCTGACCCTAAAAACTGAGTGGGAATCAGTGGAATAAGGTCCATGATTCTTGGGACTTTGACACTAAAAACAATTGCCTACACTATAGCCTTTCCATAATAAATTTTCTTTTTTTCCTAAATATATTTCCTTGGAGGTAGGAACAAATGTGTCATTCATTAAAATAGACACTTGTTTGCTTTCCAAGACTGGTCATTGAGAGTAATCAAAACATACTAATTTAGAAAAGTCAACACAAAAGAACTGTTTATTATGTATCTAAAATATAAATTTTGTTTTTCTACATAGGGCAAAAACAAGTGTCAGAACACTAAGAAGGGTATGATCCCACTTTTGTAAATTGAAACAATAACATGTGTGTTTAAGATGAGGGGAAGGATCTACACCAGAAAAGGTCCAATAATGGTTGCCCAGGTACACAGGATCATAAGAACCTTCTGATTTCTTCTTTCCTTGTCTTCTCTTTCTCTAATAAACATGAATTGCTCTTGTCATTAAAAGAAATAAGAGATATTAAATAGAAAAATAATAAATCAAATCAAATCATACTCATAAATAATACTCATAAAAATAAAAATAACACATCATAGATTTGATATGTACATATTTTATTAGCTTACCTACTGCAGTTCTTTTGAGTATTGCCCAGCCATTCTGTCTGCCTCGTTTTCCAGTCATAGCTGATTCCAGTGCTCAAATGTTTCTCTGGAAGGTGAGGAGGAAGTTCCCCAGAGATGGGAAGCAGAGGCTGGCCTGGGATATGGGACATGGGACATGGGTCAGCAAAGTCTACTTTGTGCTTTAACACAAAATGATTAAGGGACTAAATTCTGCCTCCTTTTCAAAGCTTAACTTACACCAATTCCCTTTTTATTGCCTTCTTCTCTTTCTCTCTTTTTCCTCCTTTCCTTTATATTTCTCCTAATAAATTTAAATCTTTTTTATAATAGGGGCCCTCTTCACTATCATGGTTCTTCTTATAAAGTAGGTGCTCAATAAGTGTTTGTTGAATAAAGGCCCAAAGATGCTAAGTGACTCATCCAAGGTCATGCAGCAGGTTAACAAGCAAGATCAAGACTCAGATTCAGGCTAAATTCAGAAGCCCACGGCCTACAAAAAACATACTGTGCCAAATCAAAATGAAAGTTGGTGTCTCAAGCAGGAGGGCTATGTTAATAAACTGACAAGGACCTGGATGATATGAGACAGGGACAGAGACAAAGATTGTGCAGGCAGGAATTAAGCTAATTAATACAGTACTTTGGCATGTGTTTGCTAAAACTCTCTTTATTATTACAGTTGCTCCCTTATAGAATAACTACTTTTAGCCATTACTTTCAACTTCTCATAGGTAAGAAGGTATATACAGCTTTGTAAAAAAGTACAGGCACAACATATTTTTGCAGAGGCCACGCATGATAAATTTATTCAGCAAAGGAAAAAATAAATCTATCTACATCGAAATCACAAACGACCTGTTTCTATCAAAGGCCCCCGAGAGACAAAGCACCAAGTGTGAAAGCAACAAGAGTACAGATGAGCGATTTCTCCCCACTGCACCATCTACACCATGAGGGAGCCAGTACAACCTCCAGACCCAGGAGTTTAGAAATAAATTCATTTTTTTGGGTAAAATGTATTCTGAGTAACTGCCATTTTTTGGAAATGGAAGGATTTCATTTTTCCATCTGACAAATGGAGAAGAACCTGTTTTCAGTGGAGTTAATCATCCCAGGATAATGGCTACCTTTAACCAAAGACACAGCCCCAGGAGTTGTGGCTTCATTTCCTTTAAGTGTTGATCAAGTCTCAATCTTCGGGATGGTTGTGACACATTTTATTTCTGGAACTCCTTTTGAGAAAAGCATCCTGTAATTTTTATCTACTTCTTGTAGTTGTTGCTGATGGTGATTTGTATCTCCACCAGAACCATGCTGGGCAGAATTGACCCTTTGCAAGTATCCCTTCATGAAACAATGAATAGGAAAATAGAGGGGTGAAAAAGGAGAAAGCAAGAAAAGAAAAGGGGTAGGTGAGAGATAGCACCGGCATGACGGAAGCAGGATTTCTCAACAATCTGATCCTCATGTGCCTTTGCACCCACATCCAACTTGTTTTATTGAAGATATGTTGTTTTTGAAAGCTTCTAAGTACTTCTAGTTCTGGGTTTAGAAGCATGAAAGCACCCAGGGATGTCAGTAATTTGACTTCCCTTAAAGACAATATTTTAAAAAGGAATTGATTGCCTGGAATTTAATAGGATTTGGAAGACACTGATTTTCTAAAGATAAAAATTGTAGGTACAGGCCAATTTTCTTACTAATTCCCTTCTACTAGCTGAATGAAGTAGGATCAATGTTCTGAAAGGAATCCAGCATAATGTTTTCTACCTTTCTGTCCTCATTCTTTTTTTCCATTTCCTTTTGTAGTGATTTTCTGAAACCGAACAGGTTCTAGAGGAGTATTAGAGTATTTAAAATGTAGATAAACTACATCACTTGTTCCTGATAATAGCACGGTGCTACTAAGTGCTATTATGCAGCTTCAGAATGTCCCTGGCTGCTACCACCAGCTGGCTGACCTCGGGTGTGTATTGCTGTTGGTGTGTAGCTTGGTGAGTAGTGATGCAGAAATACTCAATATCAAGAGGGCAGCTCTGATAAAAGATGGCATTTTAAAGTGCTTTTCGAAACTTCTTATTCTGAAATAATTGTAGACTCACAAGAATTTACAAAAACAGTAAAAGGGTCCTGTGTACCCTTTACCCAGATTCTCCCACAGGTGACATCTTACGTAGCTGTAGTAGAATAGCAAAACCAGGAAATTTACATTGGTGTATTTTTTTTAACAAGACATCGACCTTTAGTTTTCACTACTTTGTAAAAACCTGCACTTATTTGAGTGTGTGTGTGTGTGTGTGTGTGTGTGTGTGTGTATGTGTGTGGTTCAGTGCAATTTTATTCCATGTATAGATTTGTGTAACAACCACCATAATCAGGATACAGAAGAGTTCCATCCCCACAAAACAACTCCACAACCCTCCACGGATGACTTTTACTGAGTGTTTCTGGGGTGTTGGGGCTGTATTAATTTGCTAGGGCTGACTTAACAATAGGAGTTTATTGGCTCACGGTTTTGGAGACTGGAAGTCCAAGATCAAGGTGTAAGCATGGCTCTCTCCTGGCTTCCTGTGGGTTGCCAGCAATCTTTGGTGTTCCTTGGCTTGTAGACATATCATCCCAATTTCTGCTTTCATCTTCACATGGCATTCTCCCTTTGTGCATATCCGTATCCAGATTTCCCCTTTTTATAAGAACACCTGTCACATTGGATTAGGACTTACCCTAATGATTTCATTTTAACTTGCTTATCTCTTTAAAGACCCTATCTCCAATTAAGTTAGGACTTCATATAAATTGGGGGAGGAGAGGAGGAATACACTTCAGTCCATAACAAGGACTAATTTATTTTCTTCAAGATATCTTGAGTCCTAAGTGAAATCCGAGTTAACTGAGAACATATTTCGAAATTATTCGTGATGTGGAGATGCCCTGTACAGATCGGTCTCCTAAGCTGCTGCCTGCAAGACCTGGTCCAAGTTTCTCAATGACAGAATGCTCTGGGATCTAAGAATATTTCAACACCTGGATAAAAAAAAAAAGAATATGGAGAAATTGATGTGTTTGTTTGAGAGTTTAATAGTAAATGCAAACCTCCATCCATGATCATTGGTTCTCACTAGCCAGCATCATTTATTTTCTCTTGCCTAGATTACCTCACAGCCTCCTACCTGGTTTTCTTACCTCCAGTCTTGACTCCTCCAAATATTCATAGTTTCTGGAAAGATTTTTCTACAGTGTGAACATGATCATGGTGTCCCACACTAAAGTGACTGGTTCTCCAGTCACTTCAACATATCTTCTCTTGCCTTCAGGTCACTACGCAGGTAGTTCCTTCTGTCTGAATGCTCCTATGAATCCCTCCAACATACACCTGGTTGACTTGCCCCCACTATGTCTGCCTTCACCTCACTTCCTCCAGAGGGCTTTGCTCTGTTTCCCATGGCAGGGGAGGTGGCCTCTGCAGCTGTTCCCAAGTGCTTTGTGGTTCTGCTCATACTCTTTCATCTTTCTGTATCTTTCACCAGAATGTAAGTTTCCCTGTGTGCTTGCCTGGCACACAGTAGTCCTCAATATATGTTTGAGGCATGAATCTGTGATAACTTTTGTAGCATTGAGTTGAGCCTCTTGCTCTGGAACTTGATGGAGAAAACCAGGTTTAGAGATTGAAATGGAAATTTGAGAACTAACTGCATGCAGGAAACAGTTGGAACATTGAATTATATTTAATGTTGAATCTGAATGTATATCTTATTAAAAATAAGTATGTAAATTTATTATTAGTATATAAATTAGTAACGTATTAAACACAGGGTGGGTCAAGAGTAGGTTTACAATTGCTCGTAGAGAAAATAATATAATAATTAATAAATAATAATACAAGAAAAATCTCTGTATTTCACACACCAACTCACAATTGTAAACCTACTTTTCCTCACCATATATATACACTATAAATAAATGTATTAAAGTACATATATGTGTACTTATTAAAAATATTTCACTGTATTCAGATTTTTAAAGCAATTGCAGAGAAATCTCAAGTTTTTCTCCTTTCAAAACTTCTAGATTTGTGTTTTAGGTCCAGAGTCATTAATAACTATAGAGCAGCTCCCTCCAGAAAACCCCATTTTTGACTTGAACTTCACTGACTTGCTCAGTGTGGGAACTTCGGGAGTTCATGCCGCATGCCCTGCATGTCATCTCTGCCTGTAGTCCTGTTTCTCCCAAGGAGCCATTGGCCTTTGGAGGGAAATGGCTAATTCCCAAGTTGAATGCTATCTGAATTCTTTGGAAAACATGATCAGGAAACAGTTGACGTTTTGGTTTCCAATGATTTCAAACTTACTCATGGGTGAGGTACTGAAACGAAATCAGGGATCAGTAAGGTAGACCTGAGACATGGTAATGTCTGAGTTTAACTCCATAAAAGAAAATCTTCTTAAATGTCTGGCTCTAAGAAGTATGATAATGGCATAATTAAGCCCTCCCTGTGTGTATTTAGTCTCCATGACTTGTTTAGGTGTCACCACAACCCGAAGAAGTAGATATCATTATGCCCATTTTACAGCTGCAGCGCAGGAGAGTTTGAGAAGTTACGTAGTTTGCTCGAGGTCACTCAGCTTGTAAATAGTGAAGCCAGAATTCAAGCTTCAGGCTGGTCAGACTCTGATGCCCAGGTTCACAAGCCTTATGTGGAGATGCTTCAAAGTACCCTGAGGCAAAGCCAGGCTGCCTGGTGTCTCAAGGCAGCATGGAGAAAAACATACAATGGCAAACACAAGGCAAAATACAGTGCTCCTAATTCACAATGGGCTTCTACTTCCATCACTGCTTTTCATCTTCACAAGAACCCGGGATGCACAAGGACAGGGCTATTATCCCCATTTTAGAGATGAAGGGACTGAGACACAGGCAGGTTAAGCCACTTGCCCACTGTCTCACAATGAGTCAGTGGCACAGCTGATATGGGAACCCAGGTCTCCTGGCTTTTAGTTAAAAAGCTTTTTTCCATTACAGCACAACCTCATGGCCTTCAGCTTTCAGACTCCAATTGAACAGCAGCATACAAATTAACTGAGGTTACTATATTATCTCCCACAATGACGGCTTCCTATTAAAAAGAGAGAGAGAAAGAGAACAACAAAAATCCACCAATGGAACATGTGTAAAATACATTTCCGCAAGGTCATTCTTACCAGAGCTGTTTTAAAAAATTATTATTCTCCATTTGGGCTTTGGTCCATGATCCCATGGCATGTGCAATTAAATGGTAATTTAAAATTTTAAACAAACAATGTTTCAGGATTGATTCCTGGATAATAGGCCTGATTTGGGAAGGTGGTGGATTGGCAAGATATATGTTAAAAGGAACTGAGAAATTGGTTGACCAGCAGAGCTAGGGATTTAAGGTTGTTAACTTGGATAAGAACAGCTCAAAGAGTTCTATCAGCAGTCGGGTTTGGTGGATGTACACGAGAGCGTGATCAGCACTTCGTGTTGGTAATGTGTCTTCCGCAGCACATGCAAGAATGATGGATTGCAATGGGGGCAACATATTTGGTTATAAAGTATTGTACTATATGTAATATGCAATATTTAGCACAACTGTTGGGGTTTGTGTTGGTTTCACCTAAAGAATATTTTTGTGTGTAGAAAGTATGATGTCTTTAAAACATCTACAGAGATATGCGTTAGATTGTAATTCAGCAGATATTGATTGGGGTCCTATTTTCTTCAAGACAAAGTGCCAAGTCTTGAATTAGGATTTTTGATGTTATGTGAGTCTGTGAGCTTCAGGGATGCAGGAGCTGCCCAGGAGCTGCCTGTGCCCATCTCTTGCCCCCTGCTCTTTGGGGGAGCCCAAGTTTCCACTTCATCCACAAAGGTACTTGGGGGATTTCCAGTTTCTGAGCTCCCAGCAGTCCAAGAAGCAGATGTTGGAAGGGGAAGCCCCGCCTACCTTTCAGCTTTGTTCCCAGGCCAAATAAAACCCAAAAAGTCTTTCTATTTTGAGAAAAGCAATTTATTCTGGACTCATGTTTTCTCCCACACTTGGGCAGGTGAGATAATCTTAATGCAGTTTTATCAGCCTTAACTCTTGAATTCTTGGCTGCAAAACTTAAAAAAAATAAACTCAAAGAAGCACCCTCCCCCCATTTCCATACCAAAGAGCACTAGGCTCCTCTTGGAAACCTTTATCTCTTTAGTGGCAGTGCTTGTCTCATATTTTGTCACAGAATGGTGAGAAAATCAGCTATAAGAAGAGAAAATACTGCCATGACAGAAACTTAAAACTAACTCGCTGATAACAACAAAGCAAAAAGCATACGTTCTTTTTCCCCTTTCTTTAGCAAATATGTTGAGAAGAAAACATGTCTCATAAAACAATCTTCCACATCTCCATACAGAAAGACTCAACAATGCAGACAGCTTTGGCTTCACAACATATAGATTTAGAATTGCTTTTGTTTTCAGTTTTTGCTGAAGTTCTTAAGAAATGCCTCTTAGGATGGATTAAAATACAAAACAAGAGGAATTAAAAGGTGCATCTGAAGCGAAACACAAACTAAGGTTCATCCCCAATAAGAAATACATGGGTTTTTGTGTGTGGTGGAAGTTTTATGGATGCTCCGAGGGTCACACAGATGTTAAGGGAAGTCTGCAGTTAAAATTTCACGTCTGTGCTTATGTGCTTTATGATAAATCACGTTTATCTCTCCAAACATTTCAGCCACTTGTTATCATTTTTCAATTATTTTTACTCTGTTCTAGGGGGCTTTCTCAGGGATAATTTGTCTCTTAAATCTCCTGTTTTTTATTTGCCCCCAGTGAGAGCAGCAGGAAGTACACAGCAGATCTTGGAAATGAAGAACTTGGCTGTTCCCCATGAAACTCTGAGCAACTCTTCACCCCTCTCCCCTCAAGAGATTTTTTTTTAAACTGATGAGAGAATAGCCAAAAATTGAATGAATCAAAGGATAGGAATATGACTTCAAAATCTAGGGAACTTTCCAGAAGAAAATAGTTTATACTTGGGGGAAGAATTAAGCCCCTCAAACCCCAAAGTCGATAAAACAAAAACACATTAATAGCTTATTTAAAATTTATATTTATGATTTTTTATAGGTTAACAGGATTTAAATTCTATTTTTTATTTTTTAAATATTTAAATTAAGCCCTTTCCTTTCCTCTGTGATTTGTGAATATAAATATTGTCACACTTAATATGTAGCAGATTAGCTAACTCTATTGAAAGTGGTAAAGTAAGGATAAAAATAGAACCTCTATGGGGCTGTTGTAAAGATTAAAACTTGTAAAATACTTATCACAAGGTAGCATAGAGTGTTCAATATTTGTTCATTATTGTTATTATTATTACTTCCATATGTATCTTCATATTTATTTTCCACACAACTGGCATCAAATTATACTCTTTTGTCACTATTTTTAACATAATAGCTTGCAGCTATGTTATTAACTATAAACCTATGTTTTTTTTTTTTAAGAAGTAAGAACAAAAAAGAAAGTGGGCTATCCTAGATATTTGTTGGATTCAACCAGTCTTGAAAACGAACGCCACAAATTCACCAGGTCACTCTCCTCTTGATTCCTACCACGTGATTCAGTATTGCCAAAGAGAGCAAAAAAAATAACACCCAGGTTCTGTGAGCTGGCTTGGCAACCAGCCCTGAAGCAAACAGAGGGCAGTTGGTCTGTAGGACCATCCAAGTGGCTCATATACATTGGGTCAGGCTCAAGCCTCTCCGGGAAGTCTAGTGATATCCTAGGGGGACAAGATGGTGAGATTACTTCTTAAGCAGACTCAAAATTTCATTATCGTCTGGGGACCTGAATGCACAATTCAGGGCCCAGCTGGCTCTTGAGTTGTGCAACCAAAGTAATCTGGAAGGAAGCCAGTTGGCCCTGCTGTCTGCTCTGACCTTGACACTTGTTTTGATCAAAAAGGACTCTGGAGGGAGCCCATGGCAATGAGAAAGGGGACTAACTATGTGCTTGATGGAAGTCATCTTCAGCACTGCGTTGAATAGTGTCCCTCCAAAGTTAGTTCATGTTTACCTGGAACCTGTGAATGTAACCTTATTTGGAAATACACTCTTTATAGATGTAATGAAGTTAAGATGAGGTCATCCTGGATTAGCTTGGACCCTAAATCCAACATGACTAATGTCCTTATAAGAAGAGGGAAATCTGGACACAGTGACACACACAAGGAGAATGCCACGTGACAGTAGGGCAGAGATTTGAATAATGCTGCCACAAGCCAAGGAATTCTGGGGATTGCTGGCAGCTGGCAACCACCTGAAAGAAACTATGAGAGAGCCATTGAACAGATTCTCCCTCTGAGCCCTCAAGAAAGAACTAACCCTACTGAGCCCTAGAAAGAACTGACACCTAGACTTAGGACTTCTGGTCTCCAGAACTGCAAGTGAATAAATTCATACTGTCTTAAGCCACCAAGTGTGTGGTAATTTGTAGCAACCCTCAGAAATTAGTTCACCTTCTTATGAATGTATCCATATCAGAATGAAAATATGCAAAGGATGTACCCTGAATAACAGACAAATAAAAAAGGAAAGAAGAAAGGAAGAGTAGAGAAAGAACAAGTATCTAGTTAGCCAACACTGTTTAATCAGAGGATATCATATATTGCTTTGTTAAAGTTAAGGCCCAATGAGCTCATTTGAGAATCTGGTCCTGAATCCACAGTTGATGGAACATACACTCCGTTGGAAACACTAGACAGTGATAGTCATATGTTTGAATAGTTGGGGATTTATTTGTAAACAGTGTACTACTAAGATGTCACATATAAGTCACTCTTATATTGTTCACCCATGACTTCCTGTCTTGAAGACCCAGACCCAAGACGGGCGGGCAGGAAAAAAATTTGAGTGCCCCTCTGGATACTGACTCTAAAGGAGAAGCTATTCTCCTTTAGGTAAACCTGAGTGACTTTATTCTCCTGGCAAGTGAGTTCTGGGGACCTCAGCCTCAGTGGAATCCCAGACTCACGCTGGGCCCTGCTTGCCAATGCACAGAATCTGGGTGCATATTACTCACCCTTGCATGAGAATACTTTAACCCCTGTTAGTTCAGACTTTGCATACCTAGGATTTAAGAGTATTTGAATGAAACCCAGCTGGGTTTAAATAATTATATTGAAAGAGAAACCAAGAGTTTTGGCTAAGTGAATTTTAGAGTGTCTTTGCTTTACAGTGAGGATCAGCGGCTGTATTATTCTGCTAGGGCTGCCGTAACAAAGAAACACAAACTGGGAGCTTCAACAACAGAAAGTTATTGTCTTGCCGTTCTGGAGGCCAAAATTCTGAAATTAAGGTGTTGACAGGATTGGTTCCCTCTGAGGACTGTGAGGAAGAGTCTGTTCCAGGCCTCTCTCCCTGTGTCTCTTTATGTCATCTTCCCCCTGTGCATGTCTGTGTTTGTGTCCAAAATTCCCCATTTTTATAAGGACACCAGTCACATTGGATTAGGGCCCATCCTCATGTACTCACTTTAACTTGGTGACCTATATAAAGACCCTATTTCCAAACAAGGTCACATTCTAAGATACTAAAGGTGAACTCCCACAAATTTTTTTAGAAGGGACACAATTCAACCCATAATACTAACCAAGAAGAGCTAAGAGCCTGGACCCTGAGCCACACTTCCTGAGTTTACATTCTAACTCTGCTCTCTACTCACTGTGCCACTTTAGGCAAGTTATTTAAGCTCACTGGGCCTCAGTTTCCTCATTGTAAATGGGAATGGTAACAATAGAACCTCCCTGTGAGAGTGGCTGTAAAAAGTGCATGTGGTAGTACTTGTCGCATGCTTAATACAGTGCAGGTAGCTGGTAAGCACTCAATAAACAGACAACATTATTGTCATGAGGAGATGACAGACTGGCCTGAGAAACAAGACATCAGTGTGATGGTATCGTGACGGTCCGATGCAAGCTGACATATTATGTGATTGGCTATTGTGAGTGGAACCTGTAGGGTCACCCTGGAGTTCTCATGGCTCCAAGCTCCTTGATGCTGTCTGTGTTTTCAGAATATTCTAAAAAATATTCACATTCACTTCCCTGAATATTTGACTTGAGTCTTAGTTTGAGCAAACCTGAGTCTACGTTTGGGTTTTGGGCTGTCATAGACTGTCTCAAAGAACTAAAATCCCCATCAAAATCAACTTATTCATTGGAGAAAAGGTTACATGTGTGTGTTTGTTCCTCTTCCTTCTCTGGAAAATGGCAGTGTGTCCTACATTGAAATTAGCAGATAGTGTTCTGCATTCCTGCACCACAAGCCACTCACTCTACATTCAATTCCATTAAAAAAAAATATATATATATATATAAATAAACAGACAACACTTTAGATGCTAGGAGCTAGGAAATGATGTGACCTAGAAAGTGAGATGACAGATAAAATGAGGGAAGGATCTCCAGGACACAATCTTGTCGAGGTGGATCTTGTCAGAGCAGATTTTCTGTGACCATAATAAAGCGCTTTTAACATGAGCTGGGTTGCCTCATTTCTGAAGAGTGGAGGCCAGAGAGATTCTTAAAAAGGAAAAATAAATATTGCTCTAATTGGAGCCAGAGGTGAGGCAGGGTGGGACAATGAACGAACAGGACTATTTATGTTGGAAAAAGGGAAGCGTTAGCGACGGTTTAGCTGAAAAATTCAGAAAGATGAAGGGCTTGGTCAAAACCAAAGCAGGCCCTCTTGTTTGAGAAGAAAGGACAGAGTCCAGGAATGAAGAAGAAGAATCAAATTACAGGGCAGTGAATGTAAGTGAAATGAAAAGAGAAACCACTGCTTTCCGCAGGTATCGAGGCTGGGAAAAATTTAATGTTAGAATAGGGTGTACTAGCTGACCCTCAAAACCTTTGGGAAAATTTCATGCTAATGAAAAATGTTCATGGTTAATCAAGGTTAGATTATAGTTACCTGAGCAGAGGCCGGGGGATATTTAAAAAGATCATTGTTGACAATGGTGTCCTCCAAAAGATTGGAAATTTCTAGAAAGTTGACCCAATGTCCTAGTTTTTTCTTTTGTATTTCCCCACTAGTGCATGATATATTGGTCATGGCTACTTTTTTTTTTAAGCAACTACTTTACATGTTTTATTTCTAATTTTTACCAACAATCCCCTTTTACACTTAGAGATACTGAAACTCACAGAACCAAAATGAGTTACTCAAGTTCTTTGGGAAGCAGAACTGAGATTCAAACCCGGGTCTGCCATAGGTCTAAGTGTACCCAATTTCTCAGTACATTTCGTAAAACTCATAGAACTTGAGACATGAAGTAGAAATTAGAAACCATACAATCTGACTACCTTTCCTCTTATTTTACAAAGATGAGAAGGAATTTGTCCAATGTCCCATAGGAAATGGCAGAACAGGGAGTCACTTGCTAAGTAATTCATGAATCTTTGCAATTTCTGTAGCAGTTAGAAGAAAGATATTTGTACACTTTCCAATTCCAAGTTCCTTCAAAATGTTTAGGTATTTCTTACACTTCCCATATTTTAAACAGTTTATATCTGAGCAAATAAATAAAGAAATTACACTCTCTTTTAACAAATCTCAAATAATACACTGGAGGAAGTAAAAATTTTCTTATTAATCTTTCTGCCTCTGTTAGTCTCAGTTTACCAGGACTCAATTTATATCAAGATTCCTCCTGGGAGCAGAACTAAATTAATGATGGCATGTTTGAATTAAACAAAAGTGTGAATGATAGAAATTTTGAAGATATTCAATAACTGGAATTTCATTCAACCAACACTTTGTCATCATTGACTCTGCATGTCACACTGTTAGGAATACTAAGTTGAATGAAAGATTTCTGCCTTCAAAGATCTTATAGCAGGATGTAGAGACAGACACCTGAAGAAATAAGTCATCACGTGGCCTGAAAAATGTTATAAGAGGAGTAATGAATATACGCAAATAAGAATCTACTTGAGTAGAGGATCTTAGAGAACCTGTCAAATGAATACATAAGCATGTAATATTTAGCAAATCTATGTTTATAAATTAGTGCTCTAGAAGTTCTTCAAATGTGCTTGAAATTTTTCTTCTCTTATTCTTTGTGAATATAACCCTATCTTGTTTATTGAATTGGTTGGCTATCACAGACTACCACAAAATGTAGCAGCTCAAAGCAGCAGTGATTATTATCTCACAGTCTCTGTGGGTGAGGAATCTGGATGTGGCATGGGTCTTCTGGCTCTAGCCTCTCACAAGAACTCAAGGTATTGGTTGGGACTATAGTCATTTTAAGGCTTAATTGGAGTGGATAGGTTAGCAAGCTCACTCAGGGGATTGCTGGCAGGATTCAGTTGCTTCTTTGGTCCCTTGTCATGAGGGTGCTCCATAAGGCAACTCACAGCATCCCTCTCAGTGAGTGAGAGGGTGAGAAACAGTGAGTGGCAGCAAGACTAGAGTCATAGTCTTTTAGAACCTAATGTTGAAAGTGACACACCATAACTTTTGCCATATTTATTAGAAACAAGTCACCAAGTACAGCCCACACTCTAGGGCATCAGTGCCAGGAAGTGATAATTGGGGACAATCTTAGAAAACTGCCTACTGTACTTATCCTGTGAATTTATTTTCTCCATGAATGGTGTTCACAACCCCATGCTCCCATTGGACCACATTAGAAACATAAGATTTACCCTTTACTCCTTCACCTAACTCCCCCCCTCAATGTATCCATCATCATGCCTTGTCATTTCTAGTCCACTTCCTAAATATCTCTCAAGGTCATACAATGGGGGGCCCCTTCTCTCCATTCTCTCTGCCACCTCCTTGGTTCAGGCCCTCATCACTTTTGCTGGGATTTAGGACTGAAGCAAAAACTTCAACATGGTCTCTGGCTCCCACTTGGGTCACTTTTAGCCATTCTGCATAGAATACTACCACCATGTTTCTAAGGCACAGGTCTGAGTAGGTCAGTCCCTCAGTGGCTACCACAGTCTTCCGGATAAAGCTGGAATGCCTTAGCAGGGATAACACGGCCCTGTGTGGTTTGGCCGTGCTGACTTCTCTCATCTCTCCTCTTCCTTGTACTCCAGCTACCTGGAACAAGTCACAGCTTCCAAACTGGTCATGCATTTCATGCCCCCTTAGAAGCGCAGCTTCCTTTTCTTCCTCTGAATAACCTTCACTCAGGACGCTGCTCAAAAGAGATGTTCTCTGCGAAGCCTCCGCTGACTTCCTAAAGGCGGGTTGAGACTCCTCCTAGACTCTTGCTCCCATATAGACCCTTGGCAAAACTTCCTCATGTTTGCTACACTGCACCACAGTGATCTGCTCTCATACATACCCACGGGCCCTCACCAGTCTCTAAGCTGCCTGAAATCAGGAACTGTGTCTCTTTGGCCACTTATCCCCAGGGTCAGTGGGGTGTTTGATAACTAACTGTTAAATACATAGTGATGGAAACTCTGCCTCTCAGTCCTCTCAGCTTCTTTTATACCAGTGATCAGTGGCAGCTACCTAATTTGTGGGCCTGGTGCAAAAATAAAATGAGGGTCCCTAGCTGAAAAAGCAGTAAAAAGGTCATTCCCTTTCTTCTCCTCTGTCTTGACGCAGGGTGGTTTTAAAATTTGCTATTTAACACTGTGCACTCTTGAGCATAGGGACAGGTGCAGGGAGAATGCAGAGCCTGACAAGCACTTGAGGGGTGCTACCTCCCACCCTGGCTCTCCAGGGCCTGTGTGCCTGTGCCCTCTCACTCGCTCCCTTTGAGCAGGGCAGCTGTTTCTGGGCAGGGACAAGAGAGCAAGAGGCTGAGAACCCATCGGGGGAGATGGCGGGAACAGGACAGCCAGTGAGCCAAGGCTCCAAGCGCTTGGTGCTTTCTCCACTTCCCCATCAACCCTCACTTATACAAAACAAATTCACAAATAAAATTATTGACAATTTTAAGATGCAACCACAGGGCATTAAACCCCAAGCACAGGGTCCCCCTTCTGAACGCGGGGCAGGGTGTGACTGAACTGGTCACACACCTGTGATGCCAGCCCAGCCAGTTATGCATATACTGCTGAATCCCTTTTATGGAATTTGGATCTTTCCCATTGTTCTTGTTTCTGCATCCATTAGTCTTGGTAGGACCTGACTTTTGGAAACTTCCTAAGGCGGATCTTCAATGCATTACAATCGAAAAAAAGCAGTAGCCTTTCAGGGAAAAGCAGAGGAAACTGGAAGCCTTCCTGAGATGATGCTCCCACCATAGCTTTGAAGACATCCAGGAGCCCAGGGTTCTCTACCACATTAATCATTATTACCAAATATTATCCTCTAGGTCTAATATGATAAGATTAAGGCAGAACAGAGTGGAAAAACTTGTTCCCTCTGAAAGCCACTTTCCATTAACGTCTTCTGCCTTCCTCCTCATGTCTCAGCTCATCCCCCCACCTCAGGCTCTGGACCCCATCCCCTGCTTCCCCCTCAGTAATCCTCTCCTCCGATGTTATTCAGCATCTTCAACCTCCCCTCTCTACTGGCTCCTCTTAACACCCTCCCTCCACCCTATGTCTCCCTGCAGCTATCCACGTATTTCTCCCTTCCTCTCCCCACCAACGTTTCTTAAGCATTTCCTGCTCTGGAGTCCTCTGCCTCCTCCATGTCAGGCACAGTCAGACTGCCCTCTCACTCTGTGCCCCCACCTCTCTATCCTTGGGCCAGTGGAGCTGCTCTCCTCACGGCCACTCAGCAATATCCTTGTCACTAAGTTCCACGAGCCCTGTGCAGAGTTCTTGCCCAGGTTCCTGTGCAGCAGACTACGTGGATCTCCCCACAGTAAGACCCCGCTTCTGCTGCCCTTGGGGATGGCATCCTCTCTAGTCTCCTCTTTCCTTTCCAGTGCCTCCTTCCCTCTTTGCCTCCTCTGCCTGTATCTTAGAACATGCTTTCCTCAGGGTTCTTGCTAGGCATAATCTCTTTTTACTCACCATGGATCCTGGTTCCAGTTTTGCCCTAATGTTCTTAGTGATCTAGTGAATTACTTAAACTCCCTGGGCTTCAGTTTCTGTATCTTTAAAAGATGGTTTCTCCATTTCATCACTGTTGACACTTTGAACTGGATAATTCTTTGTTGTGGGAGGCTGTTTTGTGCATTGCAGTGTTTAGCAATCCCTGGCTTCTTATTCATTGGATGCCTGTAGCACATTGTCAAATGCTCCCTGGTGGGGTACAAATTCCCCTGTTGAGAACTACTGGTCTAAAATGAGGAGTTGAATCAGGCCATTTGTATTCATTTGCTGGGGCTGCCATAACAAAGTGACACAGACTGGGGGCTTAAACAGTAGATATTTATTGTCTCACAGTTCTGGAAACTTCTAAAAGTTCAAGATCAAGGTGTTAGCAAGATTGGTTCCTTCTGAGGGCTCTGAGAAAACCTCAATTTTGGTCCTGGCTGGGTAGCTTAGTTGGTTGGAGCATCTTCCCAACATGCCAAAGTTGCAAGTTCAATCCCTGGTCAGGGCACATACAAGAATCAACCAATGAATGTGTAAATAACCGGAACAAACAAATCAATGTTTCTCTATCCCTCTTCCTCTCTGTAAAATCAATAATAGTAATTTAAAAAAAACCCCTCTATTTTATGCTTCTCTCCTAGTTTCTGGTGGTTTGCTGTCAATCTTTGACATTCCTTGGCTGATCTCTGATTTCATGTTCACGTGGCATTTTCCCTGTGTGTGTGTGTCTGTGTCCAAATCTCCCTTTTTTATAAGTACACTGTCATATTAGTTTAGGGACCCACCTTACTCCAGAGTTATTTTAACTAATTATATCTGCAATGAACCTTTTTTCCAAATGTTATATTCTGAGATACTATGAGTTAGGACTTCATATAAATTTGTGGGTGAGGGACATCATCCAACCCATAAGGCCAACTCTTATGCCCCATGAATTCTAACATTATATAATCCTCATAAAAAGAAAGAGAATATCAGACCCCAGTGTAGATTCAGATTCTTTCTCCTGAGTTTCTTCTTGTACCAATCACACCTCTGGACACTTTCTTTCAGCAACTCCTTAATTTTGAGTTCAGATACATTTCAGAGGAAGTGATGAGGGAATGAGAGCTTCAGTGGCAGCTAGTCTCCACAGTCTCTGGCAAATAAGGGTAACACGGACCTCAAGGAATGTGATGGGCCATCCTTACCAGGCTCGTCTTCCTGTCCTTATGTTACCATAAACACCCATCCTGAGTTTAACAGTATGCATTAGTCTGCATAATTGTGGAAATTATGTTATTTTGGAATTACTCAATGACCCCTGTCACAAAAAGGATGTTGCCAAGGCTCTGCCCAGCCTGTCCAAAGAGACAGCTTCCAGAATAGAATGATGAGAAACTTGGTTGACACATCAACCAGCAGCTTGACTGGCTACTTGTTATGCTTAGTTACTTTCCTCTTCTCCCTGCTAGGAACTGATTCTAGGGGAGGCTGACAAAACACTTTCAGGGGGCTCGATAACCCTTATGCCAACATGAGCCTCAGATGGACTGAAAGTAGTCACTGTGGGAGGAAGCACAATATCCCCAAACCATGAGGCCTTTTTCAAGTGACTCTTCAGTTTGATAGAACTCCAACAGCAACAGCTCCTGCTCAGATGTCAAAGGCATCAGGACATCAGATCTACAGCCGTTTCTCAGACACCCGGTTCTCTGTGAACACAGGAGTTCCCAAAATAAAGTAGCAGCTCTTCCCCCCACCCCTAACCTGCTCAGCTTGCCACCTCTATTCAGCAAATAGTGTTTTGAAGGACTTTGAGCTGTGATGATCTCACAGCCATGTCCTGAAGGATGTAAGACGAAACACTTCAGCTGTTAAATTCTGAAGTATGTAGTTAAGTAATTATTTGAGAAGTTTAAGTCAGAGATAATGGTGCTTTTGCCCTGAGTTGTCTGGAGAGCGCCCAAGTCCTCAGCTCTCCACCCTCTGTTGCCTTTTATAAACCAGAACACAAGTCGCTTCACAGGGGAGTAGAGAAGCAGGTGTTCAAAAGGGTGGCCCAGACATCAGGTGCTGGCACCGTTCACAAGAGTAGGCATTAACTGAGGGTTCCAGCAGTTCCTGAGAACATGAGGGAGGAAGTGGGACTCGCAGAATCTTGCTGGAGGAGATAACTAAAGTGAGAAATGGCAAAAGGGCTCTGTCTAGTTAAAGCAGAAGGAAAGAAGAAAATAAGAACCAGAATGGATGTAAGAAATGGTATAACGGAAGTTGGGCACACTGGAAGTCTCTGTAGTCCATTGGTCCTCTCCGTATCTTGTTGATTTTTACCAGACCGCTTTTTACATTTATATGCTCTAAATAGCCCCTATCCATTTTAGAGTTACAGGAACTGAAGTCCACAAAGGACCACTAACCCAGAGTTACACAGCTAGTTAGCTATAGAGCTCAGCCTAGAATTTTGTCTTTCTGGTCATTTTTCTTGAGCACTTTTAAAAAGCAAGGAGGGCAAAGCCAAGAGAAAAAAAAGAACTACATGGAGGCATGGGGTAGAGAGAGCCATCCACAATGATTTCTGTTGTTACCCCACTCTTTTTATGATGAGCTCTTTTGGGAACCAACCACCCATGATCCAAGTCCTGTGCTAGGCTCTGTGGAGGACACTGAAGATGGTTTTGATTCCCAAGGTGCATGAACTATCACTGGGGGGGTCTAAAGATTGAACCAGTTAGAGAACAAAATAAGATATAGTCAGCCAACAAGTATTTATTATGCTCATATGTGAGGTCTGCTTCTGGCCGTCAGAGTACCTCAGTGAACCAGAGTGCCAGCCTTCAGAAACTTTACATTCCAGAGAGTGGGGGATGCTCCAGAAATATACAAGGACTGTCCAGAAGGTATCCAGCCATGTGATATGAAAAATAGAGACATTTATTGAAGAAGATAAAGATACAAGAAACATTGTACATAGGACAAAGATGCTTCAGACCACTTCAAAATAGGCATCATGGGACCTCACACATTTTTCTCAATCACCATCATCTGACCCATTGTATTTTCCTGAATCTCATCAGTGGTCTGAAATCTCTTCCTTTTCAAAGGTGACTTTAGTTTTGGGAAAAGCCAGAAGTCACAGGGCACCAGATCTGGGCTGTACAGGGGGCTGAGTCACTTGGGTGATTTGATGTTTTGCCAGAAAACTCTGCATGAGATGTGATGCATGAGTGGGTACATTGTTGTAATGAAGCTGCCAATCACCAGTTGCCAATAGCTGCAGCCTTCTGACTCATCCAAATAGTTTCCACGGAGGAATGTTCAAGCTTAATGCAAAATTTGATGCAGATTTGTTACTCTACTTGCTCAGTCATTTTGAATGTGATGGTCACACAGTACACATACTCACTCAATGGTATCTACCCCTCTCTCCTGCCACTGACTAGTACAGTGAAGTTGTCATTGTTCATGCATGCACATTCCAGTCCATTCTCCTTGGCTGCCAGGTTACATGGAGGTCATGCAAACTGTTCTTGTTATATTAACAATGGTTGGGCTTTTTCCAGACAGATCTCACATAGCCAATAATACACCAACAGGGTAACTCCATGTACAGAGAGTTCCTAAGACAAAAGAGGGAGTAGAGATGATCTTTCTGTGAAGGTGACATAGGAGCTGAGGCCTGAAGAATAAGGAGGAAGTCACATGAGGATATTGGAAAAGAACATTACAAGTAGGAGAAAGAGCAGGTGCCAAGCTTGGGGGTATGCACCAGCAAGTCTGAGAGTGGCATGCACATAAAGATAGAGTATAAGTGGGCGAGTGTGGGAAAATGAGACCCAAGGAGCACAGAGGCCAAAATATATAGGGTCTTATAGGATTCTGGATTAGTATTTTGATTGAAATGGGAACCTACTGGAGTCTTAAGGAGCAAACAGAACAGTGATTTAAGTTCTAGGAAGATTCTCTGGTCACTGCGTGGAGAATGGACTGTAATAAATGGAACTCAAAGTACAGGTGAGGGACAGTTGTAGGTGAGAGATGGAGGTGGCTAGAACCAGGGTTTTAGCAGTGAGAGTGGTAAGAAGCAATAGAACATGTTTGGAAATAGAGCTAATAGGACCAGCCGATGAATTCATCTGTGGTTTCCCTTTTGCTATTGACTTGTGTGGGAAAACTGTGGGGAGCAGATTGGAGAGGGGTCATGGAACTATTGTGTTTGGGTCACATTATATTTGAGGTGAATTTTAGACATCTGTGTCACTCAGAGGTGACCGGAGAATCAAAACCACTAAAGTATACGTGTGTGTGTGTGTGTATGTGTGTGTGTGTGTGTGTATGTGTATAGTCTCTCTATATATATAGTCTAGTGTTGGTACCCTGCAGGAGATGGGGCCCTTTGTCACAGAGCTAAACACACACCTGACTCAGGACTCAGAGAAGATGAAGAAAAATCCAGGGGAAGGTAAAGCAACTGCAGGCCCTGCTGCTGTTGCTTCACGCCAGGAAGTGAGTCAGCAGATCAGCAACCATACCTGTAAACTACAACACAGGCATTGCTTCTTTCCAAGAGTGTTTTCTGAAGCCCACCCTCACTGGATCCCAGAAAACGGAGCTTAATCTAGCCTCGATGGCACAGTACAAAGCCATCACAACATCCACGTGCAGCTATTGAGTGAGTGGTTTGAAATGTGAGTCTGGAACTCAAGGCAGAAGTCCAGGCTGGAGGTAGGTGTCTGACACTCATCATAAAGCCAAGACTCATAATGTCATGGATGTGGATAGGATCCTCTAGAGAGAGAATGTGGACAGAGGATGGAAAGAACAAAAGACAGAACCCTGAGGTACTTCAACATTTATAGCTTTGTTAGAGAAAGAGGAATCATCCAAGTAGAATGAGAAGAAGTCAATGAGGTATGAGGAAAACTTGGGAAGTATGGTGGCTCAGAGGTCTCGGGAAGAAAGGAGGAGAAAGTGGTCAATCACATCAAACGTCTCTGAACACTCAAGACCGTGTCAATATGACGCTGTAAAGGTAATAACCAAGTGCTACTTAGGATGGCATCTGCTCTGGTCCTAATGTTTATGTCCCTCCAAATTCATATGTTGAAATCCGAAACCCCAAAAATGATAGTAATAGGAGGTGGGGCCTGTGGGAGATGCTTGAATCATGGAGTGGAGCCCTCAGGAATGAGATTAGTGACTTACAAAAGAGGCTCCAGGAGATCCCTCCCTACTACCTTCCACCATGTGAGGACAGAGAGGAAGCGCCAGCTATGAGCTAGGAAGAGAGACTTCACCAGAACACAACCATGCTGGTGCCATAATCTTGGACACCCCAGCTTCCAGACTGTGAGAAGTAAGTTTCTGTTGTTTATGGTCTACCCAGTCTGTGGCATTTTGTTATAGCAGCCCGAATGAACTAAGACATCATCCAAGTACACAGTACTGGATAAAGGAATCATGGTGGTCAGGAAGGATCAATCCACATTGATCCTTGAGTTACTGGGAAAGACCTTAGTAACTAGTTGACATTCAAAAAGGACTTTGAGGATCAGGTGGAATTAAAACATCTGCGATGAATGGAATCTGCAGGGGCTTGTTCATCTCTAAATATTTTCAAGTGGCACTTAAAAGTCGCAAATCCCCAACCATTGTTCAACAACCCACACAGAGACCTCTCAGCCTCCTGTGCACATCTAAGAATAGCCCACTTGGCCTGCAGTTGGCCTGAAATTCTTGCTTTTTGTGTGAAAACACTTGGCCACTATTTTCAGGCTGACACCCCCTTCTACAAATGAGAAGAGGTGCTACTGATCATTGGAAGTGTTCTCACTTATTTCTTATTGGCAAAGGAATGTGTCAGAACCTGGACAGTAAGTCAAAGAGTTTGCTGAAAGAAATCACTTTGGTTCTATGCCTGTGGGAGAATCTTGATTTCAGTTGCTGAAGAACAGACAGAAGCAGGATTAAAAATTTAAAAAAACAAACAAACAACCAAAACAACTTAGTTTAAGTTCCATGTAACCCAGAAATCTCCAAACAGGCTTTTCAAACAAAGGAATCCTCATTTGTAAATGTGGAAACACTCCTAATTATCAGGGAAGCCCATTTCTGTACAACAGAAAACTGTATGAGAGGGAAGAAGGCAGACGCAACCTTCCATATTATAAATGTCATTGGATATATTTTGGCTAATAAATTTAGCACACTCTTAAGTCCTATTTAAAAATATTGGTTTTTGAAGGATTTAAACTAAGCAGCCAGAATGGCTATTTCAAGATTGGTGATCAAGTAGATTGCTTAGTTCTACAGTAGACCTGTGCTTTCTAGACCCTTCTAGAATTCCTGATCATGGCTCCTTGAAGCAGAGTCTCATTGTGACTTCTGTGGGCCCTTGGCACTTTCACCTTATGCGCCCCTTCTTCCATCAAAAAAGTAAATAAATAAAAATTCTATTTTGCAACTGTATTAATATAAAAATACTATATTAAGATATGTTAAAACATTTGTATTAACCTAAAAGTTTATTTTTTTCTGAAATGAAATTAAAACATTTTTGTAGGCCTCATATTAATTTCTTATCACCGCCGTAACAAATTATCACAAAGTTAGCAGCTTAAAACAGCACACATTTATTACCTTACTATTCTGAAGGTCAGAAGTCCAAAATCTATCTCAAGGTGTTGGCAGGTCTGGTTCATCCTGGAGGCTCTGGAGGAGAATCCGTATCATCTTTCTGAGCTTCTAGAGGCTGCTCACATGCCTTTGCTTATTGTCCCTTCTTCCATCTTCAAAGGTAGCAGATTAACATCCTCAAACCTCTCCCCAGCTCTCTGAACTCTCCTTCCATGATCACATCTCCTTCTCTGACTCTTCCCCTCCTCTCTTTTATAAGGATGCTTGTGATTATTTTGGGCCCACCCAGACAATCCAGGGTAATTTTTCCATCTCAAGATCCTTAATGTACTCACACCTGCAAGGCCCCTTTTCCTGTATAATGTCCATGGGTTCTAGGGATTAGTATGTGGACATCTTGGAGAAGGGTCATATTCAGTCTGTCACAGCCCCTGAAAGTATTGTGGGCCCAAGGCACTGTGCCTACTGTGACTAATGGATAAAGTGGTCTTAACTCAAAGTACCAATCCAGGAACAGATTGCCTCAGGTTGTAAAATTGCACTGCTTCCTTCATTGAGAAAGTCTTGCTATGAAAAAACTGTGCTTAATGACACAGTCTGTTTACATACTGGTGCAAGCTCCTCAGCTCCTAGCAAACCAGTAACAGTAAGTTGATGAGGTCTGTTTTAAATAGCTACAGGAATCTTTCCACTATTTTATTTGTTCTCTTTGTTTACTTTGGTTTGGGATACTCTTGGGTGCTCCTGGGAGCATACTTTGTCTTCTCCAAAGCAGATCACCTTGGAGATAATTCAGAATATTGAGGAGCAGGCCTGGTCCCTGGTCAGCGCTGGACATGCAGTGTGGGTCCCACTGAGGCTTGCTGAATGACTGCAAGAGTGGATGAATAGATGAATGAATGAATGAATTCAAATTATTTGAATTCAAATATTAAATGATTCTGGGTCTACCAAGTAAGTGGTCTGTTCACAAGGTGGTCCACAATGGTCCTTACAGGGAGTAAACAAATTAACAAGCCCTGAGCAAGTGCTTTAGAAGCTACCTGTGTGGGAGAGGATGAACTTCTTAGCCACCTGGTTTAGAGTCCTCGACATGGTGGTGCCAATGTGAGGGTCCTTGTAGCTCCATCGCCTCCTGGGTTCTTTGTCCACGCGGGTGGAAAAGGGCTCTTCAGATTCCGCGGCAAGTGGGGGTGGCCTGAAATGCGGTGGTGGAGAGTGGGGAGGAGAAGGCAAGCCCAGCGGCGGGGGCAGCGCCTGCGGCAGCGAGGGAGGCCTAACGAACGTGTAATTTTCTTCTCACTTCACTCATCCCTCCCTCCATCTGACGTGGCAGGTGTGCTGAGAAGGAACGTAGTGTGAATCGATTTGGAGAGGATCAGTGACACGGCAGCGAGCCGGGGCCGCGCCCCGAGCCATTGATCGCCTCCAAATCAATTTGCACACCGCTCCCACTTAGGTCACCTGCCATTTCAGACAGGGAAGGGAACAGTGAAGTGAGAAGGAAATTACTCCGGGAAGTCTGGGGACCCTCTCTCAAGAACGGGGGGTCAGCCTTCAGCTGCCCTCGCCGTCTGCAGTCTTTGGAGGGGAAACGCTCCCCAGCCCAGGCCCCTCTTGGTCTTGCTCACGCCGGGTCCTGAAGGGAGGGGAAGCGTGAAGCCTCTAGCAAAATGGGGCCACTCTGAAAATCTATCAGCCTTGAGCTCACCTCTGGGGTTTGGGCTGCCACAGTCACATCCTAAGAGCTATTTCAGAAAACCCAAATTACCAACAGTAATAATCTTTCCGCCACGGGACTGGTTTTCATTTGTGCCTCTCAATGCACTTTACAATTAATTCTCACCAACCTCTGCCTCCCACGAGCCAGGAGCCCAAGGGGAGCACACGGCAAGGCTTGGAAGCCTCATGGCTCCCCCAGTGAGAGGGCAAAGGGCTTTCCCCTTGGGAAGGCAGGCAGGGAGGCCCAAGTCTTCCTCAAGGAGACAATGACAACCATCTTTTCTGAGGAGAGAGGAGGGAAGGTGTTATGGGCATGGTGAAGAAGCTAAAGGATGTCCCTGGTTCCTGACACGTCCAATCAGCCTCAGTTGAGGCAAGAGGCATCTCAAGCACTTACCAAGAGCAAAGACCTGACCAGTAAACAATTTCCAAGGATACTGTCCATCCAAACACTGATTGTGCTGTGCAAATGCTGTCTTTTCTGGAGCTATGGAGATAGTGGGGTCGACTGTCACCCTTGTTATGTCACATGGATCCCCGTAAAACAAAATAGAAGATGATACCCAGCCTGCAAGCACTTGGCACACTGAGTATACTCAAGAAATGGACACTAAGCCTGAATCCACTGCATGTGGACTTGGTCCCCTTTCCCAAGTGATGGTTTAGATTATAAGCACATTCCAGTTGGCTGGGCCAGTTTTCCAGGCAATGGGCTCCTTACTGTTACTACTTCCTTTTTGTCTACCCCATTGGCAGCAAGACTAGGGCAGGTACAAGAGAGACCTTGTGGTAGGAGCAGGACATGTGGAAGGATGCACCCACTCTGGGTTCTAAGGAGAGAACAGGAGAGCCAGCTGACCCACCTCGCGCCTCATGCAGTTCTTGGTTATACTGGTAGTGCCTTCTTCCCTCACTGTGAAGAAAATGCTGGTCATGTTCTTGCTGTCCTACCAAGTCCCTCCTGCCTGTGCTTCAGAGATTTGTCAGAACTCCAGGAGAAGGATGGAGGTTAGGTTTTGCATTTTTGGAACTTGTATCTGGAGAATGGAAAGAAAGCAGTAGAGGCTGCAACTCAAGAAGCTCTCACTCACCTGCTCCCCAAATCAGACCATCTGCTCCACGCAGGTTGGTAAACAAGATCCCTGAATGCTCACTGCCCAGACTCAGCCACATATGCAGGCTCATCTCACACACACACACACACAAACGTGCACACACTCACTCCCTTCTTCTCATCTGAAGGCCACGCCCTTCCAGCCCAGCTAGATTCTTTCCCCAAGAGGCCTTCCCAGGCTCTCTGTTCTCCCTGCTCTCAGGAGTCTAGCTGTTCCCAGGTAGCATGTGGACTCTCTTCTTGGCCCTAAAGCCTGCCCTGCTGTCTACACTCTTTCTAGACCAACCCCAATAATCCTGACTCTCCTGTCCCCTTGTTTTCTGTGACCCACAGAGAACTTTCTGGGTAAGCAAATAACAAGTTTAGAGTTCAGTTCTACAAAGATGAACCAGGCCCTGGCATCACAAAGAGTACGGTAGTGTGGTCCCCGCCTGCAAGAGCTCCACTGCTTGGTGTATATGTATGACTTGGCTCCTTGGCCAGGTTTAATGCTCTCAGGGGTTAGGCATGACTGGGTCCATTTAACGAGGCCCAATTCTGCAAACATGTCACAGAACCAAGGCTGTGGGGATTCAAGTAGGTTAACTGGAATCAATTCTAACTTGATAAATAGCCTCATAGGTTAAATATGTTGGAATACATGCTGGAAGATGGGGCTGGATGTTAAGGCGAGAAGGTCGGTTTGGAAGGACATGGAGCATCCTTCTCTTTTCTTTCTTTCTTTCTTTCTTTCTTTCTTTCTTTCTTTCTTTCTTTCTTTCTTTCAAGATTTTATTTATTTTTAGAGAGAGGGGAATGGAAGGAGAAAGGATGAGAAACATCCATCAGTTGCCTCTTGCATGCCCCCAACTGAGGACCTGGCCCGTAACCCAGGCATGTGCCCTGGCTGGGAATCCAACCTGTGACCTTTCTGTATGCAGGCTGGCACTGTGTCGGCTGAGCCACACCAGCCAGCGGGGGAGCATCATTTCTTAGAGCTTCAGCTGTATTCTGACCTTCTAAAGTAATCCGGGGTAAATGCTCTTTGCTGCTCGTCTTCCCTGGATGAGCATTTTCTGAGACAAAAGCTATGTAAGGAGTTTGGTCAACAGAGAGGACAGCAGACATGTTTCGCATCCTTGCTAAAACTGCAAGGACCCTGCTGAACAGGGTCCTTCAAGCTGGGAAACCCCCATCCCACCAAACACCATAGAAAATACAGGTTCATTCTGTTTCTGTGACTATGGGTTGTTTGTATAGATTCTGGGTCCCCAGAGGGCAGGACCTGGAATGTTTAGCTATGTATTTATCTTTGGTTACAGAGACATTTACACACAATACATGCCACAGACACATTTTATTAAATATATTTTTAAATTTTAAATGCTTTAGCTTTGAACAGGAAAAATATGCAAATGGTACAAAAGTACAAAAACTCACCACGACCTCACTGTTCCCTAGGCACACACGTGGGTCTCTTAGGTCACCAGGGAAAGTACCGCAACCAATTTCTTTTGTGATGTTCCTGAAATATTCCATGCATATGCAAGCAACTATATTAGTAAATATTCTAGATCATGGTTATGTGGATATTTTCATTCATTATACATAGACAAGTATGTCTACTGTTTTTTCTGCTGGTATTGGCTCAGTTCCCTTTATTAGAAGTGGTAGTATTAAGTGTTTTCATGACACATAGCATGCATAATGGAATGCACCGTGGCAGTTAAAGCAGTCGCCGCCGCGATGACACCGCCGTCCAGTGAAGATTACGGTCAAGCTTAGCGGTTCTGGCCTTGCGAGGGTCGCGTCGCGCCTCCGGGGCGCGCAGTGCCCAGCTCCGGCCGCACGATGGCGCCCGCTTCCTGCGGACCCGACCCTCGGCGGCGGCTCAGACAAAGGCGGGCGCCCGACCTCCCCCGCGGGGCCGCGGAGGCGGCGGGCGCCCCGGGTGGCCGCGGCCGCCCCTGCGCGTGAGCCCAGCAGCTGCCGCCCGAGCCTTTGTCCTGCCCGGCCTGCCCTTGTACTAGAGGATACGAAAAAGCGGGAGCAGGCGTCGCCAGCAGGGCATCCCCACCCCCACCGCAGTCCCGACCCGGCTCCCACCACACCCCAAAGCTCGGCCCCGCACTAGCTTCCGTGAAAGGCGAGAAGCTGGGCTTGCGGGAGCGGGAGCAGCCTCTAAATGCCTACCCAGGAAGCCTCCTTCCTCCTCTATCCCTTCGCAAAGACTTTACCCCAGAACTCCGCACCGTGGAGGTTTTTCACCACTGCCTGGCTCTCCGTCCAGTTGAAATGCTGTGGGGCCCGGGTGTCTGCCTGCGGAGAGGACGCTGACCTTTAGATCTGAGGGGGAACTAGGGAGCGCCTGGGCATGGCTCTCCTTCTCAAGCTGGTCTCTGCTGGGTCCCAGGGAAACTTGTCTTCTGTCCTCACACCCCCTAGTCTTACGGTCCAGTACAACTTTCTGTGATGCTGGAAATGTTCTGTATCTTCACTGTGCAGTGTTAGTCATTAGCCGCCGGTAACTTTTGAGTTCTTCAAGTGTGGCTGAAGTACCGAATTCTTACTGTATTTAATTTCAATAAACTTTAAGTAGCCACATGTGCTTGCAAGCATATAGGTCTATGGTCCTCTTGGACGATGCAGGTATAAGGGCTCAAGGTGATCTGGGCAGTTGAATACATAGTTACGTTGTTAACAGCAACATTTTATAAAGACTCACACAAAGCATGGAGCATGTGCCTGTTGCACCTTAAAAGATGTCTGCAAGTAGCTGGTGGGGAGAAAGAAGTGGTGTTGGCTGAGTTTGTTTTGGCTGTTTGGAGAGATGGGTGCAGCGGGTGAGCTGTGGACAGGGTTAGGTGGCATGGGAAAGAGGGTGAAGAGGAAATGGGTCCTTATTAATGTCTTGTTATTCTGGCAAACGAGACTGCTCAGCTTTAATCTATGTTTAGAGAAAATCTGGGGGCATAATCACCATCATCTCTAAAGTGATTAAGTACACATATCACACACACCAGGCTTCTTGAGTCAAGATAATCGGACCCAGAAATACCCTGGCAGAACTTGGGTTCTTCTGCAGTTGCATGTGCTTATGATGAGCCACAGAGGGGGCCTGTGTCTGCATCTCTGGTGGAAGGTGGGGTTATGTCACTGCTGCCTTCCGTGGTGGTGCTGGGGTAAATATTAAGCCAAGACAGTATAGTATGGTTGTGGGTTTGGAGGGGATGTATCAGTGGGGTCCAAGGCAATCCTGGGTAGGGACACTAGAAGATCGGAAGTGTTTCTTCCTGGACCAGAATGTCTTAGATAGCAAAGTGACTTCTCACTCATCGTCAAAGTGTAGTTATTTATAGAATACACACATTACCTACAGCAGAAATCGGCAGGGTTCTGGTACTCCAAGACTGTTTGTTTATCACCTATGTCTTGCAAGAGTGTAAGCCAAGCAATGGCTTCCATTTATTTTTATTGAAGATAAACATGTACACTTTTGTAGGTCTAGTTTATTGAACATTGCCAATAACTAATTAAATTATGTGACTATTTTCTAAAAACTGAGGTGGATGTCCCCTTTTGATTTTTTAAATAACATGTGGTGGTGGTGGTAAATAGTGGTAAAAGGGCAAAGATGGACTAAGAGATCTTGTGTTATCTTTAAAGATTTATCTGTGCCCTTCAGCCTATTCTAAAGTACCCAGAAATAGACCTGTGAACACTGACATCTTCAGCTCAGGCAGCGAAAGCTGACTGAAGGGCAGGGCTCCTTGCCCATAGTGGGCATTCAATAAATATTTAGTAAATTTTTAGAGGGAAGGGAATGGGCCATGCTTTCATTTCCAAACTATCTTTACAGGTTGTCCATACCTTTTTGTTTTGTTTTGTTTTGTTTTCCCCTGGAGATGTTCCCAACCACAAATAAAGAACAAGGGGGAAAATAGTTAAGCACACCTAGAGCTGCGTCCAAACAAAAGAGGAAAGAGACTAAACAAACCCAAGGTTTTCTATTTCTCCCTGAGCCAAGTAATCCCTTTGATTACATCTAATACCTGCCAAAACCCAGATGGTGTGCCCACCCATCTCCCGTGTGATAATGCCACATTGTGAAATCTACCCATTAATATTAATTGTCAGCCAGAGAATCTGTCTGAACTACTAAAGCTTGAGATTGCCTTGAGAAAGCAGGCCCTGCCTTAGCAGGGATTTTAAGATAATTCTCATTCTTTCATTCCATATCTCACATATGTAGAATGTTAAATAATAGCCCGAGAATACTTTTCTAATTTTGGCACATGTCTGCCTCTCACAATCCAGGTCTTAAACCACTGTTCATTTGGGGTCTACACCTGCTGACCAAATATTACCTTAAACTGCTGTGGGCTTGCCAGCGACATGTAGGCACCCACTGTTCACCATATAGAGAGAATTTTAACTCCCTGGGAGCTGTTTGAATTGAATGTGCCCTAGCTTGCGACGCTCAACTATTTCCCTTTTATTTTTCTCCCTCTCAGTAATTGACTTGGTAATCCTTGGAAAGTATTACAGAATCTCAGTTTTTTTCAATTATTGCGTGGGCCTTCCCGAGAAGGAAGAAGGCAGAGGCAGAAGAGAAGGCCTGGGAAGAGAGCTCGAGGTGCAGGCTCCTTTGGGGTGCTGCTCCCGGCCGATAAGCCCATCTGGTGTTTGATTTGGACCCTGATCATAAACGTGTCCACAATCTGATCTGTGCATCCACATCTCCACATTGAAAAGTCTCAGCACTGCAGTTTCTGCTGCATTCATTGAACTTTTTTTCTTTAAGCCACAAAATTTTAAAATCCATTTATGCCTGAAATAGATATGAAAATTTAGTAGGTGTGAGATTGAGTTTTTCCTCTGGAGTCTCCCCCTTTATTCTCATGGGTTATGGTACAATAGCCTTTTGACAGTCATTCTTAGAGCCAACACCTTCAATTTTATGAGTAAATGCAGAATCCAGCCCACACACTGTCTTTGTTTTTGCCAGGAGCATACAGGGCTGGTAAAATGAATTAATTTAATGTTCTATGCCTCTTGTTCAAGGAGGTGGCTCTCCCTGGTCTTGAGCTTGAGGTCCAGCTGTGGCCAGAGCTGCCGCCATGCTGGATTACTGACTGGGGCAGGGGGCACCAGGTGCGTGAAAACTGGAAATGTTCTGTTTTTTTGGGTACATAAATGAAGGTTTACTTTAAAGTCCTGACAGTTCTTTTATTAGCAAATATTAATTTCAACTGAAAAAATCAGAAGACCTTCCTCGAACAGCATGTCTAAATAGACATTGAGATAATTTTACACCTATTGGTATGTAAAGCAACGTTCCTCATGAAAAGAAGTAGCCGCTGAACAAGTGGCAGAAGCCAGTTTACACAGCTAAATATTTTGATTATTTAATTTATTGCCATTATTTTGCAAAATGTAGGAAAACATTTGAATTGCAATTTTGTTCCCACTCCCGGCCAACTCCACAATTCTGTTTCATATGTATGCTGTTTGGGGGAAGAGATGAGGAATCAAACAACAAATGGCTTTTTATAGAGAGGGGTGAGTCCTCTTGCCTACTCAGTCTTCTGTTTCTCCAGAGCTGGTAAAGGTGAGCTGATATCATGTGAGAAGAGGCAGTCTCCCTGGGTGTTCCTCAGAAGGAATTGCTAAGCGGTGGTGCACCCTCTCTTCCGGCCTGCCTGTAGAGATTCTGCAAATGGCTTTTCTCTGCCTCCGTCATGGACAGTATTAGAGAGGAGGCATGTCTGCAGGTTAAGGGGGGTGGCTCTCTCCTCTCCTTTCCCTGGAAAGTTGTTTTCTGATGCCAAAGATTGGGACAAATTGTTATAAAGGCACCCAGAAGGCAGAAATCGGAGCTTTTAAACTGAAGGTGAATCACAAGGCCTACTTCTGACTCAAGCGCTTTTGTTCAACCATTTAAAAGGGCCAAAATTAACTTTTAGACACATTCTTTGTGCAGATAAGAGTGGGAGGCACACCAAATCCCTATGTCAAAGAGAACCCCTCTCAGAGAGTTTGTTTCATGTGCATGTATTTTTAAATGACCAAAATTCAGGTTATTACGGTGTTGGAAGGAATTAGCTTGCAGGATCAGACTCTAACATTCCAAGTTTAGCTCTGAGCAAATTTTTATGACTGGCTTTAAAGACCTTTGAAAAAATACACTTAATTATAACAAGGCAGCATTGTGCAAACATGGTAAAATGATGTTTACAGTACCCCATTCTTAGTAGGTAGAAGAAACACAACAAAATATTAAGGAGCAAACAAGCCAAAATCAACATGAAGAGAAATGAAAGTATGCTTAATTGAAAAAGAGAATACATGTGAAAATACTGTAAAAATTGTAAAGAATCAGCACACATGAAGTAATATCCTATTATCATAATGATCTCTAAGCCTTAAGACACAGCGCAGCACGAATATAGCCTCTTTCCTAATGTGCTGGAGCTGTCTGATGTTTGGCATACTTATATATTTAAGTTGCAGGACAATGAGCCATTTCATCCTCTTTGGAAATCAGTTTTTTTTTGCTGTGCCTTCTCAAAGGCATTTCCAGGAACCTGCAAACATTTCAGATGTTCCTCTAGAGAACTCTGGATCGTAAGTCAAAATGGAAACATAAGCAGTTCCAAGTAAACACTTGTTTTTAGGGAACAGCGTATCTTGAGATGAGAAGGTCAATTTGAAAAACAGGGTGGGAATGTATTAGGGGTGCATTATGTCTTAGCCTGCGGATGTTACTTAAATCCCCCAGATCACCCCAGGCCAGTTTATGTGATTTCCCCTGTAGAGATCACCTACTGAGGAGCTAAGCTAATCCTTGCCCACAACAGCCCACTGCCCTGAGTGAAGCCAGAGCCCAGGAGGCAAAATCCAAAGTCCTGGAGGCCTTGGGTCTTTAAAATGTTTGCTCGCAATTCCTACTCTGGATGGAACAGAGCCCAACCAAGGGTCTCTGAGCTGCTGCCCTGGGAGCTCCGGAGGCTCCCCACTCCAGCATGGAGCTGCTGCTATGTTTTTATAAACACAAGTGAAATCTCTTTGGTGTCTAATCTGTAGTATCTGAAACCAAGTTTCCTTTTGCATAAATAAATTGAGGTTTAAAACTTTGAAAATAACCTACTTCCTCCCAAATCAGAAAAGCAAACAGACATGAAACAGACTTCTATATTTCATTACCTAGGACCTTGAATTTTTTAATTGGCGAGCAGAAAGTTATTTAAAAATAATGGGCAGGGCAAAATAAACATGTAATTTGATAGTCCGTTAGCAACTTTTTACTTACTGCATGTAGAATATTTTCCAATTTTCCCTTTGATTATAAATAGAAATCTAGTTTATTAAGCAGAAACATAGATTATTAATAAATAAACCAGTTGATGCTTGTAAAGCACTTTGAGGGTGAAAAGCTCCTACTAAATGGTAAATATTATCTTTATTGCAAACTAACGGGAGGAACTAAGCTAATGAATGCTTACAGAGCTCAGAAGTAGTCATCACACTCAAATTGCCACATACTGTAAACTATTAAACTTGTTTCTTAGATAGAGATGCATTTACATTTTAAGTTGATACTTTTTAATTTTTTCCAAGGATGAAAAGCAACGCTTATGAGCCTGTAATTTAAATAAGAATAACTCAAGGGTTTAATCATTTTTTACATTTAAATAGAAGTTGCTTAAAATATATAACACTTTTGAAGGTACAACTAGGAAAAAAAGAAAAGAAAAAAAAAAGACCAAGACTAATTTTCTGAGTTAAATTGTTACCAAGGGATATAGCTTTTTTTTTTTTTATAAGTATCACTTCTTTTGAATAATAGCATATCCATATACCAATCTGCTTTAAAATAATACCCTACACAAATAAAGTGAAACCTGATGTTTTAGGGTTCAAGCTGAATGTTTTCTCATATATACTCTTTTGCATTTGGCCTTGATACTGTGGTATATATGATAATGTAAGAAGAATGAAGTCTTTTACTATCTGATATTTGAAGTAGGGAACCATATAAAGATAATATCAAGTCACAATGGGTTAGTTAAAAATGGAATTATGGGTGTAAATCTGATTTTATTAACATTTTTCTAAAGTCAGACCATAAGTCTTTGCTTGTGATGTTGGTTAAAGTGGACATACTGTATATTTCTATGCATTATGTTAAACTTTCTAATACTTATGTGAGCATGTGTTTACATAACTGGGATCTACCACTTTTGCTCATTCTTATTGAGAGTAGACTTAATTTAAACCCCAAAAATAATTTCACAAAGAAATATAATAATTGTAAATGTTACAATAGAAAATACTTTGTTTAAGTCTCATACAAATATATATTTTGGCTAAATCCTGTGTGAGAAAGCCATATGAGTTACTTGAGATTTTCCTCACTAAAAATGTCAAAGCAGTCTTCCTTCTCAAGAGAGCTAGGTTCTGATCCAAGATCACAGCTAAGGTACGCTGAAAGGAAAGCATTAAAAGACAATTTTCTTGTCTCTCCCCCTCCCTCCCCACGCACACATTCCAGGCATTTTAAAATGACACCATTATGCTCCATGTCCAGGACTGGAAAACAAAGTCTCCTCCTGTTTGACAAGATTCAGCCTGCAGTGATTTTAGCAGCCAAGATATAAGATTTTTAAATTGGGGCCTTCAGAATGGAATATTAGCAGTCCCACATTAAAACAATGCTGGCAACTCTTATGATGATACAGGGTAATTTTCTAATTAGCAGGAGGCTATTTGAAATGCAGCATAGTGTCCCATTTTTCATACTGTTATTTTCTACTGGGTAGAACTAGAGAACTAAAACAAAAGCCATGAAGCCTTCATATTAAAGTTCTATAAATTGGTCTCTCTCACCCTGTAAAGAGAAAATCTAATTTTAAAGGGTTTTTAATTTATAGAACTTAGGTTTGCTGCACTAGGAGAGTTGTGCTAAAAACCAGATCACCACCCAACCAGTTAACAAATCACAATTGTTACCCTTCGGTCCTCTGATTTTTAGGGTTTTTTATTTTATAATTTCATTCTTGTATTATTCATGTATTATTATCATCCTTGTTTCCTTAATATCTGTGTTTAGGTTCCTTTTTTTGCTTTAGCAGATTCAGCAAGGGCTGTGCATATGGTGGATGCTGAATGAATATGATTGTATGGTTAGAAGGCTGAGGCATCTTTGACTATCTATTCTTAGAGGTATAAAAGAGGGGTTTCTTTCATGAGTTTGGGTCTTACCTTTTGAGAAATTGGATCAGGGACATGGGTAAGGGTTGGAAGTAAAACTTATGTGACTCACACAGAGAAAGACATTTTAGATTCTTTGACATAAAAATTTCAAATACAGAGACATTGAAAGAGCCTATTTTTTACATGTAAAAATTCTGAAAGCCAGGCATCCTGTGCATACAAATAGAAATCACTGTTGGTAATATCATCTTCAATTATGAAGGAGCAAGCACTCTGGATAGGGTCTGAGTTGTGTCATTTGCATAGGGACAGCTTATGCAGAATGGCGCGCAGAAAAATAGGTTCAACTGCAGAGAACAACTTGTTTCCAGTCTTCCTCAAAGTTGCCTCCAGTTTCCACTTTGAAAAAAGAGCACGTTATCCCTCCATACCCCACTCAAAAGCCTCAAATGGTTTTTCACTGCTTACAGAATTTGGTCGAGTCTATGAAGCATGGCCTTTGATGTCCTTTCCAAACTTGCCCCAACCTCTTTCCAGACATCTTCCTGCCACTCCAGTCTACGCTGTAGCTATACCAGGCCACCTGCTGCCGTCAAACTCACCAAGCTCGTTCGTGTGTCTGATCTTGGCTCAGGCAAGGTCTTCCATCCTGAGTGCTCTTTCCACATCTCTCCACCTAGCAAAGCCCTCCTCACCCTTCCCCAGAAGTTGAGAAATCTGCTTTGAGGTGCCTCCTTGATCTCTTCTTCTTCTTCTTTTTTTTCCCTATCCCCGGTCTGACTTGTTCTGTAGCCAGATACGTGTATGTTTGGACTATGAACTGCTTGACATGAGACACGGAACTTTTTTAAACCTTCAGTCCCTTCTACACCTGGCACAGGTCTCTGGGTGTGGTAGACACTCCAAAGCACCTAGAATTACACTGGCTCTAAACAAGGGGTTTTCCTACTTCACACTTTACACAGTACTCAATATTCTATAAATTGGAGAGATTGGTTATGAATTAAAGCAAAACAAAAGCAATAGCTGCCATGTTCAAAGAATTACAGTTTCAGTAGAAAGAGAGTGAAAGCAGTTCATGTTTAGGGTCCTCTGGAAGCATTTTCCAGCCAGTTTTTCATTCCCTTCTACCCCATTCCATTATGATGAAAGCAGCTTTCACATTCTTCCCAGGGTGTGGGGATTCACACCCTGACTTTACTTTCACTGAGAGGGGACGGGGATGGTGGTGGACATGAGAATTTGGCATAGTTTGACCCACTCTTCCCTGTCCTTGGCATAGCCTGAGCAACGCAGACACATGTTAAGACACTTTAGCTTGTTGATCACAGTGCAAATATCCCTCTACAAAAGAACAGGGAGCTTTCGCCCCCTGGACCAGTCAAGCTTTCAAAAAAAAGAAAAAAAACATGCCCTGGCTGATATGGCTCAGTGGATTGAGTGCTGGCCTGCAAACCAAAGGATCGCAGGTTTGATTCCCAGTCAGGGCACATGCCTGGGCTGCAAGCCAGGTCTCTGGCTGGGGGTGTGTGAGAGGCAACCAGTCAATGTATCTCTCACATATCATCTCTCACATATTGATGTTTCTCTTCCTCTTTCTCCCTCCCTTCCCATCGCTCTAAAAATAAATAAATAGAACTTAAGAAAAATTAAAAACAACCCTGGCTGGTGTGGCTCAGTGGATTGAGTATGAGCCTGTGAACCAAAGGGTAACCAGTTCGCTTCCCAATCAGAGCACTTGCCTATGTTGTGGGGCAGGTCCCTGGTGCAGGGTGTATGAGAGACAATCACACATTGATGTTTCTCTCCCTCTCTTTCTCCTTCTCCTCTCTCTAAAAATAAGTACATAACATCTTTAAAAAATAAAACAAAAAAAGAAAAAACAAAAGGAACGGAAAAAATGCGTCATATTAGTGTATGATTAAATGAATAGAATCGGAATTCTTTATTCTTAGGATGATTAAAAATCAACGTGCTCATCTGTTGTTGAACACTACATTGATCTCCTGTTAGACTCCTTGCACTGATGATTCCTCGCTTGGCCTCTTCCTTGCTTGAATGCCAACAGCTTGGTACATCCTAGATGATTTTTCACTATTTCTGCTAGTGGAATAGTAAATTCGATAGGATCCTGTTTGCCAGGCCATCAACAACTGCTTTTAATAGCCACGGATGGCAGATCTGCCTACTGCTTTCTTTCTCACAAATGATAAACTGCATTGTTTATCATACTTCTTTGTATCTATGCATCCATTTGATGGGTTGTGCTTTTTCCTCCAAGTCTGGGTTCATGAAATTTAAAAAAAGATTTTTTTCCTCCACCTCCAGAGGATACTCTGAATGTTCCCATAGGTCTCTGCCATAACTGACACCTATGACCAAGTTGGGGTTAGTGCACACTACAGTCTACTTTATCATATCAATCTGGGGGCTTAGAGTCTAGTAGACAGAGCTAAACAGTTTGGCACAATACACAGGAAAGGCACTAGAACCTGCCTCTTCTGATAGAACATATGTAAGTAATTAAGAAAAAAAATAATTGCACGTTTGAGAAGGTGGACTCACCAAGCAGTTGTTGAACTATAAAAATGCATGAAGTGTAGTCAGTTTCTTTTTTTAATTATTCAGGAATGTTGTTTATGTTATCATGAAAAAAAGAGGTGAGAAAATATATTCGGCAATTTTTTGGTTTTCCCCCATTTGAGCAGATGGCGATTTGTAGTTCAAAATTTGTAACTCAAATTATTTCACATTTTTATTAATCAGTACAATATGTTTTTAAAACAACAAACTGCACTTAGAAATATCAGTGTAAGTTCCCCAATTTGCCTGGTTCCATCAGAGAGCAGTTTAAGAATTCGAGACTATGTTAACAAAGTTGGGAAACAAGGCATTGTAGTTCAGTATTTCAATTGTAATTATTTTTACTCCTGTATTTAGAGTATCTCACACGGGGGAGGGGGCATTCGAAATAGTACAGAAAATTGCAATGGGGAACTGTAAAAAACTTGGAGAATCTGTTTCAAGATGTTTGCTTTTTTTTGGTAGAACAAAAAGTGCATTTTGTTAGAGACAAATATTTTTGTGATAAAAAACATTTTATGTGAAGTGTAGATTGGACTTTTAATATAAAAAAGAAATGTTAAGCCATTCTATTTTAGGAAGGTTTGGCGTCTTAGAATGAAAGCTGTTAGAACTGCATATATTGGAATGTTCTCACAACTGTTGTCATCCTATGTTCCTCTGAAAACCTGTTAAATTGCATGAGTGTAGAAATAAGGGAGCTTTTTTATTATTATTAATTGACACTCATTTTTAGCTGGCATGTGCTGGCAGGTCTTTCCAGACAAACCTCAGACAGTGCAAGGCAGAGCTTCAATCTGAAAGTTTGGAGAGTATTCTAAAGCTCTGTAATATGCAAGCTAGGAAGTGTAATATTAAAGTGATAAACATCTTATATTCAGTGTAATTCACAGTTTCTTTCATTCTTTCTACTATCTATAGATCTAAATCAAAACAAATTCCATAAAAGAGGGGGTTATTTTCAAGCATATTTTCCTTCAGAGAGCTCTTGAATATTTTATCATATCTATTTCTATACATATGCTATACATTTCTAGATCTCTGTTGAACAAAATCCAAGGTGATGATAAAAAAACAAAACAACAAAGACAAAAAACCTATGACATTTGAATTCCTAGGAGATATAAAGTTAGCCCTTGTAAATGTAATAAACTTTGTCTTGGCAATTAAGGAATACACAGAGATATTAAGTCAAAGAACAGTATGTCTGAACTATTAAATTTTTTTTCCAGGAGGTTATTAAAAATGTATTTCAAATTACCAGAGTGGCAGGAAAAAATAAAAAAATAATAATTTTAAAACAGTTACATTTTCCTTTGCTCTTGAGAAAGTGTATCGGATTTCATACAAGGTGATTTCCAAGTAGAATATTTCCAAGCACCAAATATCCAAGGTAGGACACCTCAGCGGCTTCCCCCACCCCCCATTCCCAATTGTGAGACCTTTTGAGCTGTCACTGCAACAAACTATGACTGGGTGGGCACTTCAACTGTCATCTGGCAAGGGGAATATATGGATTTTCTGTGTGTCTCTTGAATTTTGTAGAACTCCAGGATTTAGACAAGCTCTTCACGAGGTCAAACAAAAAATCAGACCCGGATCACGGTGCCGGCCAGAATCAAATGGGGCAGGAAGTGAAAGCGTAGGGTGTGAGGAGGGAATCTGTGGTGTCTGAACAGCGCCTGCGTCCTCAAATGGTTAATTCCCCCAGGCTGTCATATTGCATAAACAGATCCTCCTTTAATAAAATTAATTAGGTTCTGAGCTTTATAGGGTGATGCCCACTGACCCTTTACATGCCTATTGTTCCCAGATCCGAGCGAAAGAAAAAAGAGAGGCTGCCCAGTCGACGAGAGAGAGACTCAAGTTGAAAGATTAGGAATCTCAAGTAGGAGCTGGAAGAGGGGGTGGAGGAAGCTAGGTAATGTTTGCTTCTGCAACAAACTTAAAAAAAGGGGGGGAGGAACCCCAGCGCCGTGATGGGGTTTTGTTAATTCGCTTTTGCACGCGCCAAGAAATTCAGGCTGCGTTGAGCTCCGGAGAAACATCCAGAGTAATTGCAGATTGCGGGGACGCGCAGCTTTAGTTCAAAAAAGACCCGAGGCAGAAGGGGCAGGGTTAGGTGGAGGGCACCAGAGGATCTGCAAAAGAAAAGCAGGGACCTGGAAGCCCACTAAGATTCCCACTGCATCCCTCTCTTTTCTTCTCCCTACCCACCCGAAGCTATCCCGGGCATTTCATGGCTCAAGTTGCTTCTGACGATTCTTTTAAGTTTGCTAAGGGAACTCCTGGAGGGTGGGAGCGGCTGCTGGGATAGGGAAAGGTGAACCGAGGACCGTGGTCTTGTTCTTTCTTCATCACAAGGGGCTTGAGGCACCCGTCCTAGGGATTAATCGAGCGCAACCCGGGCTCCTCTGGTCGAAGGGAATCTGAGGCACGACAGCAAACATTGCCCGATTTTGTTAGGGAAAAAAAAAATGTGAAGGGAAAGAAAAGAATCGTGGACCGGATGTTTCCAATTACAGGGGAGCCAGAGAACAGAAAGGCGGGGGCGGGGGGGGGGCGGCGGTGGCGTTTGGCATAGATGGGGCAAGGTTTGCAGAGGGTGGGGGCTGGCGGTGGGAAGAGATGCAGCAGGGTAAAATGCAAGAAATGAGGCTTCCGTGAGAAGAGGAAAATAGGAAAATGAAGCAGAACTACAAAAATGACAAAGTGTTGAGTGCTGATTTATTGCAGAAGCCTCTGGTCATTTCCATATATTGAAATGCGCCCAAGCGGCCAGTCAGTCAATTTCTTTTGAGCTGCTGCCGCCGCTGCCCACGGGCTGCCCACGTGACTCCCCCTCAGCTTCTTTACCACCCAGCCCCTGAAACAGACAGGAGGGAAGAAAGAGAGTGAGGCAGAGGAGGCATCTGTGTACTGTAGTGGGTGGTGTGGAGAAGGAGGCGTTTGTGTGGGTCTTTGGGAGAGGAGGAATGTGGCCTGGGGAGGGGAGAGGTAGGTTTCATGCTCCATTAAAGTGTTATATCCAGTTACCTCCCTCTGGAATCTTTCCATCTTTTTCTCTCTTCTCTCTCTCTTTTTCTTCACTCTTCTTTTCTCCTCCCCTCTTAAGCCATTCAAAAAGGGGACAGAATACAAAGATATAGACATAGAAATCTATCTACAAATACAAAATGGGGATGGGTGTGGAGATGTAGGATATTCAAATGAGGTTTGATTTGAGTGTCTTTGATATTATCCGTTGCTTTGGTAGATTTGTCTTTAAAAAAAAAATGCGCGCACGCGCGCGCGCGCGCGCGCACACACACACACACACACACACACAAATCCTAGATAAAAGCCAGTGAGTTGTTAAAAAATGAATTTGCAGCATTAGAGCTGTTAGCATCATTCAGCAAGCAGCAAGCTTGATAATTTCCAGGTGTTGAGGAAAGCCGTTGTCCGGGAGTTCTTACAGGGCTTATAAATCCCTGTTGGGAGGGAGAAAAAAAAAATCTTTGGAGGTGAATGAAATATCAAATCACAAGACTCCTATGTAGATTTATGATTGCATAAGAAGCTTGATCATTTCCATATACTGAAATGTGCTGTCCTCCTGAGCCTGCCCAGCCCTTCCAAGAGACGAGGCGCTCGGTTCTGCCTTGATCAATGTTGACTATGAAGCAAGAAAGGAGGGAGGTGGGGGTGGAAAGCAGGCTGGCACCAGATGGAGCGGGGTCTCGGGAAAGGTCAAGGTTAGCCCAGGCTGCTATTGAGTCGGTAGCAGCCTCACAGATAGATCTCTGCCTCGAAGGCACCCACTGGGGCTTCTCAAAATCAAATCTAATAGAAAAGGCAGTCACAGAATGAAATCGCTTCATCTGAATGCTAAAATTGTTATTAGGCTACATTAGAGAGATATCAGGCACGTGGTTACCAAAAAAGGGAGCATGCCTAGCAGTTTGTGTCTGAAAGAAAAGCTATGAATATGTTGATAACATCAGTACAGTAATAAGCAAGTAGAAGAGATGGGTATCTTTTATTTATTTATTTTTGTCTGAAGACCACATTAACATATTAAATGAACATTTTTCCTCTCTTTTTAGTAGAACAATCTTGGAATTTTTCTTCAGTGGGTGGGGCGAGAGTGTGTGTGAAAGAAATCATTGAGTCCAGAAAAAGGTGATCTTATTGATCAAGAAGTTTGACTCACTTAAAGAATTTTATTAGCATCTTTGGCCAGGTGTGTGTCTTTGGATATTTGTTCCCTAGGCATTTGGTTAATACTGCTGAGGAAATTGGTTTTTCTGGCTTTGGACCACTGGAAATCTGTCAGAGGTCTTCCTCCTCTTTCTCTTCATCCCCCTCCTTTTTTTCCAGTTGCATTCTTTTTGGAGACAAGAAGTGTTTCTTCCTCTCACAGGCAAACCGCAGCCTGGGAGAGTGCCCCGGACAAGACATACATAGCCTGTTGGGGTAGCCACACTAGTATTTTTCAGACAGTCTCTTCCCCTAATTATCATAATGAAACCCGCATTAGCTGTTTTTAACCTACAGCACAGCCATATCTTAAAGAAGGATTTAGTCTTGTAAAATAAATGCGGGCTACACTAGATTAAACATGATGACTGCACTCCAAGGGTTAATAAATTTAGAATTAACAGATCATCCCAGCTTGATACAGCTACTATAGATGATTTAATATGCAGCCTAAGCAGGTTGACAGTCGGCTCACAGATGCAGATAAGATCAAACAGTCTCTTGATTCAATAGATTGAATGGTTGTACTGAGTGTCTAGAAGGTGAGTGACAGAACATATATGGCAGGGGTTCTGGTAAAGAGGAGCTTCGATCCCCAACTGCTGCTTTGTGCACTGGTTTTCTTTTTCTAACAGTTCACGTTCTGTGGCAATAAAACCCAGAGCAGGGGCTTAAAAATTCTCCTCATCACATAGAGTAATGGGAGCTTGTTTAAGTTTCAAGTAAGGAGAAGATGGATACCTTTAATATCAAGATCTATTTCTAATTAGTTCTGCCTGGCAACTAACATTCACCAGTTCCTCTCCCTCTCTCTCCTCCAGAGCTTCCAGGTCAGGGCTCTATAGACGGACAGGGTACGAGATTCTTGGACGATGCAGATGAAGGCAGGGTCATTGCTGAAATTATATAGGTAATTTCCTCAGCCCTCTACTTTTCTCTAGCTATGAAGATCTGAATATGGAAATGAGGTGCAGAGCTAAGTTGAAATTCAAACTCCAATACATAGCCTCTGTGAGGTGTTTACACTAGCAGAGAGCTTACATTTCTGAAACTGATGTTAAAAAATTACAAAGCTTGGGGGCTTGGGCATTGGAAGATTGAGGTGGATCCAACAAAAAAAAGTTGAGTGTCTGTGTCATGAAGGCTTACCTTGATGGCTCTAGCTAGAGTTTCTAATACCTAACTGAGCTTATTTTTTCTTTTTTTAAAATAAATGGTGTAATTCCCTTTATCTGTTTCAACTCTAGTATTTAAAGAAGACAAAAACTATCTTAATAGAAGTGTATGTGATTTGATGTGATGGACAAGTTTATACCAGTTTTCATGATTTGATCAAGAGCAAGGGCTCCTTCTAAACCCATTAGATTCTGTCATGTGAATATATATTCAGGCAATTTAAAAATGCATATTATGTATTCAATAGACCGGCACAGGTCTGAATTGTATCATGTTATTCTCTTCTATCAATCCCCCCCACCCCCCGTCTTAATATGAAAATCCGTAATAGAGTGACTATAGAGCTACGGCAATCAGTTTTCCAATGTTCCTAACTTGGTTGTTTCATTTATTTATTTTATTTCATTTTATTTTTGAATATCAAACTGTCCAGTCCACACTATGAGCTAATGGCCCACAAAATTTTCCTTTAATAAATAAAGCCATTTAAAACTGAATAATAGCTCTACACGCTGTTAACACTTTAACTTTTTTCTTCTAGCCTTAATGTCCTAGTGGGTAGCATGATATTCTTCTAATTCAGAATTTATTACTGTTAGATAATCTCTAGAAAATTCTAAAAAGATTTCATTCTTCAAAAATGCTGTTTCAAATCTTGGTGTGCTATGTTTTTCGGAGAAGTAAAATCTATCTCTATGTAACCGGCATATTTAAAGATTTTGAGATAAAAGCGAATCTTCTGAATTTTAGGCTGAGGAAAGTGTTTCAAGTGAATTTGTAACTGGCAGGAGGAACTCTGAACTCAGGTAAGGCTGTTCTGGAGCAGGGGGAAGTGGACATTTATTTCACATATTAACCAGATCTAAATGTCTCCGAATTTTATTCTCCCTTTCTTGGACAACCTGTGATTGCAGCAGGGGGCACCACCAACATACAAATTACTTGGAAGGAGGAAGCTCTGGCTCTCCTGTTTCCCCTGCTACTTGGAGGCATAACCACTGAAAACAGTTATCTCTCGGAAATTTGCATATTTATGGTGCCTCCTGCAGGTTCCTGTGATTGCTTTACAGTCAGGAAAGGTAACAGAAAAATATATATCCTCCTTTAAAACATGAAAAAGGATCATATAGGAACAGTGACTCTAATAGGAGACTAATCCTTGCAAAGCCTGTAGCATGAAATTTGTTTCTGGAACATTTTTGTTTTGGTTTGGGTTTAGGATTTGAAGGGAATATTTTGGAAGTTTCAGGGCCTAAGTCTCTGATTCCGTGAAAATAGATATAGGAAAATACTTAATGTTTTGAAGGGAAAAAATATAGCATAGGCTTACTTATTCATTGAATGAATACCTCTGAAGAACAGAAAATTTCTTACAGGCAGAAAAAAGCCACCCAATAGATCATTTAAAAGCCTAGTTTCATGGCACATATATTTTTTTAGTCCTAGTCATCAGCAATGAACAAATGTGCAGTGTAGCTTTGGATATAAAAGTTAATTAGGTCTCAGAAGAGAATAGTTTCGTTTTTATTGGCTCTGAGTTCCAAGGATACCTTTGATACACCTTTTCTTTCGGCCCTTTTTGACCTTCTTTGTGGAAACTGTACATGGGCCAGACACTCTGGCTTGTTTGGTTCTGGATGCCAGATTTCTGCTACCCCGCTTGCTCTCTTGAAAAGCATTCCACCAAAGTAAGCATTGTAATTGAAATTAACCCAGAAAAATCTAATCTTATCTCCACCTCAGGACCAAGGTGCGGTTATGGTGATATTTTTTCAGGATTTTAGTTCAGGGAGAGATTTCATATACTCTTCAGTTGGGAATACTTGAACACAGGAATATGGGCGCTGTAGCTTCGATTCTCAGTTGTCCTGTTTTCATGTATCTTCATCAGAACCTCATCCTTATTTTATCACAAGTCTATTGTATTTAATTTCCTTCTTTCTTAAAAGGCCAGTGTAAAGTACTCATACAACTGTTATCAGCAAACATCCTTAGTGCTGGTGGAATTCCACAATATACTGCCTTCTCTATATCCTATGCTTTCCATGGAAATTCCTATCAAAATCAAGGGGATGAAAATAATTTTTCCTGCAATTAGACTTTATACAATAAAGACACCATGAAGTAAAAATAATACATGCTATCAATAATATGTCGTGACCTAAATGTCCAAACTGCAAGCAGAAGGATTCTCTTACCACACATTAGTCAACACAGCAGTGTATGTACTTATGTACTACCTTTGAGTGTAACATTAGGCGATATAGCTGTTTGTTATTCTGGCTAGGGAAATTCTCATTAAAATAATTACTACCACCACCTTATTTGTTTGGGCATTCGCCATTATGTTGAAATATATATATTTCACCATTAATGTTTGTTTCCTTGCTGCTGGTCAATCTCCGGTCCCTAGAATATGAAGAAAATGTACCACCTGACATCGGGGGCTATTTTGCCTCTTTCAGCTCCCATAATAAAAAGCTTTTTCCTTCTAGAATATTTAAAAATTGAAGGTAATGAATCACAACTTTTTACCATTGTCAGAAATGGATTAATTTTGAACATTCCTAACAAACCGGATATCGTGTCATTCTTACCGAGGGTAAAATAGCTGAAAGCACAAGCCTGAGCTCAGCATTTAAAATTTTCTCTTTGTCACAGTAATTTCAAGAGATTGAAACCTTTAAATGTGAAGATCAGTGGAAATAAAATAGCTTGGAACCCTTAAGATATTACTAAAGCTAAAATCATATAATTTTTTTTGTAAAGTAGTTCTTTTTTGGTTTGAGGCTGCTTCTCACTTTGATTTATTTATGCTAAAATAAAAGAAAAAAATTGAGAGTTGCAAGTTTCCATTAAGGAGAGTTAACTTCTGTAAAGCATATACTTTAAAATGAGCATTAACTTTCTACACTCTTTAAATCAACACATCAAAAAGGTCTAAAATCTTTAGCAAAATCCCTTATGTGCATAATACTCAAATAATTAATTTACTCTCAGAAACCGAGTTTATTTTAAAAATTCACCAATCTTGTGTGTTCTACTAATTAAGCTCAGAGTTCAAGATTGACTGTTTTGAAAAGAGAGGGTCATGATTCTTTCCCCATTATATTTGAAGAGCACACACTGGTATTTCCCATACTCCCTGAGCAAGGCCACAAAAATCGCCATTTGAGGATGGGTAGGGGGCAATTTCCTACATAAGGCTCTGTGAGCCTTGCCTCTTCAAATTAGAACTGGCTAGAACAGACTTTGATATTTAAAGAAGGTAGAATCTGGAGAATCAGGCTCCAGAATTAATCTCTCAGAGTTGCTCTGTGTTACAACGCACTTGGATTTTGGCTGTTTAAATATTTTATTGCATTTCAAAATTTGAGACCTGAGAACAATAAAAGGAACATCTTATCTGCAGTATATAGGAATTTGAAGTTTCTGGGAATCTAAGTGGTCTACTTTGTAAGTCTTTATTCACATACCAGACATTTCCTAGGGTCCTACTCTGTGCTGAGAGAGGGAAAAGATGAAAATGACAGAGGCTCTGTCCTATAAGCACTGATGACCCAGGACTTGAGCCATGTGGTGCCTTTTATGACATAAGTTATTATATAACACATACACAGAAAAACATGCAATTGTTTCCACCTGATGCAAATGGGCTTGTAGTTTAGGATGTTTGGGTTAGACCGCAGTTCAAATGGCCCACACTTAACTATTTAAAAAGCGAAATAATATAATTTTCCACTATATGCATATTTAATTTATTATTGAGCAGACACAAATACCTGTGTATTTATCACCTGCAGCAACAACTGAAAATACATTTGTGAAATTCATTCCTTGATTCAACAAATGTATTAAACACCTACTGTGTGTTAGGGAAGTGAAATAATGTCATTTAAAAGTGATATATCCACAAATGCATACTAGAAATACTCTATAATATTGTCTACAAAACAGTGTAGTACAGAAAGCTCATTTCTCAAAACTAACTGGTTAAGCTACTTAATAACATCATAAAAACTTAAAAAAACCCCAATAGATTATCACAGATACCTCATTAATTTACTATTCTAATTTCTGGCAAATCAAGCTCTTTCTCCAGAAAGTAAAAATCTGCTGTCAGAAGTGACCAGAGCTGTGTTCCTTCAAACAGGTCCTTGCTAAAGACTTAAAATCAGTAATGTGAAGCCATATCTATATAAAGCAGGCATAATAATGTGCATCTATCTGTATGGCTTTGGCATGCGTGAATTGTGAACTTTATGTGACATAAAGGCTTGTGCCTGTGTATGTGTATCTTAATGCCTTAAAAATAAAAGCCATCCAAGAGCAGGAACCACATCTCATGTTTGCCCAGAGCAGGGCTCCATAAAGAAAGAAAGAATAACAGTTCTTAGGACCAGATTCTCCATTTTATAGGAACCTGGAGGATTAGATAGCTGACCTTGTGCAGGGATTTTTTTTTTTAAAGAGAAAGAGAGAGAAAATAGGTAAATTGTATACAACCAGGAATGGGAGGCTAGAGATTTATCCACTGCCATGCTGCCAAAGAAAGATGAAATAGGAATAGGCATTTTCTATCAGAAAAGATCTCTTTGCTAAATCTGGCAGGAAAAAAAAATTACTGATGATTAACTATCAGGAAAAAAAAAGTGTCTTAATTTCTGGAAAGGAACCAGAATAGTCCCAGCTATTCAGTGATCTCTGCAAATGGTTGGCACACACCTGAAGTGGTTGGGTGGCTAGATATTTTGGGGGTTTATGAGAAACTGGCAGAGAAAGAACTTGAGCCTGGTGACATGTTTTGATGACTTCTCTTTTGTCACCTAACTAATTCTAGAGGAGACCAACTAAATCTATTGTGAAGTGAGAATTATCAAGGCCCTATGGTAACTTGATGGCCTGATTTGGTGGTTTGATCCTAGTGAGAGAGAACAGAGAAAATAATTGCTCTTCTTCCGGAAGTGGAAAGGTTTCTGAATGCAGACATGGTTGCTGCACATTTCTTGGTGGGTCTTTCTGTATGAAATCGGTGACCTTAGGGCCTGGCAACAAAACCCAGCCAAGGCCACGTCTTAGTGTGTGTGTGGGAGGGACACAGAGCAACATACATTAGAAAACTCCATTTTAACTCACCTACCACCTGATTTTTACCTAACAGCTTTTCTAAAGCAAGAAGAGTTGGAAAAGTCAGGGTTTGAGCCTTTTACCTTCATCTTCATCCTATTTCTATTCTCCTCTGATGAACTGGTTAACTAGAGAAACCACTATCACCACCATCATCACCTCCATCGCCAACGCTAACATCACCATCATCACCATCATCACCGTCCTGTTTTCCTTATGACAGAATCAGCATCAGCCGCATCATTACTAACAAACATGAATCACATATGATGGTGGTTGTAGGCTAGGTAAATAGAACATCTTTTTAAAAATTCAGTCCCTTAGATAATCCAAGGTAAATTCTTCATCCATCTGTCAATAATGAAAGTCAAGCAGAGAAATATATAGTGTTTGTGTATAGTACTTGGGTAGTTCAGTGCTGACTGCACCATATTAGCTGTTGCTTTCTGAACAAACCAAGTGGTACCAAGCTACAACTTTCTGAAATAAGATTTTAATACCTCTTTCATTTTTGCCATACTGTTGGTAGATAAGATAGAGAATATCTCAGGTGCTTTATTTCTCCTTTTCAGTAAGTTTATGCATTTCCACTAGAATGTAACATGAAGTGTGTATATCTCTCTGTATGTATATGAGGGTGCAATATTTCTTGATACAGAATCTTGATTTTTTAGTTGTTTCTGTATTTCTCTGTATATATATTTAATATATATTTTTCATATATATATTTCCCAGAATAATAAAATAATAAAAATGTATAATAATGGCAAAGAATACTTGTCCAAATAAAGGACTAACTGCCTATAAAATTTCCTTTTAGACACTGAGGTCATAGCCAGAAGTTGACAATACTACTATCTGAAACAACTAAAATTAATTTCTGTGATGTTTTCTTAGAAAGAAAGTGGGGAGGGTAGGAGGAAGGGAAGGGGGGAGAGAGAGAGAGAGATCTCACCTTCCTCAGCTGAGTTATTCTGTCTTTTATAAAACAGCTTCACATCTGGACTGATAACTTGAATTCCACCCAGTGCCATTTAAATAGCCCAAGTTATAAACCTCTTAAAGTTGGGGTTTATAATAGAAACACTGACAGACCCTTAACTATAGTGCCTCTATAGTAATGAAAGCACAACTATTTCATTATAGCAGTGTCTGGCAGGGTTTCTTTAATTAAGAGTCTGTCAGCGTTTCCATTAAAAACCCAAATTTTAAGAGGTTTTCTAAACTCACATTGTTTTAAATCACACCGGGTTGAAATTTACTGTACAAAATGTCAGACCAGATGTGTGTGTGTGTGTGTTGTGTTGCTTTTCCTTTTATTTACATCGCCTCCCCTCACCCCAAAAGGCAAATAGGTGAAGCTTATTTTTAAGATGAGGTGTGAAAAACATGTATTGAAAAAATTACTCCCTTGTTAAAAGCAAAAGATTCATGGAGTGGGTTGCACAGAGACTGAAGTTTGAGATATGTTTAATTTTTGTTGGTTTGTATTGTATTTTTTTCCTTTGGAAGTGCTTTCATTTCAATAGCCAGATTTGTACATATATAAAAAAGCAATGTTAAAAAAATAGATCTTTTGATACTGGGTTCTGATACTGGTTTATTTGAAAGTATTTGATAATATAGTCTGTTTGAGTTGATAAAAATATCTTGCATTGTATTCCTAATTGTTCAGCTGCTCTGATATTGGGGATAATCTTTTCGATGTCACCATCCTTGGTGGATATCACTTTTAGGCTCCAATGCACTCTTAATAGGGTTGCCTAATCAAAGCCTTATTATTCTCTGGTGGAAATGAATAGAATTTGGATGGTTATGTTGGTTTCAGTTATGTACTGATAGGATTTATTCAGTATTCACTCAAAAACCATTTATTGAGCATTTACTGTGCGCTGAGTATCGCACCAGGATGTTTCTAACACAGCACCCTGGACTGGCTTCATTGCCGAGCAGCTGTGTGTCTTTGATGACAATGCTAGAGAGCGAAACTGAGGACTTCACCCAGCAGTGTTCCAAGCAGAACTCCTGTTGTCTTCAAAGGGGCCCCTTACTTAAGTGGTGAGACTACTGCTCCCCTCTCCCCACACATTATTGACTCAGCACACAGCTGCCCAGTCTAGAGGCAAGTATAGACTTATGTAGAGCAGATTCAGCTTTTTCCTCCTCCCTCCCTCCCTCTCTTCTCCCATTTTTTTTGGATAGGTTCATCCAGGTGTGTGAGGTGGCCTGCCTGCCAACCAGCTAAAAGCCCAGGGAGCCTCTGGAGAAATACCAGACTAACTGTTGCCCCAGGTATCTGGGGGAGGAGGAGCCTGTGCCTTTGTAGAGGGTGTAGACACTGCCCTCCAAGGGCCTCCTTAGATCCCAGGCTCTGGATCGCACTGGAAGTAGAGGAGGAAAAAAAAATGTGGCCCCTTTGCTCACCTTTCAATTTAGAGTGTCCACATCCTTCCTCACACACAACCCCCTTCCTCTTTTTGATTAATTTTCCATTATCCTAACAACACCCTAGCACTTCCACTTGCAAGAACCCCAAATGCAAACCTATGCTAACTGTAGAATCCATACCTAGGTTTTATTTTTATGAAGGGGACTGCCCGTTCTCTGTTCTCTGAACTGCCTTTAGGAAAAAAAGAAAGTGAAAATCAAGTATTTTTAACCATTCATTCATTCATTTCTTTATCTTTAAGTCTGTAAAGGTATTTCCCTCCTAAACGCAGGCAGTGAATATTTTATTTTAATCTTGTAGTTTCCATCGAGACAGACCTTTTAACCCTTCATTCTCTGGCTCAGCCGGAGTCCCCCGCGCCAGGCGATCCGTGGCACGAGGGCTGGGACTGTATTAAGTCTCCCTCTTGGAGCTGTTTGTTGACCACATTCACGTTCAGAGCCCTGGAGCTAAAAGCACTTTACACCATAAAATAAAAGCACTGTCTTTTTTTCTCAAAGGTTACGTCTGGAGGCCACGCGGCTCATACTTCATACCGAAAACTACTGAAAAGACTATGAAATCCTCTATGATTTACACTCTCTCACTGCATTAGGGTGTAGATCTACTCGACTCTAAAAATACAGTGGGTTTCTAACCGACGTGAATATATGTGCATTATTTCAGAAAGTCTGTTAGAAAACTTGTCAACACATTATAAAGCATAAACCAGGACTTGGCTATTAAGTAGGGAGATCAGAGGCAGAATATATATTGCAGGAAGTCCTGGGGAGTCTCCTCCGCGGGCAAGATAAAAAGGGGGCGGAGGGGAGGGGAGGGGTCGTCTGTTGGCCCGGAGTTTACACGCAATGTCGTCATCAAAGGTTTGGTGAAGAGCCCACGGAGCGTATTACCCCCTTAGTGAAATCAGCGAAGGTTCTACAGCTCGAAATGAAGTTAACTGAACGGTCAGAAAATAATTTTAACATTGTCTTAATTTATTGCTTTCTAAAAGCCACTTTTGGAAAGGTAAATATACTTATTGTGTATCCAAGTGTGCTCGTTTAAAGTGACCTTTCACTCCTCTACAAAACCACCTGCATCATTAATCAATACTTATGTAATATTTTAAACCTCTTAAAACAACACATTTTTATTTCTTTAAACACACATAACAACACCCTCCCCATCCCCCACTTTTGGGCGCTTTAGCGAGCATCCAGCGGTCCAGCCGCGATAAGTGAGGAGGCGCCACTCTTAGGGGCGAACGCAAGGTATTGTGAGTGGGGGTCCGAGACCAGAAGGAACCAAATACCTCTACACAACCCTAGCTTTCTGGACTGGGAGAAATCCGGCTGGGGGAGGGGCAGGAGTGGAGGGCAGTCCCTATTTCACTGTGGGCATTTTATGATAGTGAAATTAAATATATGTTAATGGTGGAAACGTCGCTGCTTACCTCTCCATTGGCACCCAGGGAAAGCAGCTGCAAAACTGGGTTTTTAATGTATGTTTTAAGATGTGGTTTCAGAAGGAACCCCCTAGAATCTGAAACAAGTGCAATAACATAGCAGACCTACTTGTAACTAAGTGCTTAATTTCCTATTTTTTTAAAAAGAAAATCAATAAAATGTTGCCAGTTATTTATTGGAAATAACCACAGATAGCGGCCCTGATAGGTCCCGGTTTTAGAGAGCACACAACTGGGTAATGAATTGTAATTCAGAAGACTGTTAAATGTGAACCACAGAACCTTTCAGAGGTAATAAAGTCATTACTTTTTACACTACAGCCAACCCTGAAAAGCTTTATACACACCATTATATATAAATCATACATATATATTTCCACAACACACGTTAGCCCATTTATATACATTCTCTATATATGGACTTTTATGGATGGGTGGGAAAATATTTAAATTTGAAAAGCTCGGTTCCGAAAGAATCTGATTCACTATTGTTACCTGAAGGGACTTTTATTTAATTTATTTATTATTCAAAGGCCTCCCAGTTGCATTTTCTTCTTCCTTCTCCTCACCTTCCTTCCAACTATTCTTCTCCTTGCCTCGCTCCGCCCCCCTCCCGCCCCCCACCAAGGATATTATTCTTTTGGTCCCTCTAAGACTAGTTTAACCCGACCTCCCCCCCTCGCCCCCCAGAAAAGGCAGTAGTAGAAGGAAGATGCTGACCTGCTCCGAAGAACTCATGAAAAAGGGGAAATGGTGTAACGTACACGCTAGAGCTTTACTGAAAGTGAATCTTCCTGCTTCTTAAACAGGATTTGAGTCCCCCCCCCAAAAAAAAACTGGAAAGAAACAACAAACCACATTAACACAAATGCAGTCCAGCCCACATCTCTCTTAATGTTAAGCATCAAAACCTGTTTTTCTTCCTTAGAGGAACCCGAAGCTTTCCCAAGCTAGGCAAGCCAGTCATTTTCTAATAGGTTTGAAACTTTTACTAAGACAACACATGAATAAACAGCCGCTTTTCTGCGCAGCTGGGAGGTGGGTGCGCCAGCGCAAGCCGGGTCCCTTGGTTAAAACAACAAAGCCCCGCGCCGGGTGGGCGAATTTACGAATACAACGTCCTTTAGACTGAGGAGGGGGAATAGAAGCCACGACGGGTTGTGGAGCCGCTTGGAGGAGAGGGAAGGACGCTCCTTGTTCTGCAGACACACACTCACAGACGTCCACCTGCAGCTCGGAGTCGCGCGGGCCGCGGCGACCCGCCTCCACCCTGCACGCTCCCCGCCTCCCTCGGACTTCAATCCCTTTTCCTCGCACCCTGCCCTTCCGGATTTGCAACTGCAGCGTGGTCTCCACGGCGGCGGCGGCGTGGGCGGCGGAGGCCGCCGAGGCTACACGGCGGCGCAGGCCGGCAGGGAGGCTGGGAGGCGGGAGACGCCGGGGGACTTTGTAGGCACGTTTCCGAATAAACTTTCCAATCGCAGGGGGTGCTGTTGCTGTACATTTTACGTAAAACTGAAAGTATCCCACGCCAGAGTGAAGCCAGCTTTTTGACAGCGGCAGCGTGTGGTGTGTGTGCGCGCGCGCGCGTGTGCATTAAAGAGACAGGGGTTTATTTCCAACAGGTCTTCCCTAATTTCCTGAGAACGTCCGCCGAAAGGCTGGCGTGGGGTTGGGGGGGGGCTGGGGGCTCCGTGGTGAGCGCCTTGGCCCGGGTAACAGGAGGAGCGCGGCCCTGACCCGGGGCGGTCACCCCACCACCATGGCCTCCCCGCTGCTCCTGAGAGCGAGCCGCTCTCTTTTCATTCCCCATTTTCTCTCCCTGGGTATCAGCACAGAAATAGTTGTGCTCTGTCCGTAAGAAACATTTTCTTTTCATTGCTCTGTGTTTTTGCAGTTCCTCTGGATTGGGAGGGGGTGTGTCCATCCCTGGGACCAGGCTCCGGGACCTCCCGCGGCGCCAGGACCACATTCCCTGGGATTGGAACTCTGAGGACTACCCGTGCTTTGTCCTCTGGCCCGCGGCCGCTCGGAGAGGTGGACGCCTCGGCTCCTCCCTCGCCCTGGGACCCGGCGCTCCCCTCCGGGTGCCGGAACGTGCTCCGAGGTTGGCGGCTCGTTCCTATTTCACGGCCTCTCTTTCCCGACCCTTGGGAGCCTCGACTCCGGGCTTCTAGTTGCATCACGACCCAATCTCTTGCCAGGGCGCTCAGTACCCCAGCCCCCCTGTTCGGCCTTGGGGGCGCCCTCCCGACCCTCCAGCCCGGGCCTGCACCGCCTCCTTCGCCCCTGCCCCCTCTCTCCAGGCTGCCTGGGCTCCAGGAGGCCCCAGCGCTGCCCTTCCGGACCTGCCACCCTCCAAACTTGGGCTGGACTCCGCTTCGCCGCGCGCTCCCTCCCACCTCCCCTCGCCCGCTGCGTAGCTGTAACTTGGAGGCTCAGCTCTCAACTTCGGGTGATTTTTCTTTGCTAGCCTCTCCTTGGGCAAAGTTTCCCGAGCGCAGCCGCGGGCTCAGGGCTTTCACTTCGGCCCCGGGCGTCCACACGCGGGGAGCGAGAGCGGCGGCGGCGGTGAGGGGAAGTGGGTGTGCGCACAGAGGAGGGTGTCCGGGAGCAACTCTACCTGGCTTCCCTCCGCCCGCGCTTCCCCGGCCCCGGGCTGCAGCCTCCCCGTACACTCCAGCTTAAAAAAAAAAAAAGAAAAGAAAAAATCTTTCACTTTGGGGTGCACGTGCGGTGTGGGGGGGGGGGAGGAAGCACGTCTTGCTCCCTCCACCCCTACCCCAGCCGCCGCTTTTTTCTCCTCGGGCCACGCCACCGCTTCGGCGCTCGCTGCGGCCACTGGTGAGCCTGCGGCCCCAGAGCCCCCTCCCCTCCGCCTGCCCCTCCCCCGGGGGCCGCGTCTGGCGTCTGCGGAGCCCCCCGCCCCGCACCTCCCCCGCCCCGCACTGGCCATTGGCTTGTCCTGGTCTCTTTTTCATGTCCAGCCCCTGATGTGTGTCCATTGGTGTGAGCTTCCCCTTCCCTCCTCCCCTTCTCTCCTGCTCGCCCTGCCCATGTTTTGTGTGTCTCTGTCCATCCAGACTCCTGACGTTCAAGTTCGCAGGGACGTCACGTCCGCACTTGAACTTGCAGCTCAGGGGGGCTTTTTGCCATTTTTTTCATCTCTCTCTCTCTCTCTCTCTCTCTCCCTCTATCTCTCTCCTCTCTCTCTCTCTCTCTCTCTCTTTTTTTTTTTGCTTAAAAAAAAAAAAAGCCATGACGGCTCTCCCACAATTCATCTTCCCTGCGCCATCTTTGTATTATTTCTAATTTATTTTGGATGTCAAAAGGCACTGATGAAGATATTTTCTCTGGAGTCTCCTTTCTAACCCGGCTCTCCCGATGTGAACCGAGCCGTCGTCCGCCCGCCGCCGCCCGCCGCCGCCGCCGCCCGCCCCGCAGCCCACCATGTCTCGCCGCAAGCAAGGCAAACCCCAGCACTTAAGCAAACGGGAATTCTCGCGTAAGTAACCCAATAATAGTAATAATAATTATTAATAATCACGAGGGCGCGCAGGACGAGAAGCAAGAACTAGGGGAAGAGAGGGGTGTGTGCATGCATTTTAAAATTTTATCGCAAGAAAAACCTCCGAGAGTCGGGATAAAAGAGATTAAAGGGAGGAAAAAAACCTAATTCCATCCCGAACCATAGCCGTGTGTACTTTTGGGACAACACGCACCTTTTAATTTTATTTAATTTTACAAAAATTGACTCCTCTTTCCTGCTTTCCGGTGCTTTATTTCGCTCTTCGAGAAGGAATGCAATGATTTCCCCTCTAATTTTGCAAAATAATGAACAATGCTATGTATGGATGCGAACAACTCTCATGCAAACCTAGGGGAGGTAACTGGTAGGGAAGGGGGGGGTTGCTTCCACTCATCGAAGGAAGGAAAACGGTGGGGGGGGGTGTGATAGGGAACCCGAACCTAAAAAACAATTCCCAGGGAGAAAAGAGGTGAGACTGGCCCTCGGACATCGGCGCGCTCACGGTAAAGTGTGCACAGGGAGGAAAGTAGTCATCTCCACAATAGTGAGAAAGTGGGATTGTGGGAGGGGGCCCCGGGCGCTCTGGAGTCTGCCGAGTGTGGAGAGGGGTCGCGTCGGCAGGGAAAGCCGGGCGACCGGGAAGGAGCGGAGACGCGGTCGGCGCTGCCGCCTTTTGTTCCGGCCCTAGGTGGGTGTTTGTCCCGCTGCCTTTTGTGCCGGCTCCTCGCGCTGGCCCTCACGCGCCGCCGCCGCCGCCGAAGGGCAGGAGCTAGGGCCGGGGGCGCGCTGAAGAGGGAGGGCGGGCGCCCGGGGCGCTGCCGCTGAGTCTGAGGCTGCCCGCCCCTCGCGGCCGAACCTTAGCGGCGGCGAGAAGACGTGCTAAATAAAATAAAATTAGATTAAAAATTAAATAAAACAGGGCAAGAGAATGTAAAATTTCTTGCCCCCAAAACAGAGAAGCCAAACGCTCCGCTGGCCTTTTCTGCGATGCTCTCCTCTTCGACTCCCCCCCCCCCCCCCCCCCCCCCCCCAGCAAAAATCTCACAGTCTTTAGGTAGTGGGGAAAAAAATTACAATTACCTCTTTCCCCAAACCCCTTCAGTAGAGCAGTAGCGGCAGGGAGAGGGAGCGAGGAACTCCCTCCTCTTACTATTTTTTGGAAGATTTTCAAAAAAAGTGGAAGTGGATTTTGATTGGGAAAAATCTCGTGTCTGAATGTTTACAAGCACCGCGTGTGCGGGAGCCTCCTGCCAACAAACAGACACAGGACCGAGAGCGGCGCGGCAGCCTGGGAGCGGGCGGTGGCGGCGGCCGGGCCTCGCCGGGGCCTCGCTTAGCCTCGCCGCGCCCCCGCCCGGCCCGGGATCGCCCACCGGGCTCCTGGCGCCCGCCCGCCGGCACCGCGGCAGGCCATACCGCGACTTCGCGCCGGCGGGGTCCACAGTGCCCTCTCGCCCCCAGTACAATGCTCAGACCGCCTCCTAGCCAACCCGACTTCGAAATTGGCAGGAGGGAAACTCGGCTTTGCAAAGCATTTTTATTTTGCAAAGCAACTGAGAAAGTGCGTTCTGCCCCCCCTCCCCGCCCCCCGCGTCTACTGTCCACACCTTGGGACGGCGGGGAGGCCACCACGTGCTTTCCCTGTCTTCCTCCCACCCGACCTGGCCACCAGTCCCCCGGTTCCCGAGCACTGATAAGCCAGGTAGGGGTGGGTGGGGGTGGATGGGTGGGGGTCCTTCAGGGGAGTAGTATTCAAGTATGCATTCTTTAAGTCCTGGATCCAGGGACTCCGCGCACCCCACTCTTGTTCTTGCCCTCTATCCCGGGCCTGGCTTGGTTGGGGGGTGATGGTGGGAATCCGTGTGAGCCTCTATAAGGGGTGGGTGGGTGGCTGTCTCCGGGCTAGGAGAGTGCGTCTGGAAAGGCGGGTGGTGGGCACTTAGGAAAGTTTGTCAGCGAGGGAAGGACGTGAGAGGGCCCACATCCTTTCCCCTCTTCACTCGTGACCCTTGTTTTAATTTTTGATGCAATTTTAAAGGACCACCTAAACCCAGTTCTGTATTTTTTTAAAGGGGTGGTGGTGGTGGTGGGGGTGCGCACAGTGAATTGAATTTTTCACTTGGCCCTGTAACTTGTCACACACTTTGGAAGCTCCCCCGCCCCGGCACGTTGCGGGGCCCTCCCTCTCCCCACCCCCGCGCATCCCTCGCTCGCCGCTCTCCCCCGCCCCCCACTCCCCCGGCTGCGCCGGATGCGGAGCAGACGCGGCGCGCGGCGGTGTGAAGTTACAGCCCGGCCAGGTACCGGCGGGAAGGAAGGGCAGTGTTCGCAGGACTCGGGAAAGCCGGGCCCTCCTTTGGAAGGATGCATTGGGGGCTCAGAGGACGGACTGAGACCTGCAGTCCTGGCTGCACCTCCCCCCTTATCCCGAGTCCATCTCGGGGTACTGCTGGCTGGGTGGGTTAACCTCCTTCTTCCCCTGTTCCAGAACGGGCTTTAGGTTACGGGACCAGCTTGGAGGGGGTACAGGGGTCGCTCCTTTTACTGGGTGCGAAGAGGGGGCGGGAGCCATTGGGTTCTTCTGGACGCCCCCCTCCCCCATCCTCCGCTCCTTGGGCTGAGTGAGAGCCGTTCGGTCGCTAGGAGGCAGAACAAGATCAAGAAAGCTCAGCGAACTTGAACCTGTACCACATTCCCCCCCCCTTCCCCCGCCCAGCGTTTCTCTGCCGGGGAGGGAAGAGCTTTGCGAGGGTGGGGGTGGGGGAACCGGACGGTTAGGCAGAATTCCCTTTCTCCCCCCCATCACCCCTTGTGCCTTTGTTCTTCATTTTGACTTTAAAAAATGCTTCAGGCCAGGACTGCGGAGAAGCACCCCGCTGCGCCGACACCCCCGACTGCCGAGAGCGGAGCGGGGTGCAGTTCTCGTTTTCTTTTGGGGCAAGCATTTTTGATTGGGGAGGAAAGGGGAGTGCGCGCTCTTCGGTTTGGGGGCAAGGCCATATGGCAGAGATCCGGCAAGTTTGCACTTAGTCTCCAGGTTCAATTTTTTCACCCCCTCACCCCCCCCCCCCCCCCCCCGCTCAAAGCACGAACCACTGCGGCCACCGCGGGCTTGCAGAGCGACTCGGCAGCCCGACCCCTCGCTCCCCCGCCTCCTACAGCGCTCGCTTCGGAGCCCGAAATCACAACAATAGTAATAGTTATCATCATAATGATGCGGGCAAGCAGCGTCATTAATAATGAATAACCGCAGCCGCCGCGGCGCTGCGCACATCGGTGCCCGGAATTGCGGGAGAAATGCTTTTGCAGAGATCTCCCAGAGTAAAGTGTGAGCCAGAGGACACGAAATGCGTTTCAGGAGACGGGCTTGAGGTGTGTGCGGTGATACCGAGACTACACCAGGTTAACCGGCCGAGATTTTAAGCCTCACGTGCTATTTCTCCTAACTGGCAGGCCCTGGGAAGCTCCTTATCCGGCGGTCGGGCTGGATGGGCGTGGAGGCGGCGGCCGGGGCCCCTGGCCGCCCGCCGCCGGTCGGCCCCCGATCCCCGGTCCCTCGGCCCTGCGGCCGCTGCTACACGTGTTCGCAGCGAGCGCGGCCGGAGCCTGCAGCCTGCACGCTGCTCGCTTTGTGCCTCGGAGTCCCGGCGCCCAACTTCACTTTCTGCACAGCCCGCCCCTGCCGGGCCCCCTGCTCCGGGCCTGTCGCCCCTGCCTTCGCTTTTGTTTCTTTGCTTTTCCTCTCAGCATTTCAGTCTCGATTTGCTTCCTTACCTTGTTAAGACAATCAAAGGGAAAGACTTGGAAAGCAAACTTGAAGGCAGATCTCTTTTCCCCTCCCCTCCCCCAACGGCCCTCGTTTCCCTTGCTCCTTCCCTACATTTCTTCTAAGGATTTTTTTTTTCTTTTTAAATTTATTCCTTTCCAACAGCAGAGAGAGGAAAGAGATCTCAGCCAGCCGCTGGGGCATTGAGACATTTCAGTCTGTCTTGCTGTTTCAACGCAGAAGCGTTTTATTTTCTATTTCCTTTTCTAGTAGAGAATTCGCGGCTAATTATTATGATTTTTTTGCCCATTCCCTTCCACTTCAATCCTGGACTCCCCGCTTTGTAGCCGCTGTTTAGGCCAGAGCTTAGAAACCATGGTATTGTGGGGGGCGAAAGAGGATGGAGTCGAATTGAAGGAGGGGGTAAAATGGCTGAGGTTAGGAATATTTTTAGGGAAAGATGAATTTGCATTAAAATACAGAGAAATTATCTGATGCCCAGAAAGAAAATGTTGATTGCCACTGAGAAAAGATGTCAATGCAAATCAGTAGACTACACCAAGAGAATTGTATTTTCATATTTTCTTTGTGCCCTACTTCGTCTGATTTTTAATAATATGACAACATAATAAGAACACGCTCTGGTATATCTCTGAATATCAATAGCCAAATGTTTTCAGGGAGCCCAATGTTAAATGTATTTCATACATTAGGATATAATTCTTGTTAATTAGCAATAATTTACGTTAAGAGCATAGAAAATGTTGAGGTTACAGGTTTTATATCTGTACATTTGATCATCTTGTTATTTTCAAGAACTTTGCCTCCTATAAAATTAATTAGGTGAAATGTGGAGGTGTAATCAGCAACCTCTGAATTACCACTTCATTTCCTGGTTTTGATTGTAAATCAGTTCAGTCACTACATTTAGAAGACTTTAACCAAGTCTATTTTGTACCACATTACCTTTAACTATTTGATACCTAGGAGAATATTTCCACTTAATCCTAAATATTTTCGCTATCAGGCCTTGGGAATAAAAAACCAAATCTTAACAGTGGAGTTTTTTAAAAAATGTTTTTTTGTGAGGAGTCTGTGCACTAGTAACTTTAGTAAAATAAAATATTTTTCCTGAATCTTTCTTCAGTCTGTAAACCACAGAACTCTTCAGTTAAAGCTGAAAAACAACAACAACAACCACCACCACAGAACCCACATTTGTTGGTGTGTGCTTAAAATCCTTAATTCAGATAGCAGGGGTCTGGGAGAATGACTTACCCTATTCAGTTCCTCACTTGGTCAAAATGAAAGCAAATGTAGGAGAAAAATGACATAGAGGCATACTGCATAAGCACTTCCGTTCGTGTCCTTTTATCTGAAAACTATTCATGTGTATTCTGTATTGTATTTATCTTTTGGTCAGTATGTTGGGCAAAGAAACATAAGTGCTTACCTTGCTGTCTTTATTAGTAGGAATATAACCTTCATATTCCTGTGGTGACCTTATGTTAAATTAGGAGGAGTACCAGAGGCTAGAAATTATGACATGTCCTACTTGAGCACAGGTGCAGCTAGGCAGGGCTCTCTCAATATTATTTCACCCAGCACATCTGGGAGTTACTCCAGATCTTCCCCCTCAATATTCAGCCTGGGTAGGGTTGAAATAAATTTAACCTGAGTTCACTGGATTTTTGCACTTTATCAAAATCTGTTCCAATATTCTACACTCAAATTAAAATCTATTTTTTGATTCTCTGTGGCTTTAAGTTCATTAAATGTGAAATTGGCAGCTTGCTAAAGAAGGTCAGACTGATTAACTGTTTAAGACTTGTACATTTTCTGCTTCAGTTTTATAAACTGGCAACATCCTGGCTGTGTTTTGTATTTTGTGATTTTTTTTTTAATAGAATAATAGAGTAAGCTTAAGATTTCAGGAGCAGAGACTTACCAACTCTCTTTTCCCTTTTGTAAGGTTCAACAATGATAGAAACTGCTCCAGTGGATGCTGGAGCATTTTGCTGCAAAGTTTTTTAAAAAAAGGAAACAGGAATGAAAGACATATCTACCTTGTTATACCATCGCTGGTGATTATGTGTGCAGAAATAGTCCTATAATGAAGTGTTTTAGAGCTCATTCAGAAAATTAGTCAACTTTGACAACATGACGCAGAGTATTTCAAGTCTAAAAGAAAGGACTTCTCAGCCTTGTTCTGAAATGTGGCATTTGCTTGACCATTCTGATTTTATGTGATGGGGGCCACGGAGTGCAAACATGTTTAGAATATTTTAGGCTTTCTTCAGAATGAAAAAATGACTAATTGGCTTATTTCCTTAAGTACTCAAAAGTATCCCATTTAGCTAATGTGTCTGAGAAGAATTGCCAGTGAATTTGGGATTTCTTTGATTTTGTGGCACTGCTGAGAGTGAGATCAGAAAGGTTTTTGGCAGTGTGAATTACGCTGTGTTATGATTATTATTTAGATCCGTTTCACGGGTGAATGCAGTCGTTTTCTTATTACCGCGGTGTAAATGTGGCACATTTTCTGTGTGATGTAGTAGCTTCCTAATTTATAAAGCTATGTCTCTGTATAACTTAGGAGTATATACATTCATACACAAAGGGTCTGTGTGTTTATTCACCTCTCCTTTTATTCTTTGGCGCAATAGACAACTTAATCTATAGGAAAAAAGAAACTTGGTTTCCATCTATGTTTTTACAAAATTTTTTTGGGGGGAGTAGTAATTGTTTAAGCTTTCTTCATGTCCCCTGCATTACTTTATTTAACAGTCATATTCTTCCCAAATTCACAAACCAGACACATTTGTAGTATGTATGTATTTCTGGAGTTTTGAAAGTTAGACTTGAAATATATGATGATTTCTTTAAATATATGATGATTTGCCTCATTGATAAATTTGCTTTCTTGCTGACCACCTTTGTAGGTTTTTACATTTTAGGTGTTCACATTTTCTGGGGATTAAGTGGAAGAGCCTAGAAATACTTTATATAATTTGGTGGGATGGGATGGTGTTGATCTTATATATCCCCCTTTTCTCCTTTCTAGCTCTCTAATAATTGTGCTTTTGTTTCTCCAACCACAGCCGAACCTCTTGAAGCCATTCTTACAGATGATGAACCAGACCACGGCCCTTTGGGAGCTCCAGAAGGGGACCATGACCTCCTCACGTGTGGGCAGTGCCAGATGAACTTCCCATTGGGGGACATTCTTATTTTTATCGAGCACAAACGGAAACAATGCAATGGCAGCCTCTGCTTAGAAAAAGCTGTGGATAAGCCACCTTCCCCTTCACCAATCGAGATGAAAAAAGCATCCAATCCCGTGGAGGTTGGCATCCAGGTCACGCCAGAGGATGACGATTGTTTATCAACGTCATCTAGAGGAATTTGCCCCAAACAGGAACATATAGCAGGTAAATGAGAAGCAAGGAGAAAAGCTGTTTGCATGTTTTCTTTCCATTTTCAGAGGCGCCGTAGCCAAGCACTAAGGAGTGGTGAAGTGCTTTCTGTATTTCTCCATGTGACTGTCCATGGCAGCCCTGTAATGTTAAAATAATCGTTCCGATTGCTTACGTCCAGAACACAATATAAAAATAAATATTTTCCACTTCACTGAGTCAGATGTAGGCGGAATAGGTACACACACCTGATACCCTCTCTCTGAATCTGCTGATTCTGAATTTCTTTCCTTTTTTCGCCCCTTCTCATTTTTAAGTGTTGAACCTTATGACACCTAGCCCAATTTCCAATGTTTCTTTCCAGCCTGGGGGACAAGTCAGAGACAAAGTGGCCACATAGGCACTTGTAATTTGGCCAATGACCTGTTTTGAGTCGGAATACCTGGGCAGGTCTCTCTCGGGGTCCAGTTAGTTCTCAAGGCTTCTGTAAAGTGGGCTGGGCTGGCAGGCCTTTTGGAAAAGGGTGGAAAGAGTTAAGTGAGCTTCAGGTCTAGCCTTGGATCCATATTGGCTGTCAGCCCGTATGGGGCTGTAATTAAACACAGCCCCGTGTTGGGATGACACCGTGACCTTGACTTTAAGATGCCATTTCGACTGGCCAGGCCAGAGTAGAGAGGGCAGTTGCTGAAGCGCACAGACATGCTTACTCGAAAAGTTTAAGGGCATGTTGGAAATTTCAAAAGGTTGGTTTGACAGGAACGGCTGCTCCCTGCAGCCTGCCTCCTCAGCTAAATGATAAATGCTTCTCTGTGCTCTCTCTTGTCTCTGATGTGGTTTTGACAGATGTATCTTGATTTTGTTTGTGGTTTACACAACCACATGTCACCCTTACAAATGTCCAGTCCAGACTTCCACTGTTTCTGCTATAATACAATGTAAAAATTCTCTTGGAAAAATACAATACATTCAACAGCCCTCCTTCATTTGGTTAATTTTAGGGGAGAGGTAGCTAGGTGTGTGGGTTTTTCAGCAGCTCAAGGGAAAAGGAATTAACCGCTAACAGAGGGACTTACATCCCTACTCTTGAGTGATAAACAGCAACACAATATAGTGGTCCTTAACACACTTTCCCTGAAACCACAGTGATTTAACACATAAGACAAAGTGAATGCAGATTCTGTGGTGACAAAAACGGCTTGCCTGTTGGTGGATCACTTTCCTCTGTTTTCCCCATTCCCCTCCCCCAGAGACAGAAGATTTGTTCAGTTTTAGGGATGATAGTGCATATAATCAATTGATTCACTGGAACTTATGTCTCTGACCTAGTTTGACCACAAAGTTGAACTGCAGTAGGTCAGTGGTCCAGAGGGGATTAAATGTCATATTATTTCTTTTCTCCCCCTCTGCAATTTGATCATTAAACTCAAATGTGGCATTTCTTTCTTTCCTTTTTTTTTTTTAAATGCTTCCTGCAGTAGTATTCAGATAATTTTCCTTTAGTGAAATGAAAAATCTACTTCCAGGCAAGCTGCATTTACAAAATATTTTTCTCAAACCCACCCCATTCAGCTTATGTGATGTGGAGGTTAAGATTCTATTTCCCCCCCTCCTCCCACCCCCCAGTAGGATATGGCAATGACCATTTCCATGTGCTGTCTTGTGACTGGAAGGAAAATGAACAGAAGTGTAAGGCATGATTAATGAAGCAAGAGCAAGCGGAAGGGGATTTGTCATCTTTGGAGATCCAAAGCCTTTCTAAATCACCAAATATGGAGTAACACTTGCGTGATGTAACATCGTATTTACATATCGAGCTGCCCATTTAAAAGACAAAACACAGTGTCTGTCAAGCAAGAATTAAAACCACACTTCTTACTGAGGTCCCAGATAGGTTATTCGGTCTCAGATTAAGCAGCTCAAAAATTCTGTGCTTCTGTACTTAGAAAAAGAATCTAAAAGTTGAGGGAAGGCCTGATAGTAAAGGCTTTTTGCTTTTACAGTTGTGAATCTATGTAGGGAGAGAAAAGATATTTTCCTTAACTCTGGTTGTCATAAAGGTTCTATTATTATTTTTTAAAGAGGTAGTACAATAACAGAGCCTAGAGAAGCAAAAAAAAAAAAAAAAGGCAGCTCTAAAATATGTTTTATAAGGCTAATATGAAATAATTTCACTGAGATGGAAAGCTAAGTAAGGTATCTAAGATATTCAATGGGTGCACAAGTGCTTTGACCCAGGTGAGGTAAACTGCATGCACGAATAATTACAAAGCCTTGATTTCTTTCATTGTGTTTAATCACCTGTTCCCACTATGGAATTGGCTGAACATAAATAGCATGGTCACATCTCAAAGCGAGATGTCAGTAACTGGCATCATGACTTCTCATAATTCACAGTAATGAATTAAGAGTTTCCTATGGTGAAATTAACATTCTACCATGGCACATAAATTAAGATGCCCTGGTCCTCAGGTGCCTCTGAAGCAAAGTTCTGGAAGATGGCTGTGTACCCCCAACCCATTTCTCTCAAGCACGTCTTCACAATTCGAAGTCAGCTTTTCTTTTTATGGTGAGGAAGGAAACAATAAGAGTAATCATTCAGTGGATATTTGAATCGTGTCACAAAAAGAAAGGAGAAGCAATGCTCTGTATTAGGAAAGAGATATATTGATGAATCTCTAGAAGAATATGTTTGGCAACCACATAAAAGGTAGTCATTTAAGTGCGTTGTGTAGGAAAGGCTTTATTAAAGTGATGTAACTTGGATTTGAGCTCACTGTGTGCTCTGTGCCATCTTATAGGCAGGAAGCAGGAATAAAACAGTGACAGATCTCCCTGAGATAGATAAAGCTTAGAATTCGGGGCTTTCAAATATGGGAATAAGGTTAGAGATCTTTAAATCTTCAGTAAACGGTATGCATTTTGACTGTACATAGGCCCCTTGAAGCTGAGTATTTTTTAGAAAGGGTGATTTTTACCTGGCAAATAGATGGGTATGTGCCCATCACTTCACCCATGTACACATGTGTAACATGTACACACATATACAGTCATCAGGTTGCTTTTTCATTTTATTCGAATAGCCAATATATTATATGACTGTGATTCATTGAGACCATTGAAATAGTGTTAATTTAACTGGAAATTAGCAGGTTACACTGTGTGGGGCCCAGTTCATCAATTTGTGTGTCAAATATCCACCATCAGACATCAGCAGCTTTTGACTGGCAGTCAGGGCTTTTAATAGGCGTTCCGTCTTGTTTTCTACTCTCATATTTTATGAGGGGGAAATGTTCACTGGAGATTAGTGAATATAAAACTGCTGTTCATTTATAAAAAAGGCCAAATAATAGAGTCAGATTTGAGGTTTTGGCTTATTGCAAATAGAAATCTTTAAATTAGGATTGGGCTATTATAAACTTAAGCTTTTTGAGAAAATAGGAGAAAATATGACAAGTTCTATAAAATTCAGTAAAGTCTACTAACATTTTTTTCTCCTTGAAATCATGAACAGAGACATTTATATCAGGGTATTTAAAAATTATTTGCCTAGTCAATATACTCATATCTAGATAATAATATGTAAGACATATCTAATGAAGGGAGAAATACTAATTCAGAACAGAAATACATTAGCATGTTACTAAAAGTAAATCAAGTATAACATACTTATGCTTTTTAGAATTTAGAAAATCAGCTTGCCTTTTCTCTTTGAGCCCATTCTAATTCTTTCCTAATTCAGACTGAACAGGAGAGTGTACTTGTATACTTTACAGTGTAATTGTAAATGAGACTATAAATTATAGTATCCTATTATGACTCCTTATTTTTCGCTTTTCTTTATTTGTATGATTCTGAATAAAAACTACTGACTGCTGAAGTGAATTTTTAGTATAGCAGCTAAAAAACAGCAACAACAGCATCCCCCTCTCCAACATACTGATTAACATTTTATTTACCTTCAGAATCCACGGACTAGAGAATATTGTTTCCTAGTAAATACCTAGGATTTTCACTGGCAGCCTGTGTTTGTGAGACCACTACCCAAAGACTCATGTTCATGAAACTAGGAACCCTATATACAAGCTGTATTTGTAAATAAGACAGAGAAAGGTTGTGAACTGGCAGCTTGGATGTTTTGTCAAAGTGCAATGTCAGAGAAACTCTTTCTAAGACAAATTGTAAATAGAACTGTCACAGTGATTGCATGATTGAGCTGCAGAAGTGTCTTACAATTGTTGGCATTGTCAGAGGACTTTTGAAAGCTTAATTAAACACAGTGGCCCACATGGCTGCTAAATTTACTTCGGAAAGCCAAAAAGGAAAAAAAAAATCTAAAAGGTGGAAGATCCCAAAGATCCCAAGTTCTTCAGACAGTATCCCTTCGATGACACAGAAAAGATGCATTGTGTATTTTTCTAGTTGTCTTTTATCAATAATAGTTTTGAGAATAGGGCCACGTGATATGAAGATCATCCTGTGTGTGATGTGGCGATTGTGTTAGTTTTTCTGTCTCCTGCTGTTACAGACAGTTAATGTAAAAATGGCCTTTTATTGGAAACACAAATATGTATTCACTTCAAGAACAGGAGCAGAGGGAGAAAGTTTCCCTCCCATTCTCTGTGTTTATTCAGTGAAAACTTAAAAAAAAAAAAAACAAACGGTGCTGTAATTTCTTAAATCACCCCATCCCTTGTTGTGTTGTGAGTTGTGGCTTTTAATTTAAAGGATCTGAAATCTGTTTTGCACACCTTTCTCCTGGCGAATGTGGCCTTTAATGGTGGAGCTGCCCATGGGCTGGGAAAATGCAGCTGGGTGCGGAAACGCATCGGCAGTGTCAGCACAGCAAACCTTAAGCTCAGGGAAGGGGCGAGTTGGATGCATATTAATGGCACATTTTAGACTCCTGGAAAATCATTACTTTCACACTGCAGCGTCAGTGTAGTTTGACTAATGTGGGAGGACTAATTGGAGTGTATAACAAACATGCAAATCCTAGGGAAGCATTTTTCAGAATCTCATGATTTCTTCGTGAAAGTGTTTAATAAAGGAGAATAGATGAATGGTAGCTTCCCACATTAGTCAGGGAGAAAGGAAGAAAGTTTGGCTTTCCTTTGGGGGAAAATCTGAAATTTAACTGAAGTAGCGCAGCTAGGGAGATGCAACGAGATTGTGTCATTCGATGTTAATTTAATCTACTGTGGTTGGTCTGTTCACTCCCTTTATTGCACAAAGAAATCATTTGACAAAATTTACCCCAAGCCCAAGTCTGTTTTTACAGACAGTAGTACCAGCTTTGTGCAATAAAAAGCACTTAGCATCAAGCTGGACCCAGCCTGGCACCTTGCCACTTTTTTAGCAAGAGATTTAATCACCAAGGATCTTTAGTACCTTTCTGCTTGTTCAGATTTCATTTGGGTCATGGTTATGTCAGCACTGTTGTTATTACAAGGATTAAAAATTTTTTTTTAAAACTTAGTGCCCATTTTTAACATCTCAGATCAAGCAGGTTTTTATTTTATGTGTCAATTTGGAGGACATTAATAAAGTTCGTAAAATATGTTCAGACTATATAATTTAATGGATAACGACTAGTATTTTTATTTGTAATACAAACAAAAAATTGGCCTTCATATCCCTCACTCCTCTGTTCTCCAGCCCAGGTAAACCAGCATCCCTCAGCTGCTTCTCCCTTTTCCTTGCAGGGTATAGAGCTCTGGCCAATATCAGTAAATTTACCTTTGTAATTTGCCATGTAGTTTTTACAACAATGACCTAATTAATTTGAGCATGAACCATATTATTGCTACTAGAGTCATTTTCTGTCACAAACTTAATTTCCAGGAAATGTAACCTGACGAATAAGAATGCTTTAGCTCTCCACATGTGCTCCTAGAGACCAGAGGCAGATTTAAAATAATAATCATAAAAAAATGCCAGCATTATTAAAGCCAGTATGCTTGATGCCAAACTCAATTTGAAGCCAGTAAACATCAGACTATATTTCTAATCAGTTTTAGAATGTAACGTAGTCCATATTGGGTTCACTGGAATTTGTCTTCCTGCTTTTTTACTGGCCAGCTGCACTCCCTATGCATTTTTAAAACATTTCAGCAAAGGCTTTTGCTGTTCTTAGCAGGGTTCGTAACTTGGGGTCTATTTCTGAGCTCATTCGTCATTCTGCGATGGCATCGAGTTAGGTTGGCAAGGGAAGGATTTGAGGCCATGGGGGGTAGTGAGGTCACTTCTGACCCCAGCAGGGAATAGGTGAGCTTCATTTGCCTTTACAATAGGCACACAGTTACTGCACCTTGGAGGAGCTCTCAGGTGCCGCTCAGATGGGCGCATGTAAATGCCCTGTCAGATGCGGAGCTGGAATATTAATGCTTCTTCCACCACCGAACCATAATAAAGCTGTACACAGCCAGCTTAATATGCAGCTAGTCTTGGGAATTGTGTAAACTTAGATAGCCCAGTGTGAAAGACAGTGATGTAAAAATGCTCTATATGCCACAGTTTCCATTCTTGTTCTTTGATCTATAGCAAAATGAAAACATCCTTTCCTCCTCTTGGAGTTGTCTCCCCAACTCTACCACCTCCCAATCCACCACCAGAATTTTTTTGTGTGTGCTGGTATGGAGAAATGCAACATAATTTGTTTCATATGGTTAATTACAGGCGTTTGAATATTTAAAATTTTAAATAGCCACAGTTCCAGCTTTTCCTGTTAAAAGTATGTGATTTGAACAAAGGGTGTACAGTGTAAATATTTGTGGTGATTTGCAACACCCCTCTTACTCCATTAAACACACACACGCACATGCACACACATTCAGTTTAAATCTAGTGCTGACTTGCAGGACTTCTGTACCTTCATTTGTTGTTTTTTTTTAATCAACTCTCAAACTGGAACTCCCTTAAAACATTTTACCATAATTTTTGAGCTCACTGTTGCTTGAGGTTTTAAAGAGGATTTTTATAATGTGTTCATTTAACAGAATCAACAGCTGTCAGAACCAGTTGTGGTAAATCCACAAAATGTACAAAGAAAAATACACACGTTTCCTGAAACAAAACACTTGGAAAAATAAGCTGCCAAGAACTGGTGAATGAGAAGTTTGCAGACAGGGAACCGGAGTGTTTCATCTTTGGGTTCACCCTAGAGACCTATCGGAGCGGATCTGATGCAATGCCGCTGGAAGCTCTACCTGAACAGGTTGCTTCTCCGAGCCAGTGTGCTGAGCACAAGGACTGGGCTCTCTCCCTTTGCTGCCCTCTTTTTTCCTTTTTGATCTCTTTAGAAAGATAAAATGCCAAGTTCTTAGAGTGCTCAACAACAAATTATATCCACTAAAGGTGAGATGATCAGGTTTAAACTTCCTGTAAAAGAGGCTAGAAGGCGCCTTGCACACCCTTTTCCAGATAGGGTTGGCAGCCTGTTATTCAGAGTTGAATCGGGCCCGCCAGGGAATTCCCAGTGGGAACCTGGAGCAGGCATGTTGATGAAGGGGATACCTGGGGACCTTTGGTCACTCACAATGAGTTTCTGTTTGTATCTTCACTCTTGTTAGCATTGGCAATGAACAATTACACCTACAATTTGATCTCAGTTTTAGATAGAGGTGAGTCCACTGATTAAAAAATCCCATTAAAATGAAGAATGGAATTATTGTGAAACCTGCAAAGGTGCTTTTGAAAAGAACACAGGTGCTGTTGTGTGTCCCCCCTGCCCCCCGCCTTCTATTTTCTTTTTGAACTTTCTAAAAAACACAAGGAAGCCTTCTGCTAAAGCATCGGGGCATTTAAATTTATATTCATCAGTTCATTTTCTTGATATGTAATGATGCATAAAAACTGCAAAAAAAAATCACATCTGTTAATTTTTAGGGAAATAAGATGTAGCTTGGATTCTTATCTTGGCCAGAGCACAGTACACTATATGCCACATCTGATCTTTCACATTTTAAATATGGAGTTTCTCTTTGGGCCAACCCCCGCCCCCCCAAGAAAAAAACCCAAAACAAAACAAAAAAACAAACTGAACAAAAATTTGAAGCATTTCCCTTCACCTGCTCAGGGGATACCATGGTTTCATGATTGATTTACTAAAATTTAAGAGGCAGCTCAAAATGAGGTATTTACTGCTCATTTTGGGCCCCCCCTTCAAGTCTTTGAGTTCACAGTTAAAACAGTACATTAACCAATGTTAAATTTAAATCTCATGATTTTTCTCTTTCCTACTGCATCTCGTCCTAAGATTAAAAAAAATTATTCTTTTACATTTAAAAGTGAACATTGGCTACTGAAGAATGATTTAAAGCCTGAGAAAAAATTTTAATAATAAATCGTAACCTTCTCATGTTATGTTTTTGTTATGTTAAGGGGAAAAATCAATAAGGAAAAATTTAATTCTGATAAAGATACTCTTGGATCTTTGAAAACAACTGCTGTCCTTTTAACTAAAACATTTGAGCAGCTTCAAAGACTATGTATTTCTTCTGATCTTGGAGCTGTGTGACTGGTAGCAAGAAAGAAAAAAAAATCTTATTCTACATACAAGTGGATTGCTTAACAAGTCTGCACAGACACGTACTTGTTTGTACAATAGAGATAAAAATTCCTGTATAAAAATAATTCAGCTGCTGACAGCAGGCATTGTTGTTGGACCTGTCTTTTGTGCTTGTCCCAGCTCTGGGCCCCCTCCCCTCCTATCTGCTTGGGGCAGCTTGCTGCCTGCAGACTCCTGACCAGAAGTTAATTGCTATATATTAAATATATAGGTATTGTATCTAAAGAGGACTATCTCAAACCTTCCTATATGCATCACACTCTACCTTCTGATGTGACTGCTGCCTCGCCAGCAGGGGGGTGGCAGGCAAACGCTCTAATAGGGAAAATGACTTGAAGGCAGTTAGGGGAAATTTGGCCTTCAAGTCCCATTTGCTCTGCAGTGTAGCATCGGTTTCTAAACTTTTGTTTTTAATCTAATTCTGATTTACTCTGTCACATCCCATATCAACCCTCATTGAACTCTGCTCGTGTAGAGTAACATTAGTGTCAAACGGAATTGGTCAGGACCGTGGACCTGTGGCTCATACAGATGGTTGTGGATATGGGTTACATGCAGCTCTGCATCCTATTGTTTCTAATAAATTTTAAAATGTGGCACGTTTCCGAGAAGGGCCCATGGATAAGAGAGTCAAGGAATCAGGGTAGTACCTGAGGTTTTCCCTCCCCTTTTCCCTCCTCCTCTTTCCCACTTCCTCCATAGACCTGTATTTCCGGTAAGATCAACTCCAGAAAAGATCTGAGGCTGGGGGCGGGGGGAGGGGGGTGGTGGTGGGCAGGGTGGAGTGGGAGAGGGGTGGCAGAGAGAAGTTACTGGAATATTTTCAACAGGGGCTCAAAGACAATCACCAATGCAGAGAGCCCTTTGGGTCCAGCAGCGGAGCGGTAAGCACAGGCACGTGGTCCTTTCAAAGCTGTTACTCCCAGCCTGACTTGTACACTTGGAGAGATGGGACTTACATATAGTTTGGTTCCTTCACCTGCATTGGATGTTTGGGATGGGGGAAGGGGAGGCCTTTACCGGGAATCTAGAACTGGAATTTCTTAAGTGTCATGAGGTTAGTAGGTATGAGTTAGCATTCAAGGGGCGAGTTAGCTTCTTCCCTAGACTCGTAGTTGGGAAGCATGAAAATTCAAATTCCCACGACACACTCTAATAACTGGGATGGGTGGGTGGACACCACAACGTTTTGAAAGTCAGCTGATGTAAAAGCTGCCCGGGCAGGATGGGGGAACCCCCAGGAAGATAAATATCCACCGACAGGATTTTCACTCCTCAGAAGTAAACCAGGTCTCCCTCCTCTGCCTCATATGCTCTCCTTTCTTGCTCTTTTCCCTTTGGAAGTAGAAACTTCTAAAATGAATGCCACTCCAAGCCGATGAAAAAGCTGTTTTTATACCACAGTGGATGTTTACACAGGAGACTGAACTTGAGGGGGAAAAGGCTTTTTTGGGAGGGTGGTGGGACTCGTGTTAATCTGTTTTGTTGGAGGACTGGGCAGTATTGCCCATGAGCAACTCTGGGCTGTTTTTGATAAATTACCATGTTTAGAGATAGGTTTGGCTCTTAAGGGCTTAGTTTTATGAACAAAGTCCGTAACGATGTTTGCTGCCTCTGTTTGTCTCTTAGCCCCTTCGGCTTCACTAGAAGCTCAATGTTTAGTTTAAGCTCAGTCTGGAAGATATAACAATTTTGCATTAAAAAAATGAGGAAATCATAGGAAGAAAAACCCTTTGCTTTTTGGATGAATCTTACTGATAATTTGCTAAAGCTCATTTGAATTTTAAGCACTTCTTTAATCTTCAAAGGCTAAATTGCTTTATGAATATGCATGGTGTGGGCAGACTTCAGTTCATTACCTAGTTGTAAATTCTAATGACCATTAGGTCCTTCCAGTAATTGCGAATTGTTTTGCATTTTTGATTGGCCTATTAACATGTACATTCGGTGCACATCAGGCTGGCCTGTCAGCCGCTGAAGGAGAAAAAAAAGGTGAAAATTGTTTATAGCACCAAGATTCTTAGATTTTCAATCTTGCAAAATTGATGATGTAAAAAAATTAAAGCAGTGTTTTTTCTTCTCAAGATTGAAAGTTCACCAAGAGATTTGACATATTTAATTTACATGATGACTTTGCACTCCTTCATTAATGCAATTTGCATATGAAGCTGTTGTTAATCACTTTTGATCATGTTTTGTGTATTAGCTGCCTCAGTGGCTCTCCTCCTCAGATGCCCCAGTAGAAAGGAGCAAAATGATGCATCTTCTTGCCAAGTTTCCTTTAGTGAATTGAGGAATTAGAAGTCTAACCTTGAGTAATTACATATGTTTTATCCGTTTTCTTTTAACGTTAAGTACAGTTTGTGGAAGTGTTGGCTGGAAATCCTTCTCATTTGGAGAGAAGACTGTAAAATTTAAGTGTGTGATTGAGGCACATCCAGATATGTACAGAAATATGTATTGCCTGGTTCCCCCACGAAAGTTGTCGGGCAGTTTTATTGTTAGCAGTTTGATGGCAGGGAGACTTGAATATTCCAGTGGATTAAGACATCAGGCTCCTCCTTGGGAAGAGAGACGGCTGCAAACTACAGATCTTTCTAACAATGCTTCGGATTTCTTCTTTAAGTATACGGCTGGCACCTACACGTCTTGGGCCCGGTTTGGCTGGCTGCTTTATCTTTTAGTTCAAGTAAGTTTCCCTGTGGCCTTGCTCAGCTGCTGCTCTCAGGCTGCTCTCTTCCGTGTCCTCCCCTAGTCCCTAAAGTAAATCGTGGTCTCTGGGCTCCCGGGTGCCTCCCTCAAGGTACACAAGTGCCCTGGTTGTGAAAACAAGGTGCTAACTAACGGTTTCCGATTTTGGAGAGCCTGTGATTTTGGTGTTTGCCTTTGCTGTTGAATCGCCTGTGCTGTATTATTGATGTTCATCTTTGGTTTATGAGTTTATCACTGGTTAACAAGCAGAATCAGAACACTGAAACTGATATTCTGATTAAAAGGAATGTGTAATGAAAGAAAATAAATGGTGATGGAAAATGAACAGTGTGTAAGAAACATAACTACAATTTTAACCTCCGAGGGACCCTAGCACTGCCCTACCGTGACTTCCATCCATACCATGCTAAAAGCATGCTTCAGTTCAAAGTTGTTAATATTCAGCTGGGAAACAGTATCCAGAACACAAATAAATTATTAAGTGCATGAACTTTTTAGGCAGTAAGATGAACTGATGGGGTCCATCTGTGAGATCCAGGGGCTTTTTATTTGTGTGTGTCGAGCGATTCTGCCCTCTCCGACTTCACAGCCTTTGGTCTCCGGCCAACTGCATGCATAATTGATTCCACACGCACTATCATTTTCTTGATGTAATTGCTTTACTAAGATATGATGAAATCTAATGGATAATTTGCTATTTGAAAATGGGCAAAAAAAAAGTTTCATACTTTTTATTGGTGGGAGGGTCGTAGAGAATGGGAGTGTTCAGATGACCTGGTAGGGAAGAAAACAAAACAAAATGAAAAAGGCAAAACTTACGTATATACGCTGCTTCAATCGCCTTGGCTGTGGGTAGGAAGGTCTTTGTGACATATGGAAGCCAGTGTGTAAATCTCTCTTTCTATCTCATATCTCTCCTCCCCCCCCCCCGCCCCCAATTCCTTCTCTCTCTGTCTCGCCCCCAAACTTTACAAGAAAGGGATCCTAACAAGGTAAAAAGTAAACAATTTAGTCATCACAAGCCTTATTATTCAGTCTATCCAGGAGTTTTGCCATGTAGGTTTATTTAACTTCCAGGAATGTAAACACTGACACAGCCCTAGAAGCAGCAAGAAAGATTACAGTATTAGAGTTAAAAACCGTGAGCAGGGAGTAGCTGTGCTTTATACTCAGATGTAATAACGCTTTACATTGAAACATAATGGTAAGTCAAAACCGACTGGAAACTTCTGCTTATGTGGAGTACAAATTTCATTCTTAATAGATTGGCATAATCTAGTGTACCCAGAGTAGATTGTTATATAATGGAGAAACTGTATAAATGTCAAGTACACAAATAATTCTATAGAAAGTAAATGAAAAATATTAGAATTTCCTAAATCACCATTAAATTTTGTTGGTGCGACAATCTCATTTACTCCCTCAAAATCATGTGTGGCTTTGCATAAGTCTTCTAAAAATATATTTTGAGGGGATTTACGGACATTGAAACATTGTTTTAATCCAAACCAGTTCATGCTTTAAATGTACCTTTAAAAAAATTGTACTGTTTTTTTCAAAGTATTTAAAGGGAGTGGAGGGGTAGAAAGCATATAAAGTGAATCCATCTCACTGTGGCAAACTGTTTTTCAAGTAAAGTCATAATAATGAACAACACATGATCTGAAATTTGATCAGCAAACATATACTTATGCCAAGGAACTAACTTTCTTTCTTTCTTTCTTTCTTTCTTTCTTTCTTTCTTTCTTTCTTTCTTTCTTTCTTTCTTTCTTTCTTTCTTTCTTTCTCTCTCTCTCTCTCTCTTTTTTTTTTTTGCCATTCATATACCAAGGTTCTGTAAATCAGTAAACCAGGCAGAGAGTGACTATTGTAAGGAGGAGACTAAATCATAATACACAGAACAGCACAGTTGAGCTGTCTTTTGGAAGAAACATTAACATCACCACCACTAACAACAACAACAAAATACCTTTTTTTCAAAACTGGAAATGACAGAATGGTTTTACAAGAAAAAAAAACAAACCCAACCACCCCACCTCTGATGCTCAAAACTTCAAACTATTAATAGACCACCAGTGAGATAGACTGTCTTTGTGCCTTGAAATGCAAAATGAGGGAAATAATTAGCAGAGGAACAAAATTCTCAAAATTTGAAGAACTTCTGTGATTACTGGGGATACAGTGAAAAGAAAATGCAAATTTCTTCTCTATCTTAATTAGATTCAATTGTGCTGTGGGTGTGTTGGGTTTGGGGGGAGGGGAGGGAGCAGGGAGTGCTGGGGGGTGATGCGAGGGGCTGTGGGATGTGGAGACAGGTTAGCAGGGGCCCAGAAGGTAGCTTCCTGCGCTGGTGCAGTGCAGTAAGCGGTGCTGATGGGGCCTGAATCCTGAGCCCTCAGTTTAGCTGGGCTCACTACCCTCTGGGTCTAGAAGATGTAATTTGTTCTTTCAGGGGAGGGGTGAGCCCTGAAATGAGAGCCTGAGCTGCCTTAGGAAGGGGAAGCAGTCTGTGGGTAACTTTCCGCTGCCACGTGGGAAAGCTCTGTGAGCTGCTGTGGGCTCTGCCTGCGCACTGTGGCCGTCCACCAGCTTCCCAAGGTGGCGTCTGCACCGAGCCCCCTGACACGCAGGGCACCCCCGCCCCTGACCCCCCACAAACCCACTCTTTAGAGATGAGTGGTGGTGGTTGGCTAGAGTCCCGCCAAAGTATGTATAGCAAGTTTCACTGGCTGGGTTTTCCCTTGTGCGAAATAATAAAAGCCCTGGCCAAGGCTTATGAATCTATTTTTGTTTCATTAATATTATTTATTATGTATTTTATTAATATTTTTAGGAGGGACTGTGCTCTCATTTGACCATTTGTAGTAATAATTAATACATTCCGTGCTGGTTGTAAAAAGTGTACTCGCATTTAATTGCAAGTCAGAATAAATGAATGGATATGATTTAAAACAAAACTCACTTAAAATACTCTTGCAGGGAGCGAAAAAGGGGGCAGTGCCTGCATTTGATTTATTTTCTGGGTGAGTGTCCGAGGTGAGAGGGTCGAAAGGCTTGTGGGGGTCTGACAGGGTCGTGGATGCGGCTGAGGGATGTGGGGGCCCACAGGAAGCGGAGGGAAACCTGGGCAGGAGGAGGGGCCGCCAGGGGCTCCGTTCTTTTCTTTTAATTTCTGAGGTTGCAAGCGGGGTGGGGGGGGGCGCTTAAGCAAAGTGGTCAAGTCCATCTGCTCTGGAGAAGGTGGTAAAGAAAAGAGGTTAGTGGCAAGAGGGAAGGAGCACAAAGGGAAAATTGTACATTGGGAGCGTTGCTCTCCAGGCCGTGGTGTAGCCAGACTGGTTTAGCAGACAGAATGATAGATTGTTTTGTCAAGGGTCCCAGGGTGTGCCCTGAACTTGAAGCACTTTGTTTATCTTGAATAGAAAGGGAAAAGCACAGACATAATCGATGTCTAGTGTTTAGGAGCTAGAAAGAGGTAGGAGAACAGAGAAGAGTCGGGGTAGTGGGGGAGGTGCAGGCCCTTGGCGGTGGCTGTCCATTAACAGATGAACTTGGCCGATGGCCAAGCTTTAGATGCGAGCGTGTCAGGCCCCGGTGCAGCCAGGCCTTTTCAGTGGTTCTTCTTTCTTTCTTTTCTTTTCTTTCTTTCTTTCTTTCTTTCTTTCTTTCTTTCTTTCTTTCTTTCTTTCTTTCTTTCTTTCTTTCTTTCTTTCTTTCTTTCTGCTGACTGTACATCAAATGCTCCCAGGTTTTTGGCTAAAGGCAAGAGAAAAAAACGGCACACAGCTCAATTTTTCCCTCTCTGAACCAGTTGAGGCCAGCCTTTTGGCTACACACACACAGGTTCTATCATCTTTCCTGGCTTGCCAAATGGGAAAAAAAAGAGTGTGATAACGCCAGTAACCCGAGGGCCCGAGATCGGAAGGGTTCGGTGTGAGCAGGAGACCAGCGTGTGTGAACGCATGTACCGGAGTATAAGTGTGTGAAGCCGGCGTGGGGCGTGGTGGATGGGCCTGCGCGTGCATGTAGGAAATTGGTAGAAACTATTATTATTGTTATTATTATTTTTTGATGGCTGAAGTTAAGCTTGTAGAAAGGTCCTGTGAACTAATCTGTTGGTGGCTGAGAAAGATAATATGAAAGCAAGGCCCAGGAAAGGCCAGGGGTGGGGAAAAAGGGCTCTTGTTGGAAGCACCACATTTCCTGTGCAGGGCTGAGGGCAAACCCGTGTATCTAGGCTTATTTTGTTCTCGATTATCTTATCTTCTTTGGTCTGTTTCTGTGTTTTTTTGTTTTTTGTTTTTTTGTGACGTTATGCATTCACTTACGAGGGTTGGCAAGCAAGAGCCATCAGCCCAATATCTTCCTGACATTTTTAGCCCTTTTAATGTGCAGCCTTTGCCCTCCTGCCACAAGTGGGGAGGTAATTGAATTTCCCTGTTACTTACTGGCAGGAGGCATGTTCTGGTCCCACCAGAGGGGCTGCTGGGGCTAAGGTGGGGTTCACAGAGTTTCACCTGGCGGATGCAGGGCTCCCAAGTGGTTTGGGGGCCTGTCCGAAGAGCAGTTCACGCAATGAAATCTATTTTTTCCCACCATAGACTTGAAAGGCACCAATGTGACCATCCAAATAAAATGTGATAAAATCATGTTTACTCCCCCAGGTCGAAGCCTCACAAGGAAGGAGAATTGTTCTCCTTCCTTATCTAATAGCCTGTGGAAACTGGGAGAATGTGGAGGCCTCTGGGCTCATCCCACCAATCACCCAAAGACCTCAGCCACGCCCTCAGGTGCCAGCTTCTTTCCCACTGCGGTGTCTCTGTAACTTGTGTGGTAAGGAAAGGAAGAGGGGCTGAAAAGAGGGGAAATAGGCCTTTAAAAATGTTTATCTCCTTTTTTTTGTCCTCTTCAGCCTCTGTGAGTACATGAAATAAAATGGCAAAGAAGTGACGCCATTCCTAGTTGTGTGAGCTTGGGCAGCTTTCTTCATCTCTAAGCTTCGGTCTCCTCGTCTGTGTCGTGGGGCAGTCACAGGACCCACCTCGCGAACGTTGGGAGCATTAAGTGAGAGCTTGCCTGGCGCGTGGTAAGCACTAGAGAACGCTAGTTGCTATTATGATTATTACTCATGGCTAGAAACATCTTTCTCCTGTCTGAACTGGGGACCCTGTAGGTCCTGCCTGGGTGGGAGGGAGTAGGCTGGGGGAGAGGAGAACAGGGCAGGGAGGGTTCTAGAGCCCTGAGAGACTCTGTCTGCCTCCCAGTGGGCTCCGTGGGAGCCTGTGGGGGGTGCCCTGGGAGGGGGAGGCGGTTCAGGAGCCACGGCAGACGTGGCGAGGTGAGGTGACTGGGGGCTTCCTCTCCCCGCCCCGGCAGCCCCCTCAGTGCTTGCCTTCTCTCCCTGTAGACATGTGCTGCCTCTCCAGGAGCTTGTGCCTGGGCCTGTGACTTAGTCACTCAGGGTTCAAATATCTACTTTGCCCATTGACTGGTTGGGAGAGTTTGGGTAAACCATTTAACTTGTGTGAAGTGGAGACGAACCTAAGTACCTCCCGTACAGGGTGGATGCAAGGAATCAATGAGAGAAAGCACGCACATAAATTACTTGCCACACAGGATGCACTCCAAGAGTTTTTATTGCCACACTATGTATCTGACCTATTGTTACTCCATCCCACAGCAACCCCAGAAGGGAAGTCCTAATAGCTCCTTTTGGTGGAGGAGGAAATTGGGGCTCACCAAGGGTTAAATAACTTCCCTGAGGGTTCCAGTTATTAAGGATTCAGTCCTTTGGCTTCCAGTCATTACCCTCTGCCACCTCCTCAAAAGGTTTGCAGCTGTCTGCAGTGGGGCTGGGCAGCAGTTGGTGGGAATCTCTGGTGCTGGACGGTTGGCCCTCCTGTGGGTTCTGTGGTCAAGTTTTTCAATCTTCTGGGAAAGAGAGGAATGTTCCCATCCAGTCCCTGGGCGGCTGTCCTGGGCACAGTGGAGGAGCCTTGGAGCTGTTAGAAAGAGTTGCAATGTAAGGAATTCTGCTTTGCAAGTAGTCACTTCATTTGTCCAGAGTGAGCCAGAAATGGGTCAGGGTCCTGTGAAGAAGAGGGAGGAGGTTTCGCTATTTATGTGTGACTTGATGAGGAGACAGCAGTAGGCCGACCAGGAAAGCAAGCTAGGACTTCTAAGGGCTGGTGAAGTCTGGCTTTCAGCAGTTCTGTTCTATTGTCTCTTTGGCATTCCCTTCGCTGACCGCACCTTCAAAGGGTGGGGAGGGAGAATCAGAATTACACAGTGAGGGTGAGACATGTGTATGTGTGTGAGTGTGTATGTAAGTGTGTCAGTGTGTGTATCTGTGTGTGTAGGGGTGCTGGGGACAATGGGTGCTGGGGGTAATAATCTGCTTCAAGGAGGTTTTCATTTCTGGCCACACCAGTGCCGCGGTAAGGCGAGTCCGGAAGGCATGCGAGGAGACTTGAGGGAATATTTGAATGGAAACTACAGTCAACAACTCCATATGATCCACATGTGGCTTTCCCTGAGGCAAGTTTTCAACTGCATGGTGGCCTCCCCCAGTCACTCTGCAGGCTGCTCTGACACCATTAATATTTGCTGAAGCAAGACCTGAGGTTCGTTGCAGGGGGATTACGTAATGTATTCCAAAACCAAATGTCAGTGTTTTCCTTTTATTACCCATTCTTTCGAATTGGCTGGTTCACCATGGACTTCCATTTACATAATTTTAGTCGGTTGGTAGTTAGGAGGCACCTACTGTGTGCAGAGGCACCTACTGTGTGTGGAGGTCCCATGGGGGAGCTGGAGAGTTGACCTCAGCATTGACAAGTGTTAGCTGGGAGCTCTGCTCCCTTGGTTAGTCCTTCCATTAGGACCAAGGGAGGTTTTTCAGAACCAACACCAAGAGCTTGTTGCTGGCATGAACCCAGGTGGGTGGGGGCGGAGGTGGCTGCTGAGAACACATGTGGGAAGGATCCCAAACCTTACATTTCAGCTCTTACTCCGCCCTGGGACTGGCATTCTTGCGTCCTTGCCCCTTCCCTCTCCTGCTGGCTCTCCACATTGGGTCTGCATGCCCTGGGTCAGGACTTGGAGGGCTTTGCCTGATCACTCCAGAAGAGAAGTTCCGAATTTTGTCTGCTTGGACTCCTAGATTGCAAGGCTGAAATGACAAAAAGAATAGCATTGCTTTCGAGCCCCTGTTCCACCCCTCCCCACCCCAGTTTTCTCTCCATTCCCTTGAAAATCAGGCCCGCTCTCTGATAGTGGCCTTTTGTTTCTTTTTCTATTTTGGTTCTGCCTTCGTTAAGGTAAGCACGAATTTAATGTCCCAAGAGGCAGACTGGTGACCCTTCAGGCCAAGTGCCTGGATGTGGCAATGCTATAATAAATATTGAATGGTGAGAGCAATGGAAATTTAACAAAGCCATAACTGAGGAGACCGCAGAGGGGCAGCGGACTGGTGAAGAGGCTGTTGGATGAGCTGGGTAGTATTTCTACTTCAACCTGATTGAAATGTCGACTAAAAATCAATGCTGTTGACTAGTGATAATTTACAGCGTTCCCGGTGCTAAGTAGTTCCCCGCTTAAGAATGCGTTGGCTGGGCAGAGATTAGTGTAGGGAGTTGTGTGTGTCACAATGAATCAGACGCATTATAGGTCAGCCCTTTATTTGTTTCATCATGACTTTTACACAGTTGTCATGTAATTTATGGCTGCTTTCACATTGTCAAACATTTTCATTGCATCTTCTTTAACACACTCCTGACACAGACGCGCTGTCTTGGAAGGCTTGGTATTATTTCATAATCCAAGAGGAGGCCTATAAACCATCAAATTACACTATCTTCAGGCTAATCTAAATGCGCTGCAGATTAAAATCAGAGCTCATTTGTCCCTGATGCAAATTATTAAGTTCTAATTATAAATATCCATTTAATTACCCCATACATTTTTATTTTGCGGACCCTTTTGAGCACTGTTGTCTGCAATGGGGGGAGATGCATAGGAGACAATCTGCGATAATTAATGTACACTTCCCAAATGGTAAAGGATAAACATATGCTGCTTTGTTTGTCTTATTTATTGATTGATTAGATGTATAGAGACTTTGGCATCAGCACAATCCGAAGTTGAAATCCTTTTAAAAATGAAAACTATTTAAAAATCTGTTGGGGAGGAAAAAGCAAAATATAGCCAACCAAGAGCTTTCTGCTAGAACACATTGTCCTAAAATGTAGGATTTTCAGCAGATTCTGAATATGAACCAGCCTAGAATTTGCAAAAGTCAAGGATGAGAGAAACCATACCTGTTTTGCACCTAGAATGAGAAGCCATTGTTACAGGAAAAACTGTAATGTATAATAAAAACGACATCCTTATTTCTAGCCCTGCTACCCTTTTCTAGTAGGAAATAACGGTATCTGCCTGTAATAGGAAGACAATCTAATTGAGAGCACTATGATAAACTATTTTTGGTTACCAAACTATAAAGTAAAAAACAATCAATTAAAAAAGGTGATAAAATAAAAATCTTTAAAGACCTTATAACTAGACAATTTACTCTTCCGAGAAGGCATTGGGAAATTACCAAGACTGGTTTGTTGGGGGAAGAATTGAGGTTTTTGGGGACTTTTCTAGAACTAAACCTTGACTTTTAGTGATTATGGAAAGAGGCTGTCTGGGAACCAGGTTCTGACCCTGAGCTATAAGACCTTGGGCTTCCTTTACCTCCTGGCATTTTCGTTTCCTCGTCTGTAAAACAGGTAGTTTGGATTGGATGGGTCTCTAAGCTCTGTTCCGCTTTAGCCAACTCTGAACACACAGACAGGCAGAGTCCCTGCCCTTTTTGCATTCTAGTTGCTGAATGGGACTCACCTGCAAAGAGGGCAGAATGTTTCTTGATTTTCCTCAGAGGTGGACGCTATGGTGGATATTAAGGCTTGGGTTCATGATCCCTTGGCAGAAAGCTCAGGAGCAACTTTCAAATTGCTGGAAGCAAAACTGAAACACAGTACAATGGACTGATAACAATTCATAGAAGTTTCCAGCCTTATAGGGTTCTTTATCTTTTAATTATTGCAATTGTTGCAGGCTTTTTTTAAAATTTTTTATTTTAAATAAACTCTAAGGAGTGTAATGTGTATTTTTTCCATGCTTGCTGTTTTGGGCAACGCTAGCTATGTCAAAATAGAAATATGTTTGACAAAGAAATCAGTTGAATTCAAGCAACCAGGTATTTTAAATTAAATTAACTGACTGAATTCAGTGATATTTTCCTTTTTTCTTCCTCAAAGCTGGTTTCTCTGTATGGACATAGCCTACATATGCTGAGTTCTTGGAGTTACAAATTCTTGCTAGTTAAAGGCATCCAATGCAACATGTTTAAAAGAACTCTCCCTCTGTTAGGGTTGAAGACAGCATAAATTGAGGGAAAATGCTCTTTTTTTATTCATGATGTAGGTAAAAGCATATGGCCTGTTCTGGGACATGTGATCTTTGCAATCTTTTCTAAACTTGGTGTTTACCACTGACTTTTAGCATGGATGTTTCTGTTTTCCACATTGTCCAGCAGATACCATTTGTGTGTGGCATTAAATGAGACAGAAAATTGTTTTCAGAAGCAGGCTGAAAAACAACAAAGTTATTCTTTGATAATGACTATCTGAAACTTTCTTTTATTATCCCATGTGCTGAGAATGAGGGGAAAATGAACCAGTTATGAAATCCGTATTCCTTATAGGACAGAGGCACTCTTGAGATCTATAGCTTCGATAAAAAGGTAATTTATTTAAATTATTGCCTCTTTATTTTGTAATATTTTGGGCATTTTTATTAGGAGTGCAATGATAATCAGCTCTTTCAGAGTTTGCCTGCTCTTTGTTTCCGGTAAAAATGAAAAAACAAGTTTAGGGGGAAAAAAACACGAAAAGTAAAAGTTTAGTCCTAACCCAAACCAAAGAAAGGTAATGGACAGAGTGAATGAATGGCAGCCACCCAGCGGCACTACTTTCCCCTCCAGTTATTACCTGACGAGAAAGCATAACATTCATGCCAAAGAGATAGGCCACCAAATATGTATTCAGATAAGAAGTTTGGATTTCATAGCCCCAGAGTCCCTCTCTCCTCCCACCCCCCGCCCCTCATCGCACTGTGCAAATGTATCAGCCGCTGTATTGTTAATGTATGAGAGGACGCTGCCTCTAGGACAGCCTTGGCTCACTAACGGGGTCAGCTGTGTCACAATGTGATGTATGGATTATGTTTACCGTGGCATATTTTGTTTGCGAGCTGGGCTGGGAGATGAGAGCGGATGATAAATGAAGAGACCCTAGTTTTCACACTAGTTCCTGTGGTTCCGGGTCTCCAAAACAATCAAGCGCCGCTGATAACGGAGAGGTATTTATGGAGATATAATTGATTTCAAAGTTTTAGATTTCTGGCTGAAGTTTAAGAGAGTCCATTACATTCATGTCTTTACTTAAAGCTCCTATTTGACTTAAATAAATTATTTAGGGTTTGCTGCTGAAACCTCGGTGAATTCATGAACCTTTGGGCTAGTTAAATAACTTTCCAGTGGCTTTCTGTGCCTTGATGATTCATGTGCTTGGGTGCCTGTGTGTTTGTATGATTTCTAAATTTATTTCTCAAATTTCACTGGCAAGAAATGATTTTTCTTATTAAAGTCTTGTGGGGTACACCTGTAAAAAACTTACGTCTTTTGAAATAAATTCCCATACACAGCAACACTATCATCACAAGATATAGCATATATTTATATACTTATACACACACATTTACACACAAGTAACATATCACATATATAGTATGTATATATAGCATGTATATATATATACACACTGTAAATATAATGTATTCTCTCTCTCCATAATGTGTACATACAGAAAGAGAGAAAGAGAGATTGAGAGAGTGGAAAGATCTTTCGATTTTCCACGAGTCCATTTTCCTTATAGAAGTTTTAAAAATCATCCATGTGCATGCCTGTTCTCATCAGGCTATTTGTCCCTGAGGGTCTGTTTTTCACATAGCCCTGGACTGAAGGGCAGTGTTACAAATTTAGGGACAACAGTCCGAAGGTGGAATCAGGCAGATGCAGCCTGAGTGGCGAAGGCTGCTCTTGTTCTGTCAGGGGCCTAACACTTGTTGCCTTGAAATCTCCTTCTTCAGAGTTCTGCTGTGAGTATATTTCCTGTGACCCGCCTCTGCACCTGGTTAAATGGACTTCAGTAATCTGAACACAGTTACTTCTTACTTATTTTATATCCTGAAAGATATTAACTCCAACAAGCTTTTACCCACCGAGTCTACAGAGAAAACGACCAGGCAATTTTTGTTTCAATCTTCGTGTCTCTCTGGAGTACCAGTTCCAGAGGCTGATCAATAGGTTTTATTGTAGACTTCACTGTCTCTAAAAGCATTGTGACCTTATCTTGTCTAAAAATAGCATTTGCTCTTGCCTGCAGAACCTTGACCTGTGAAAACCCATTTGGAACATAACTGACATATCTAGTCAGCTGTATATCCAAGACATGCTCTGTGAGTGAATTCTGTGCAGAACCAGCCAAGAGAACACTTTCTTCGAAGAAAAATAAATACCAGTTCTGAACACTGGGAGCGCACCTGCTTGTCCGATGGGGAGATGGGACGTGAGGTGGGGAGTGGGAGAGACTCCCGATCCGGGGGGACTCTGAGAGGAGCGAGGACCCTCACCCAGGACTCCAGGGGGTGCACAGGACCCCTCACAGGGCAAGGGACTACAAGGGGAAGGGGTTTGAGCTGAAGTGCAAGGTGACTTTAAACAAAGTCTGTGACCCTGTTCAGAAAGTGGGACTCTCTGAAGGCTTTCCTTGGTGGCCTCAGTCCTGAGCCTGGGTGCCAGGGATCCTCCGGAGCACGGCCTAGATGGAGACAAGTATTTCTGAGTCTAAAATAACTCCCCTGTTCAATGAGGAGAAATCACTGTCACTTTCTCGTTTTAGGTGTGATAAAGGTTTTGTGGTTAAAGAAAACAGTTTTTATTTTTGAAAAATACACGCCAAAGTAGTTACTGATGAAGTGACAGGATGTCTGCAATCAGTGTATGTAATCTAGCGGGCAGGGTTGGCGACAGGGTTCTAGATGAAACAAGACCGGCTGCGAGCGGCTAGTGGTGGAAGCTGGATGACTCCTCCCTGGGGTTCAGTGTATACCATTGTCTCCACTTTTGTCTATGTGGGATTTTACTGAAAGTTCAGAGTGCTGCCTGACTGGTACAGAGCAAAATGATCTTGTCCAGTGGGTGCTATGTCTTCACCCAGGGTTTGGCTCAGAGGCAGGGAGGGGGCAGTTGTACCTGGGACTAAAGCACCTGTGAGTGAGCTCAAGTCTAGTATCTGGAGAGAAAGTTCACTGTTAAAAGATCATCTGAGAGTCTGCACTGGGCACTGTGCTCCGTTTTCCTGGACAAAAAGAGATCCTCTGATTTTTTTTTTCAGTGCATGAAGAAGAGTTGGAGGCGGAGTTTCATTGCATTTCAGCATCAGTGCCTCCTCCTCAGGTGGATGTTGGGGAGAAGCAGGTGGGCCGTGTCCCCTTACCTGGTAGTGTTGAGGAAGACCAGGCTCGTGGACCTTCCGGTGGCTATTTGAGCCCTGGCTATTCAAGAAAGGCGGTTTGCCTGGGTGGAGGCTGACCACATGCTAAGGAAGAAGGGGACCAGACCGTGGTCCAGGGAGGACCAGGGCACCATTTCCTGGAGGTGAAAGGGTATAGTGATTGCATGGTCGCACAGGGGCATTTTGTTCTCTTTAGCAAAACCCGGGACTGTTGATGAGTAGCTTGAAAGCGAGGTCATCGGTGGTCTTCTTGCAGCCAGTTTCATGGGAGCCAGGGTGGGCCTGCTTCTGCTGTATCTGCTGCCTCGAAGCTGAGACCAGCCTCACTGAGCCATTCCCAGGCACAGGTCCCTCTGGTTTTACAAAATGTCCGCTCCTGCTCGTTCCCTTGCAGAAGCTATTATTAGCAAGTGTCACTCAGTTATCTGAGAGTGGCGCTTTTAGCTGCCATCTATGTGCGTGACACTTGGGTTTACAGCAGATTAAATTAAATTTTAGGCTGGTTTGGCTTCACTGGCAGTAAACAATAGGACCAGCTGTTGTAGAAATGTAACCTGGCACCCTGGAGGACTAGTGCGTGTGTGTGTGAGTGTGTGTGTGTGTGTGCGCGCACGCCTGCACGTGCACCTTTGGGAGTCCTGAGCATGCAGGTGACTCTTGGGCAATTAGGGACCTGACAGGCCACCATTGTGGGAATGGGGAAGGTGCCATTGTCTGAGGCTGACCACGGGGCCACTCCTCACTTTTCTCTTCTCTGCACTTCATCTCTTCCCCTGAAAGTGCTTGTGTTTAGACAGATAGTTTCTCCAACTTGGTTTTACTGTACTTGATTGACAAAGGGAGTGTGTGAAGCTGCAACACTCTTTCTACTGTTTGCACATCCATGCCAATATTTTCCTGCAAAGAAGGGGCTAAGCTTGCATAAAAATACCAATGGAAACCAACAGTAGAAGGGCGTAGATGATTTGGGTCTCATTGCAACGTGATCAGGTTGATCTGACAGGTATTGTAGGCAGAACGTCTGGCTGCCCCTCAGTCCTGCCTTATATCTCAGACTCCTGGATGTCCAGCAGGCAGACCGTCATAGGGACAGGGAGTGAGGTCTCCTTTTTCAGATGCAACCAACTTCACTCTCCTTGGTCCTTGGTGCTTGGTACTTGATGTGGGTGTGCCTGTGAATTTAGGACCTTTGAATTTATACCTCACACTGTTGAGTCAGTGCAAAACAGTGTACATCAACATCACTTATTTAAAATTCTTCAGAGAACTCTGTGGGGATAATTCTTCCTTCTTATAAAAAGAAGGCAAATGTGTACATTATTTCACCAAAGGGCAATGCTCTTTACTTTTTCATCTAGATTTTAAAATTCTGTGGCACTTGATTTCAGTTCCTCAGACTCCAGAATTTATACTCGCTGATTAGTAATACATTATGCAAATAATTCAGTTTACATATCCAAATACTGTTTTGCATCATTCACACCTCATGTCTTGGAAAAAAAAGTGAAATGTTTCCTCAAAATAAACAAAACCTGCAGAAGAGTTTATTGTAAGGGTGAAAATTAAAGAGGCACTCATTTGCCAGGAAACTTTTGAAGAAATTTTTAATACTTCTGCATAATTTTGCAAGGTGGTTTTTTTTCTTATTTCTTTTTCTTTTTTTGCTTCTACCCATAGGACATGCTATTCAAGGTGTATTATGTTATCTTTGGCTTTCTGAATTTTTAAATTTTTGGAAAGAAGAAGCCTTAACATTATATTGGATACACATTTGTGTGTGTGTGTGTGTGCGCGCGTGCGTGTGTACACACAGCCATAAATGAAAATTTGAGCTGAGTTATTTGAAGGAGGTACAATAATTGCTTATGCGTGGCATGATTTTTCTGCCAGAGAGAAGAGAATAAGAAGTAGAGGCAAACTTTTAATACTCTATATCAAGAGAGAGTTAACCAAGCACAGACAGGAATGCTTAAGTTATAGATTGGCAAGTAGCATTGCCCTACAAAAAGCATCTCTTTGCTTTCAGTGAGTTTTTAATTGTCATTGGAGTAATTGAGGAAACTACAGGATGTGACCCGCAGCCCTTGTCTGCATAAGCACGTTCCCATGCCCACGTGAATGTCTAAACCAGTGGTTTTGACCTCACGTGTCAGAACAGAATTGGCCTCAGCAATGTGCCCAGATTCCACTGGTTCCAACCTCACTCTCTGGAGCTGCCGACTTACTGTTGCTGGAAAGTGTGTTCGATTGCAGGAAGAACTTCCCTCGGAGAGAAGGAAGGGAAGAAAGCAAGCGGGGACCTTGTTTTTTCTCTGCGGTGTGAATGCCGTCCTTCTCCGACGACGTTCCACACCCATCTCCCCTCACAGGTTATGGACACATTTTTGGCACTGCATAAAGTCAGCGTTCCAACATGTTTTTAATCTTTAACTTTTACGTCTTTAGAAGGCTGATGTACTGACTCTAAGCTGCCTGGAGATAGTTCAGGGCACAGCACCTGACAGGTGTAATGTTTTGTGTTTTATGTCTCTCAATATGAAGGTTATAGAACGAAATAAGCCACAGAATGTCTTAAAGATGTTGTTCCCCATATACCAACCATGCACAGTCCGTAGCTTCCCTTTCTTGCCCCAGTTTCATACTTTTTTTTTTTTTTTTGGTAGCCTGTATTTGAAAGGGGCCCTTGGTGTACTTGAGAAACCAGAAACTTCTTGGCTTGGTATAATCGGGATTGAGGAATCCCACTTTTTTTGTTTTTCATGGGTTGAGAAATGTGTACCAGAGCTCTTTTAAAGAGTGGGCTCTCCTTGGGCTGTGGATTGTGGGGAGGCAGATTTGGAGCAGCCTGTGGCTTTGGGTCTCAACTTGACTGACAACACATCAGTAACAAGCAGCCCCGTGAGCTCCCGTTTTGAATGACTGGTTCTTCATCTTTGCCCATCAAACAGCAGCATGTTGATGGGGTCCATCCAGCTTCCCTTGAGCCTGAATAGGAATTGCTGGGTCCTCAGGAAGCTCTGTGGCACCCCCTTTTACAGTCTGGTCCGGGATGGACTTTCTAGGGAACTCTGTAATGATAAGAAGTCTCCTAAAATCTCTTCAACACACTGTGATGGGTGCCCCCGCTCTGGTGTGTGGCAGTTCTCAGACTGGCCCAGGTGCATGTGAGCAACTGACATTCTCACGTCAGATGCCCTCCCACCTGCAGTTTCTGGCTGGGCCCACCTCTTCCTTGCCACTCGAGTCTGTACATGGAAATTCAGGTGAGTGGGAATGTCATTTTACAGGCACGACCTTGAGTCTGCTCTAACACAGACACTTAAAGGGTCAATTTTATCAGAAGTAGGAACAAAACTCTCTGGACTCCCCTCACGAGGGGCTGCCACACACTGAAGGTCTGCTTCCGAGCCCCTTCGTCTCTGCCACCGTGGGCAGCGGGGGGCTCAGTGGCCCGTCAGGAGGAATGGAGACCAGATGATTTCAGGCCCAGCCTTTCAGAGGGAGCCTGGGGAGAGAACAACTGGGTTTAATTTTTTTTTTTTTAAATTTTCTTAAATTAAGAGAACTAGATCCCAGTCATTATTTTAAAGTGTTTTTAAAGGATTTCTCTCTTCCCCTAAATCTGACTTTTTGGGCCAGGCTCTTGTTCCCTGTTGACCAGAGTATCTGAGGAATCTCAGTAGACAGGCAGTATAGGTCTTTGAGCACAAATGTTTCTCTTCATGAAAGGGGGAAGTCAGTAGGTACTGAGTATCTACTGGGCAGACACAGCTTTGTGAAGTCCTACCAGTCACCTTCTCATGTTACAGATGAGGAAGGTCGAGGGTGTGAGGGCAGCCGTATCCCGGCAGCCATGTCCCCGCAGCCACTCCCTGGGCGGGGATAGAAATGGCCCAAAGCCCAGACCTCACGCTCTCACCCTGGCTCGCTGTACCCTGACAGCCTCTGCTTGCCCAGCAGCACCCAGAGGTGGCTCCCCGTTTCTCTTCTGCCGAGAAACGCGTGCTAGTGTCTGTACTTTTCAGAACTGGGGCTCCGCTGATGTAGACTCCAGGGCTCTCTGGGCAGTGCTAACCTAGGGATCCTGTGGTAAAACCCAAACGACAAAACACCCGACCAAATGGCCACGGGAGAGAATGGTTGTGTTGCTTTGCCTGGTCATCGCACCTCCTCCCTTCCCTGTGTCCTCTGCCTTGTTTCGTGATAGGGCTCCCATAGTGTGGCAGTTCTGGGATGTGCACTGTGTGCCCGTGGAACAGCTTGGCGATGTTATCCAGATCATTGGACATATGCGGTCGATGGAGTTGGGGTGGTGGTGGAATCCATGCCCTCTTGGGGGCAGACGGGTGTTCAGAATTGGCCAGCCCCAGACTCTTCCTCTGCGACTCTGCTACACGGGTTCTAGTTTTAAAGACCTCTCTCAATAGCTGGGAATCCTTCCTTCTATCTACCTTAAATCCCTTATGCTTCAGTTTATATCCATTTCTTCTTCATTCTAGAGGAGACAGTGTCTTGTCACCAGCTTTGGGCTAAAACTCCTTATCTTTTAGAATTCTTTTCTCCACTTCCTGCCACTGCCCTTCAATAATCTCAATGCCCTGAGCTTGAACTCCTAAATCAAGTATTTTTTAACCCATTCATTATTCTTGTACCTCTCTTTAGAACCTCCTGGTTTCCCAGATCTTTTACTCAAACACTGGTCTAATTACTGCAGAGTACGACGGCAGGATACCTCCATGTTGTCCACATTCCTTACCCTTCCATCTGTACTCGGGTATCTGGCTTACCTTGTTCAAAACCAGTGCTGCTTTGCTGCCTCCTGCTCAGCTCAATATCCACTGGGATTCCAAGATCTGTCCGCTGTCTCTGAGCGCAGTTAAACCTTCCTTCCCAACCGTATCGATGCCACAGCTCTCCCTTCCCAGACTGCCCTCTGTCCTTGTTCATACTGAACTTAGTTCTCCATTTCTGTCCCAAGGTTCCTGACCACCTCTCTGCTCCACCAGGTGATGGAGAGTTATGACCGCGCCTCTCTACAGGTGCCTCCTCCCTCTTGGCTTCTCTCCCAGTGACAACTTCATGGAGGCTGAGAAATACAGTAAGTGGCCGCTCTTGCCTCACTTACTGCTGGGGAGAGAGCGGCTCAAAACTTTCCGCTGACATCTGGAGAACATAGGTTTTGGAGGAGCAGAGCCCAGATTCCCTGCGAGCCAGCCGAGCCAAGTCTTTTTTGAGTTTCCTGCACAACCTGTGTTATAATAATAGGAGCTGGTCATTGTGTTTCATAGTAAAACAAAGGCCCAGTGCACATGAGAAGCACATCTTGTCTGTGCTGGGGTGAAGAGAGGTGACAGCGAGTGTGTAGGATGACAGGAAAAGCATTACAGACGTGGGAAAGCATTTCAGGGCACACAAACATGGCATGAGTAATAGCAGGCTTATAGCCACAAGGCTGGATTTTCAATCCCTGCCTTCTTCTTTTGTACCCCAGTCCAAACAGTTAAGATGTAAATGATGTGGTGAGAAGAGGGGCCACCTGCCCTTCAGACTCTGGGGTGTTTTGTAGGCCAGGACCTTCCATGGGTGTTGGCCCAGTGGGGCCCAGAGAACATCCCCCAGTTGGAACTTTGTCGGACTGACTTGCTCACTTTCTGTTCTGCCCTGCCCAGAGGTGACTCGGTAATCCCCACCGCATGACCTCACAGTGGGCTGAGTGGCCTGGGAACTTCTGCCTCCAGTCTCAAGTCGGGAGCAGAAATGGGGAAGCTGGGAAGTTGGGGGATCAAAGGTCGTTTGGGAACCTCTGCATCTGTGTCAGACGGGCTTCCCTCTGCCCCTCTGTTGACCACCACATTCTCCTTGCCCAAAAGTACGGGGCTGCGCCTCAGGGAAGAAACGGGCAGCTTGTTCCCGTGTACTGAGTGCTTGTTTCTGTAGCACCCTCCCTGGGCCTGATCTCCAAGGCCATTTCTCCAGGTCACTAAGAATTCTGAGTGGGGACCTGGCAAAGGCTTGACTCTGTTAGGTAGCGGCTGCAAGTCCCCCGCTCCCTTTGCTGGAAATGTTGCTCCGGGGTTAGCGAGAGAGTGTCAATAGTATTCACGTCGCTTCCTGGGTGTTGGTATTTTCTCCTCCCAAAACTAGAAACTTTTTGAGGGCAGGGATTATGTTTTTACTTTTTGTATTTTCATGCCCCAAATAATGCTGGTTCATATATGCTATGTAATTCATACTTCATTCAGGCTGATTGATAGAAAATTAAGAGGCTAGGCTTTGCATTGGATTTCTTGGCTCCCGGTGGTGGGAAGGTGCCAAGGCTGGGTAAATTTATTTCCTCTCTTTCTCCCTGTAGACAAGATGAGAAAGGGCTGGAGTTGGCTTCTTTGTGGACTTCACTCTTGGCCTTTTTCTCTTGGCCAAGCAGTGAGCTCTCTGCTTTCAGCCTCTGCCCCTTCCCCAGCCGGCAGTCAGTGTGGGGGAGCTCCTCAGGCCTGGGCAAACACCGGGCAGGGCAGCTAGGGGATCCCCTGGGGGTGTGGGAACCTGGGAGCAGCCTCCTGCAATCTGCCCAGTACATTCCAGAAGGGACTGGGTTCTGCTTTCCTTCCGGTAGCTCTGGCTGACCGTGGGTTGGGTTTATTTAAATGGTGATTCATTCTGTCTCTGGCTGGTGTACGCACTTGTAAGACCATCCGTATCTCCTTACTCTGGGCGGCATCGTCCCAGGAGAGGGCCTTTAGAATTGTGGGGGTTGAGGAGAGTGAGGCCTCAGTATCCCCAAAACCCTTCCCAAAGGTGACTGTCGGGTGGGTTGTCCTCTCTCCTTCAATGCAGAGGTAACCAGAGGTGCTGAAGTGGTCAAGTGTGACTTGCCACCTGGCTCTGGGGGCTTGTTTTTGGGTGGGATTCATCTCTGAGATGGCTAATAGGTAAAACCCCTTTCTTCTCCTATCATCCAAATGGATGCCATGTGGGCGGGCAACATGGTCAAGTTTATTTCTTTACTTTCGGTGAGTATTGCAGTGGAGCCCGCCTGTCCTCCCCATCCTTGAAGGGGTCTTTGTTAAGAAACAGAAAGGAAACAAACCGTCTTCATCAGACGGTCATCCTCTCCAGGCTCAGAACCAATTTCAAGTAACCCAGGGCTGCCTTGATGCCTACGTTATTGAAGCCTCTTAAATTAAATAAGCAACATGATGTTATTGGGGGCTTTCATTTTCATAGGACCAAATTACTAGAGCTGAGATGAGAAGCAGATGACATAATCTCATTGTTTCATTCAGCTTGTGTTTATTGGGCGCTTCCTTACTCTACGCCCAGTGTGGTGTTAGACACTGGAGATGGCAGAGGTAAGCAAGACCAGGCACGTTCTCTCTTGTGAAGCTGACTTTCTTATCTGGGGGATGGGTTGGTGGGGGAGGACAGTGTGGAGGGGCAGACCCTTACACCTGGGAGCCAGAAGATCTAACGTACACAGTCTGAAAGAGGTGAAGTGACTTCCCCGGGCTACCAAGCTACCTAGACAAGCTAAGCCACAAAACCAAATAGGGTTTTCTGAGTCCCGAGCCCATGCATTTCCTAGCACATCGGGCAGCCACCTGTAGCACCTCAACAGAGTTACCGGTGCACCTCTGGGGGCCTTCGGAATTGCCCCCTTTAAAGCATCCTGGGTAAGCAGGCTTCCGCTTTGGACAGCGCTCCAGGGAAGGTGAGCACGAAGCTTCCTTTGCTGCTTCCCACTCCCCTTTCTTAGCCCTCCATGTTATTCAGGTAAAGCTGCAGGTCCAGGTCTGCACACATATTCATTTTAGAGTCATTGAGACTCTGTATTTCCTGGGAAGCGTTACTGTATCTTTGGCCCAGTTAGCACTAAGCACTGAGTCATATCCTTTCTTTTGCCTTTGAACTCTCATCCCAGTTACTTACTAGAAGGCCAGCTTGGTGAGTTGAGTATAGAAGATGAAGCTACCACATTTATTTATTTGCTTGTTTGTTTTGAAAGGAAAAATTCCCACTTGCTTTACCATTCCTTTTCTCCTTGCCTTCATGGAAACAGCGCACAAAGCTTAGAGAAGAATCAACGACACCCCCCACCCCCACCACTGTCTTCCATTAGGAGCTTCTTCTATGCCTGCTGCATTTTCTACTTTATTACAGCTTTTCTATGGTTTGGAAAATCCGTTGACTGAGTGATGATTGTTTTCATGAAACGGTGCAGCATGTAAAGCAATGGTTGTCATTAATAGTGCAGTTATGTAGAGTGTGGCTTTTTAAGCCTTCACTTTCAAATCAGATTAGTGCTCTGTTAACTTAAAATAGCCCCCCAAAAAAAGAAGAAAGAAAAAAAGAGAACTGTCGGAAATCAGAGGGAAATATTAGCATTATGAAACATGTTAACAAGTGGCCATTAGCACTTTATGTCTGCATGAATAGCATCTTTAAGTGTTTTATTGGTAACAGAATAGAGTGGAGTCACATAGAATGGCATTTCTTTTCAAATTGGCAAGTTCTTTTAATTCAGACTTCTCCTTGTTATTGCCTACTGGGGAGCATTTATTTGCTTGTCAAAATGTATGCCAGGGTGGGAAAAGGTACTTCAGCTTTTCTGGCAGATCCTGAGGTCTCAGGTGTAAGGGATTTGTCCCTTCCCCAAAACCATCCATACCCCTCCCACCAGGAGGAGGGAGAGTCTGGAAGCCGACAAGGAGGAAGAGGGATGCCTGGAAGAAGCTGGCATCTCAGGGCTTTGCGCCTGCCCAGTGGCCCCGCACGGGATCGGTGAGTGTGCGCACGTCGGTTCGCCTGGACTCAGGGCTGGCTGCAAGCGCGTGTGTCTGTGTGCGCGAAGGGCGAGGAGCTCTGAGGAGCTGCTGGTGGGTGGCACCTCCCTAGGCTCCCAGCCTCTTCTAGGGGCTGCACCCAAGCCTTAGGGATAAGAACTCTAATTTGGTCTTCACTGGCCCCTCTCAGGGGCCCCTTCTCCTTTTTCCTTTCCCCAAACTATCCAGACCCTTCCATTTCTATTATAATGTAAAACGCTCTTCGTTCTGGACCTTAGGGCTTGTGGGGAAAATGGAATTTGGCTGAAACTCAAATTGCAAAGCCAGAGTGACCCCAGGTCTGGCTGCTGGGCTGTTTTATAGATACGGTGTTGAGTAGCCTCTTGACGGTTAGGGATTCCGCAGGTTCTCTCATTCATTTTCAACACTTTTTTTTTGAACACTTGCCCTGTGCCAGGAGCTGTTCTTGGTATTGGGCATATAATGATGATCAAAGCACTCAAAAGTCCCAGATCTTACGTGAATTATATAGTGTGTCAGAAAATGATCGAACTGCTTAGGAGAAAAATAAGGTAGGGCCGAGGGATGGGAGCTGTGTGGCAGGCACACTTGAAGTAGAACAGTGAGGAGGTCCCAGCGAAAGCAAAGGCTCTGAGGAAGTGACAGTTGGCCATGTGGCTTTCTGGAGGAGGAGGGTTCCAAGCAGAGTGCCTAGAAAACGCACAGTCTGCCTGGTAGAGGAGGAGTCGTGGGCCCTTGTGGTCAGGCTGGAAGTAGTTGGGAGGTGAATAGGAACTGGGGTCCAAGGAGAGGAGACCAGCACGGGCTTTGGCTTTCACTCCAAGAGGGGACGCCTCTGGGGGAGTGGCGTTAGGTGACGTGGGTTTCCAGAAGATCACCTTGGCTCTTTTTTGAGACTCGAGTGTGGGGCGGTGAGGCAGAAATGGTCAGGAGGCTGTCGCCAAAATCCAGGCAAGATGATGGCAGCCTGGTTCAGGGTGGTGGGGATGTGGGAAGGGGCTGGATTTGGGACATGTTTTGAAGGTGAGTCCAACAGGGTTTGCTGACCCTGTTAGATGTGGGGTATGAGAGGAAGAGAGGAATCAAGGTAGACCCTGAGATGTTTGGCTTGGTGCCTAGAAGGATGGAATTGCTGTATTCTGGGCTGGGCAAGGCGTTGGGCCGTGCTCCGGAGGGTGGGAGTGCTCCTCGTAAGCTGTAGGCTCCTCCTCTGCTTAGGGCCAAGCCCTGTTCAGGAAGGACTGGGAGGACAGGGACAGGGCTCTCGGATGGGGCGGTTAGGAGAGCTCTGGTAGACTGCCTGTAGTGGAGATGATATAAACAAACTTTAACTTGTAGGTCTTTAGGGAAGGTGTTTTTCTGAACTGTTTTATTCAGTTTCCTGCTCTGCTGTGTTTTAGATACCAAAGACACAGAAATACGTGCTTCGTGTCTTGCCTTTTTTTTTATTGACTTGTTGCTCCACTTACTTACACGTCCACTGCTTGATTTTTGTATGTGCTGTGACCAGAGATCAAACTCACAATGTTGGCGTCTCAGGCGACGCCCCAACCAACTGAGCTACCCAGCCAGGGCTTCCTTAGCTTGTTGTCTCAGTGCTCAGGTAAACCCTCTGGGGCTGCTGGTGAACCATGAGCTCTAGAAGTGGGTATGTAAGCTGTGCCTTTCCCTGGACTTTGCCCTCTCCTGGTGCCTGACGGGTCTCAGGAATCCACTGTCTCGTACCTCCAAAAAGTCCTTTTCTGAAGATGCGTCTGTGTCTGTGCTGTGCTCTGACCTGCCGGTCATTCTGGGGTTTGGAATTCCTTATGGAAATCCGTTGTCCTACTTTCCCTCCTCCTCCCTTTCCCATTCCTGGAAAGAAGTTGGCTGGCAGATAGAGTGTTTTTCCTTGAAAGGAGAGTGGAGAGCCCTCTAATGGAAAAGTAAAATAATTCTTGGAATCCACATAACACCCAAGCCAGCCAAAGCTGAGACCAAGTAAATTATTTGGGGAGTAATTTGCAGGGGGCCGAGTCAAACAAATTGCTTTCTTGCCCTGACCTGAGCCTAAATCTTTAGATCAGAAACCGGTGATTTTAGGAGTCTGATGAGAAACAGGAGTCAGTTGTTTCTGTCTGAGCTCCTTTTGTTTTAGGTCTTCTAGGGTTTAGGGCTCACAGGTGAACATCATTTGCCAGCTACAGGTTCCTCATCACCAGAGGAGCTCCTTTGCCCTCAAGTCTCAATAAAGACCTTAAAACAGCAGCATTTACAGAACAAGAGTTTAACATCCCTCAAGTTAGGACTTAGCATTTTTCCTCTCCGTAGTGCTGGCTTTGCCATATGTAGAACAAACTATTTTGGAATCAGAGATGATTCAAAGGAGAGCCCATAACATAGAATAGTCTAGTCTGTCAGCTCAAAGGTCCAGCCTTGTAGTGTGAGAGACCTTCAGGGAAATCCCAAGGCCTCCAGCATTGCTATGGTCCCAGACACGTAAGCACCAGCCTCTTCTTGCACCAGGCAGAGCTGGGTTCCCGGCATCTTCATTCTCATAGCTATGCCCCTCCTTGGCCAGTTCGCCAAAGTGCCCAAGACCAGCATCCGTCCTTCACCCACCAATCATATCCTTCCCTTCCTGGAGGAAGATACAACCTTTTTCAGAAAGGGAAAAGTCTAGCACACTTCCACACTGGCTGTTCCATAATTTTACAGCCACACCTGTTTAAAAATGTGTTTTGGGGATGTTTTTCTCGCAGCAACTAGCAAACACCTTGTTCCTGTAAATGTCAGACTGGGCTGCTATGCTGGCCCCTTTCCCCACTGTGGGGAGAGTGGCCTGGGGCGCGATTAGGGGTCCCAGGAAGCTCTTCTCGGGCTCCTCTTTCATGGCAAGCTTTCTCCACCACATTTGAAAACAAGTGTGGCTGAGTGTGAGTTTCTTCCCATTTTTTATTTATATAATTTTTTTGTAGTTGTTTGGGGGGAGGGGGGAGGCAGCCCTGGGGCAGTCCGCATTTTAGGTTGGCTCTTTGAGATGAATAACTACTTAGCTGTTGCTCAACTACTTTTGTCTGTGAAATAAAGGGCAATAAGCACCATGACAGGAGAGAATTTCAGGTTTATTGTGATTTCTTTTTTGTGTTTGCATCTGTCCTGCTCACTTAGGGCATTAGCCGTAACCCTGTAGGACCCAACACCGAAGACCATATGATTTTAAAGCTTTAGAAATCTGCATGTGTAATATGTCTTTTGTGAAAAAATTTTTTGTTCTTTTGCTTTAGAAACTGTGATAATGATCCATAGTAATTATGCCATAGTATGCCATAGTATGTCGTTTGTTACAGGAGCACTGGATTAGTGTGAAAATGTGTCCTGTATACAGTTTCAACAGCTTGATTTTGCTCACCGTGTCATATTCCCCGCCCCTCCCCCCCGCCTACCCCCGCCCCCCACCCCGCTTTCTGTCCTGTACTATTTGGAAGACAATTTCCACATTTCTGCCATATGTCTTTGAGAAGCTTGGGGCTCGAAGGTGGTAGCAGACTGAGGACAGCGAGCTCAGTTCAGGTGGCGAGGCTGCTCTGTGTGACACTGTGACAGAGACTTGTGCAGACAGTGAGCTGTTGAAACAGCTGCACGTGGGCACAGTGCTTCTCCTTGCCTGCCTGCCCTGTTGTCTTGAGAGACTCAAAACATCTGAAAATGCAAAAGCACTTTAGGTTTTAACTTTTCTGGCTCAAACAGAAGCCGCTTCAAATGAGTAAGAATGTAGCAGCCTTTGTACATTCTGTATACATTCCCAGCTTTTAAAGAAAGGCAACCACCTTCTTTCCTTTTTCCCTTTCCTTTCTTCCTTACTCCCTCCTCTCTTCTTCTCCCCCCTTTTCTTCCTTCCTCACTTGCTTGCTTCCTTCCTTCCTCCGCCTTGTTTTGCATTCTGCTGTACTGAAGAGCACTTAATCCTTGGCCTCCTGTCTGTTGAGATATTATGTTTTTTTAATAGTGCTTGTTTATGACTAAGGTCAAAGACAGTATTTCAGAACAAAAATTAGAGTTAGTTCATAATTGAGTACATATGTATGCAACTGTTTATTTTTATAGTTTGCTAATTTATTTTTAAACAGCTCAGTTATGCCAACATGTTTATAGCTCTGTTCATCACATGCCTTACCAGCCAGGGTATTAAAAGGCACATGGTTTTCAATAGTTTGGATCCCAAGTTAAATTAGATAATGCCATCAGGTAGCAATTTAATTACATTAATTGAATGTTTAGGTGGAAAGGTAGTTTTGCAGAGGCTATTACAAAATAACATTTATAAGTACACATGTATAAATCTCAGCATTATAGACGTTATTTGGGGTTGTTGACAGAAAAATGGAGATATATATATATATATATATATATATATATATATATATATATATCAGGTGTTTAGAGGGAGACATGAGGGGGCTCGCTCATCAGTGGTAAATGCTGCCTTTGCCGTTTAGGAGGCTGTTGGGCATGGCCATTGCCTTTGTGAGCTGCCTTTATCATTAGTCCTCGGAGCAGAGACACACAAAGGCACTTGGGTGCGTTTCGTGGAGCCAGGGCTTTCCTGGGAGGCAGGCTGCCAGCTTGGGCTGGCTCACTGAGTCTGAAATGACGAGACACACTCTACTTTGTCACCTTGAAGGGTTGAGGCTTGGTGCACTTGGGTGTATCCCTGTGGCCCTCCAAGCCAGCTCCCCCCGGAATCGGAGGGGGGCTGCCTCAGGGTTCCTAGGGGTTTTACAGCCCAGGGTGGAAGGCACTGGCAGAGCCCTGGGATATAAGATGAGGCGGGTCAGCTTTCTCCTGATGCAGACAGAGTTAAAGAAGAGGCTGGGGCCCCAACTCTGCTCACCTGCCTTTCCTTGATGCCCTGGGATAAAATGGGAGCGCCGACGTTCGGGTAATACGGCGAACTATTTTGGGTCCAGGTGTTCTTTCCCACTTCTCTATGATTTAGTGTGGTGGGTGTCAGATGATGGCTGGGAAATAGGGAGTTTTAGGTGTGCTAACAGACCTTTTGCCTGTGAGTAATTCATTGTCTTCTGGCACCATCTGGTTTTCCCAGGGCTGCAGTGCCTAGTGTGGTGTCCCGTACCTTGCAAACACCCTGTGTGGGTTACTTACCAAATACCTCCCGCACCGCGTCTGGCCAACCCATCAGGTCGGTCTGCTGTTGCTCCTGGACGCACATTTTCTGCCCACCATTGTTTTGGGGGATACTGTCCTCTTCCCTCGGGTAGAGTTGTTTCTGGTGACCTCTGTCACTGGCCCTTCCCTTTAGGAATCACCCATGGATGACTTGGGCTAAAATTCAAGACCCAGAGGGAGGATTGCCTCTCCTCCTCACACCACAGTCAGCTTGGGTCCCCTGCCTCCAGGGGTGGGGGCAGGGGGGCAGGATTGTTTCACAACATTTTCCTTGGTGGCCTGAAGGTCTCGGTTCCTTGGAGCAGAAAGGCAGGGCGGGGAGATGTGCCCAGGGAAAGGAGGCCTGCTGGTTGGGACAAGAATGTAAAGGCGGGTTGGTTTGGCCCCCCAGGGAAGGACAGGAAAGCCCTCCCTCCCGGTGCAGATTCAGTGTTTGTCCAGCTGAGAGCAGCCCCACTCGGTTGACTACCTGATGAGTGATTTTCCCCAAGCTGACAGCTGCTCCAACACGTTTCACCTGCAAGTCCTGACAAAGTGGTGGTGTGTTTTTTTGGGGTTATTACTGCAGCAGGCATTTGGAAGAATCTGGAAGAATGGGGCTCCAAAAGGACAACCTGGAAGCAATCTCCGAGTATCTGTTCCTTCCCATCCTGCCAACCCTCTAGCTTTTTTGGTTTATGAAAAAAATCAGGCCCATCCCTTTCAAACATCCATTATGCTATTAATAATGAGGATAGAAATAAAATCACAGTGTGTTTTTAAGGTTCTTGAATAAGCCCTTTGATGAGCATTGTCGGATTTGAGCCTCACCTCATGAGTAACCTTGTGAAGAGGCGGGAGAGGTGGTATCGGAAGCCCAGAGAGGTGAAGGGCAAGTCTGGTCTCCCAGCACCAGGACCCAGGACCGCTCCGTTGCCGCCCTCCACGGGTTCCACAGCCCACCCACAGGCTTGAGTGGTGGGGCTCGCAGAGGCTGGTTTGGGGCAGAAGATCTGTTTGAACAGTTTGGGAGCAGGGGTGTTGCTGGGGGTGCTCACTGGTACCGGAGGCAGGTGACAGGAATTAGCTTTATCCTTTGAGGGTTTGCTGGGACAGAACCACGCCTGACCTTCAGCCTCTCTATATAATTTCAAGGATGTGTTGCCGTAGTCCCTAAGCAGCAGGGGAAATGTTAACGTGGAGAGGCTTCTCAGCAAACACCGCAGGTACATTTCCCGGTGAGCAGCAGCCCCTGCTCCTTGGGCTCATTCCTGGCTTGCGGCAGTGCTGAGAGACGGCTCCAAAAAGCAGGGTTGGCGGGGACACACGTGGAGCTGGCTGTTACAGCACACAGGGCCTTCCCTTTGCATTTTGCTTTAGATTTGACTTTTCCTGGGCTCCAGGATGCTAAGCTCCCATTTCAAGGAGAACATTAGTGTAAATATAAAAACCACAGGTAGTCAGAGGTTGACTTGTTTGTTTTATTATGCCTTCCTCTTGGGGAGAGCTGGCTGGCAGGGTGGAAGGTGCAAGTGTGTGTAATATTCTGGCATTCAGATTGGTGGCTTCCTCTACCTTTCCAGTGGGTGGCTGGGTTGGGTGAAGTCCCAAGGCAGATTCGAAAGGGAAGGGTAGGTCTTCGTCATCACTCCAGCACGCGTGCTGGCAGGCAGCTGTGTATGGACGACTGGGGAGGCTGCTGTGCAGGGGGAGCCCCGGCCCCGCTCTCTCCTGCGAAGGCTCGGTGGGCATTTCTGTTTTGTGGGGGAAGTCCTGCCAGGCGAGTGGGAGCTGAAAAGGAGACCAGGGCCTTGTGGTGCAAGGGTGGTGTCGGATGAATGATCCTTTTCAGAGTTTGCAGAATGTCCCATCCAAGCCATGAACGTTCCTGGCAGGCTGTGGGAAATGTGGGCTTTTGGTCTGAATGGTCCTAAACACTCAGTGTCCCTTCCTTTTCTTCCTTCCTCCCTTCTTTCCTTGGTTTGATTGGGTCTTGACAGTCAATATCTTTCATTCCATCTCTCCTTTCTTTTCTCCCTCCCTCACTCCCCCTCCCTCATTCCCATCCTCCCTCTCTGCCACCCTTCTTTTACTCCTTTATTTTTGAATTCATAAACAGTCAATAATCAATTTTCAGGAGGTTTAGATGAATGGAAATTATTGTCTAGTTGGAAAACTTTACAAAAAGTATTAAACTCTTACAACAAAGATCCAGAATATTGTCCCTCTCAATGGGCATTGGGTTTGCATCTTTTCTCCCAAACCTTCTAGTTAGGTTAAATTAGTCCTTGCAAAATGTCACGCTTCCCTGGCAGAGCCATCTGAGAATTTGATGCAGCCTTTCCAGTCCTGGGTAGGAACTGGTGGGTATGGAAACCACCAGTTGTAAACCCCCAAACAGCGACTAGTATGGGAGCTGGGGTGGCACTCAGACCTGGGCTCTGCAGATTCCTTTCCCGGCCTTCGGCAGTACGTGGCAAGTCCAGCTGGTAGGTGGGAGCCTTATGCCTCGTCCTGGGAATAGATGGAAGGGAAGACACAGAGGAAGTTGTTACGGTGCTCACAGGAAGCAAGAATCAGCCATCTCCCAGGGGGAAACCTGGGTCCCGTAATGGCTGCCTAGGCTGGGGGGTGGGGGCACAGGTGACGGTTTTAATAAGAAGTCAGATCCCTGGAGAAGTGAGGTTCCTTTGCTACTGTCCCTCTTTTCTCTCTTGGGTCACCTGGTTGGACTCAGGCTCTCTCCTACCTGCTTGGAGATGGCTGTGCTCCTGGATGGGCCTGACAGGCCCTGGGGGGATGTGGCCCTCCTGTCACCGAGCTTGACTGGGTTTGGGGGAGGTGGCCTTCTCCTGCTGTCCCCACCCTCAAGGCAAATGCAGTGAGTGGATCTGGGTCTCCCTTCCTCACAGATGCCTTCACAACTGGCTTTGATCCTTATTCTAAACACATTCCATGCATATTAAGATGACAGACACATTGGTTTTGCTCCAAGCAAGTACCCATCCATCCTAGAGGGGCCCTGGGCCCTAAGGACAGGTAGGTGTTTGGGAGAGAGTAAGCAACAAGCAATGTTGTTTCTTCTGGACGTCCCTGATGGCTGAGTGTCCTCTCTCTGTCCCACGCACACCTTCCCCTGTCTCATTTTACCCACAAGAAACTTGACTCTCTTAGAGAGTAAGTGCTTCGTCCTGGTCACACAGCTTCTTAGTGACAGGACTAGAATTGATGGTTTTTTTGGTTACCAGTGGAGTCCTTTTATTTCTCTACTATATTTACCATGATCAGATTGAAATATGTTTTTTTGATTGGTATTTCTTAAATACCTATTTTAATATGAAACAGCATGGGATTGGGTATGAATAATATTTTGACATAGGAGGAAGAGAAGGGGAGGAAGTTGAGTGGGGCCAGTTCTGGAGCAATACCTGAGATCTGGCATTTTATGCACAAAGCCTGCGATGGCAGATTGAAAAATGTGCCAGCACGAACCCACTGGGCTACTCTTCTGAATTCCATGAAGAAGTTACTCTCTCTGTGTAATTCTTTTAGGCCAAGACTTTTTCCGGTGGTTGATTTTTCCCACTTGCACACAGCCCATAGAAGGGAGACAGGGTTGAGGGGCGGGGAAGCCTGCTCGTTTGCCTGGTTTACCTGCTCTCTTGACGTGGGAGCTCAGCAAGTCTGCTGTGCGTCCCTTTGTTGCACCAACTATTGCAAATCAGGACAATAAACTATAAGCACCTCCGCTCACTTCGAGGGACCCGATCGTTGCTTTGATAGGTGTCTGTACAAATATTTATATGATTCTGATAGTCTTGAGTTGCATCGTTACAACGCTCAAAGCTGTCAGGTTTCCAGGACTTCTGGTAGTAAAGCTTCTCAGTGGAGTAAGGATTATTTTCGATCTGGCCTTTCCTCCCTGAAATTCTGTTAGCCTGAGATTTCACCTAATGCAACACAAGTTGTGTAGAGAGAAGCATAATATTACCTTGTTCGTTCCGTCATTAACTAGTAAGATAACTAGAAGAGGAGGCCATTCTGGAATGCAGAGAGGCTGGTATGACTTCTCAGAATATGTCTCCCTGCTCCCCCCTTTTTAACTCTTCATGGGAGATGAGCACATTGCTGTAATTAAGGAAGCAATGTAGTACCTTTGAAAGGCCTTTATCTCTTGTCACTCAGGTGAGCCCCTGAAAGAATTTACAAACCTTTCGGGAGTGACTCATCACATTATAAAAGTGTCCCTCATTTTCCTGAAGGGACACCTCCGTGTTCATTTACAGATCATTAAGGATTAGAGCTGCTAGAGTGTGAGCTCCTTAAGGGCAAGGACTGAGGTTTATTTCATTTTGTTCTCTTGCCATTAACGTGTTTGGAACAGATGAAAGAAATTGGCTCCCATTGAATATCAAGGGGAATGAAGGTAGTCTTTCTGGAATGATGTTGTAAATAAGTGCAGAATTGGGTATTTACTGACTCCTTTGCAGAAACAAGTCTTGTTTTGGAAGACAGGCCAAGGGCTTCTTGTTTGTCACGTGGTAGTTGGAGCCCTCTGTTGTTGATTTAGTCAACTGTGATTGGGCCAAGCTGTTAAGGTTTCCCCCATGTTACAGGCGAGGAAGTGAAGCCCCAGAAGTACCTGCGAGCCCACCCAGCGAGGTGCCTGAGTTCCAGCAGGTCCTGAGCTCTCCTGCTCTGGCCTGAGTGCTTCGCAGACACTATTTAAATCAGTTTGCACAGCTACCCCAGGAGACTAGCAATACAGTACTGTCACGCACATTTTACTGATGACGAAACTGAGGCTTAGAGAGATTAGTGAGCTGCTCCGGGTTGCACAGACAGGAAGTAATGGTAGATGAAGATTTCAGAATCTTAATTTGGGAGTCGGAGCGCTCATCCTGCTGACCCGCCAGAACTTGGCCCCACGCACTCAGGGTTTGATGTCCCAGACCTTACACCCTGACTGTTGGCAGGGGCTGTTTTTAGAGGTGGCAGCTGGCAGGTTGGCTGTGGACTTGGGCCTGAAGGATTGGGAGGCGTGGGGCGGCCTTTAGCACACCTAGTTCTTTCCACTCTTTCCCCGTCTTTCACAGGGCCTCACCTTTCTTCCCTACCGCAGAGACTGTCTGCCTGGCTCTTGGGTAGGCTGCCGGCTCCCAACTGCATTCCTGCCGGGGATTATTTCTCTGGCCAGGCCACGGCCACTCCCCGTCCTGCTCTGAAGGCATGTCTGTCAGCCCGGAGGGGTGCGGTTCACGGGGCGGAGAAGTTAAAGGTGGCTGGCCTGAGGGAGCCGGTCCCCAGCAACCTCGCCTGCCCCCCTTCTCCCTGCCCAGGCTGGACTTGGGGAGTTTCATTCTCAGGCCCACCCCTCTAGCCCACAGCTCCTCTGCCCTCAGCTCCTCTGCCCTCAGGGCTACCCTAGATCTTTCTGGGCACCTGGCTGTTCTGTCCTGGGCAGAACAGCGAGACTGTGGGAGTCCCAACCCTCAGTGCCCTGGGCACAGCCTTGACATGCAATCTCTCTGGCAAGCAGCCTCAGGCAGGCCTGGGCAGGGGACTGAAAGGAGGAGAAGAAGAGGGAGAGCTGCAGCAGACCAGACGAGAGACAAAAGCCAGCTCAGGAGCAAACAGTCTGGCAGTGGGGTGGGTGCCCTGGCTGGAAGGGCCGGCCTGGGCTGGCCTGCCCTGGGGAGTCAGGTCGGTGCCTGCTCTCTCTGGCTTAGCCCTGCTGGTGCTGTGTGTGGGGCCGTGAACATGGGGTTTGGAAGTCTTGAAGGTTGTGAGTTGGGGAGAGGAGAGGAGAGAGCCGAGATAGCAGGGCACCAAACACCTCGGGCATGTATCTTCTCCACCACGCCCATGGCCAGGTGTTGCCCGAGACCCGTTTCACGGCATTCACGGCAGCCACTGCCCTGGGGGCTGAGCGGGCTTCTTCACTCCACTCCATGCTTTCGGTCCAGGGGCCCCTTGGTCCTCCTGGCTCACTGACACTGGCCCACTGGGGCTGGTGGGTGGTGCGTGCAGGACGCTTGGCAATCATTGTCTTGAGAAGGCCGCACTTTGTAGGAGCCTGGGCTCCAAAGCCAGATATGTGAGTTCCTTCGCCTGCTCACTGGGTGGCCTGAAACAAGTTGATCCACCCCATGGAGCCTCAGGCTCCTAAGCTGTAGAATGGAGCTAATTACCTTTCCTGTCCACTGGGAAAACGTGTTCTGCTTGACAGTCACTCACTCGGAGGTGTTACAGAATGTGCATCTTGTCCCAGCGGTGTTCTGGAGGCATAAGGTATGGCGGTCTTTTGACTTCAGCCTCAAGCACCGCAGGCTGGAGCTGGGTGGTGGGGGAAGGTGCCTGTGCCGGGGCCCCCGGCAGCCCACTGGGGGGCCCTAACTGCTGACCCTGCACAACTTGCGTGGCTGGCCCGAGCTGGCCCGAGCTGCCCCTGCCTCCCCTGGCTCTGTGGTCAGACATCATTCTTCAGCTCATTGGCTCGGGCCGAAGGCTGGGAGAAGATGATGGCAACCCTAGGAACTCAAGCTCCAGAGGGCATGCTGTAGGGTCATCTTCTCAGAAAAGGCAAAGATAAATGTTTTGTCACTGTAGCTTTCTTCCCCTTTGCTGCTCATGTGCAGAGAGTCAGAGGAAGGGAAAGTGGGGAAGAGACACTGCTCCTGCCTCATGGCCCTCACCCTACCTGCTTCCTGTTCTGTTAGAGCAGTGCAGTTTCTGCATGAGCTGGACAATCATCTGCGTCTGGTCGAGGGTTATGGGTGTTTCAGATATATGTTTAACGTACATATGCATTAGCACATACTCCCAGGGGGCTTGGCTTCTCTTAGCAACAAAGTCTACAGGCTCCTTGGAGCATCAGCAGTCTGGCCAACAATGGGGAGGGTCTGGGACGACCTTGGGCCTGCAGATGACCGTAGCAGCCCCACTGGCCTCTTGCCTCATCTGCCTGGTTCCCTCTCTTTCCCGGCCATAGGTGTTGGTGAATACAGCTGGGTAGATCAGATGACCCCTGCCCATTTCTCTTCAGTATGCTTAATTTATTTGCTATTAAAATTAGAAAAATAAATGCATTCCCAGAGGTGGCTATGGTATGAATGTCCCAGAACCCTTGTAGGGAGAGACGTGAGTATAGGGCAGCTCAGTGCTTCTGGTACTGGGCTGATGCAATGCTTGGACGTTGTCACCTCCCTACCTCCTCGGTGCACGCCCTGCAACCTTGTAGGGACCCCTGCGTCCAGCCCAGCCTGGGTGTGCATCTTGCGTGCTTGGTTCGCACTGATAGGGGTCACTGGTGGGGAGGGGTTCTTGGGGAGCACACTGCCGCATGTCCCATGGGCTGTCCCTGAGGCTGTGCCCGGCCTGCAGTGTCCAGGGCCTCTTCTGCCAGGGCCCTGCTGGTTATCACTGTGGGCATTATCTCCACCCACCACCTCTGCATCCAGGGCTGTGGTGTCCCCTTGAAGAGCCACACACCCATCTACCCAGAGGCCCCTCTTGCTTAGAGTCTGACCCAGTTCCCCATCCCCACCCCTCTACCAACCTCCCCCAGGGACAGTTGATCAGCCCAGCCCTGCTCATAGCAATGTCTCTTAGGGCGAGCTCGTATTCTCTAGAAGCTTCTTTGCCTCTGGGTACCGCAGTCTCTCACCTCCTTCAGCCTGCTGGCGTTGTGCATGGCCATTTCTGCAGCACCCGGACCTTTGTGGGTTCTCATGGTGACCCTTGGGTGAGACAAGGTTCCATTTAGGACAATTCATAGGACCCTTTTGAGCATTTCTGTACTAGATTATTGTCTTGTCATTGGCAAAGGGAGAAAAGAGGCAACAGAGTCCTCTGGGGTCAGTGTTGAAGATCAGGTAGTAGAGCAGAGAAAGTTGGACTCAAGACTGGTCTGGAAGGCCTTCAAAGGAAGTAAAGTTGTTAAATTGCTGTGTAAGCTGCAAAGGCCCATTCAGTGGAAGCTATTATTATTATTATTATCACCATCCTAATGGTCATTCTCATCACCATTATAGGTTATAGCAATGAGGTAGGTAGTAACTGGCGAGTACTGATAGAGTTTCCAGCTGATTCCTGACATTAGAGGCCACGAATTTGCCTACCTGGAACATTCCACTTCAGTTCAAGAGCTGGCGTTTAAGTCTAGACTTCACAGCTCTGTGATAGTTCCCTGGCTCACTGAATTGATAGCTAGTTTCTAGGGTTTGACTGGAAGACAACTTACATATCCTTGAATACTAGTTATCCTTATTGTGAAAAACCTTGCATTTACCAAACAGCAGTAAAAAGGCGATGCTTCATTTTACAAGAGATTTTTTTTTCCCTACTTTACCAAAAGAACCTCAGTGCTATTCCTTTTCGATGGAATGTTTCTTTAGCTCCCTAAGAGTTTACAGGTCATTAACTACCCCATGGAAGGGCTTTGATAGATACAAGGAAGGCTGCAAGAAAATAGACTCACAGCTCCAGCTTAGAGGGTGCCAGTTAGAGAGAATTAGAGTCTGTTTGACGGCAGGTGTCTACCGAGCCCTCCACGCACTCAGCGCTGGGAGAAGTGGGGTGGGAGCGAACTGTTTTCCTTCAGAGAACTTCCGGTTCCTTTGGAATCAGTATTTCTTGTAATTGTGAAGACGGTATTGTGAAGACAGAAATTAGGTGCTAAGTTGTGTTCACTCATCTCTTAGGATGATTGATGGAAAAATGGTCTCTGCTTTACAAAAATTCTCTGTACCTAATGCTTTTCAGTATGCGTGCAGTGAGGGGGACTTGAGGAAGGAATTGGCCTGAGACTCCTTTTGGGAGCCTGGAATGCAGGGAGTTGGCTGTCCTGGAATTTTATTTGGTGTGATCAGGGTCTGTACTCCAGAAACGCCGGGCTCCTTGGGCTGCTGGGAGGGCAGAGTTGTTGGGGAGGAGAGAGGGCTGTTACGAGATGGGAAAGATGTACCCATCAGGCTCTTCCAGAAGCGGAAACTGGCTCAAGCCTGTGTCTCAAACGTGTGGCAGAGGAGAAGATGAATGTCATCCTTCTGTCTCCCTGCTCTCCTTTAGGCTGCTGCTCTGGGCTCACTTTGGTCCTATGTCCAGAGCTGACCAGGGAACAATGGCCTATTGTCATATGGTCAGCACCAGCCCTGTCTCTGCCTGGGAAATGGTTTTAAAAAATTCCTGGTTCTGGCCTGGACACCTGCCTCCGAGGGCTAGCCACTTCCCCTTTAGCAACACCTTTGGGATGGTCCCGCCCCCTACTCCCCAGGCAAGGCATTTTGTAGCTGCGTTTATTGGACTTTAATTGTAAAGGTCAGAATTTGCTTTTCTGGCTTCCAGGGATCCTCCTTGGTCCTAGCATTCTGGGATTTCATGAGCAAGTCCATGTTCCCCTAATCCATTTCCTCTGTATATGCCTAGCTTCTAATTGTCTCTCCTCCTGTTATCCTAAAAACCTTCATCATTATTTGAGTTTTCACATGTGAGGGTGGCCCTGGCCTCTTTCTTTTTAGTTTGTCCCCACCCCTTTTCTGGCAATCTTTCACAGATCTGTTGTATATTTCTTAGGAGTTTTTTCAAGTATTCTAAGAAGAATGAAGCGTCCTTGTAAGTTACACCCTCAGAGATGCGGCTGCCTCATTTAGTGCCCACAGTTGCGGTCTGCCCGGGCCACACGGTGGCAGGGGGTTCGGGTTGAGGGGAGGAGTATGGGATTGCCCTTCTCTGAGCAGGAAGGGAATTGGAGTTTGTTCAGCACCTTTTATGTACATGTTCAGATTGAGGGTTCCTTTGGAGCATTGTAACTTTTAGGAAAGCCCCAAACTCTCAAACGACAGGGACTGCAACATAATGTCTGCAGCCCAACTAGGAAAACAACCCAACTGCCCCCACTGGCTGACTGGAATCATTCCTTGAGGGGTCTGGCCTGAGGTACTGAGGCACCATCCCCGTGAGAAGAAAGGAAGCCAGGCAGGGGTTGGGACATGGCTGAGAAGAGAGAGACACAGGGCAGGTCTGTGCCCTAGGTGTGTACGAGTTAGGAGCAGGTAGCCGATTCCAGTGCAGAGTCCCAACGCTGGCCCGAAAAAGAGATGTGACTGACATTCACTCTCAGATATAACACACCAGGGTCAACACGGTGGTCTGGTGCAAGCTAACAGTTGCTTTTATCGAAGGCCCCGTGGAAGGGTTTGACCTCCGATCGGGGTGGGTGGAAAAGGAGTGGTAGCTCTCCGGGCCTGCGGCTGTTTGCGCAGGCGGCCTCTTTCAGAAGTGTGGTCAGCAGCGAATTTGATTTTACTTTTCAATAGAAATGAAATTGTTTGTATGCCATGTCAGGGGGACTAGATCATCTCTCCCAAATCTGTGAAGGAGGTTCAAGGCTCCCCTCTCTGCACTCCCCCACCTTATTACTACCCATCCGTTATCCTTTATCCCCTGTCTGTCTGTCATACAGAGGCATCTCTCAGGTACCAGCTACAATGCCAGAGTCTGTATCCCCAGCCCCCACCCTGCCAAAGCCTCACATTCTTTTCCTCTCTTCTCTTCCTCTTCCTTTTTCTATTGATTTGAACATACTCTTGGGAAAGGGGCTGATGACCTCATTTCTACTGAGGTATAATTAATAAATACCAAGAAGTATGTGTTTTATTTCACAAACAGAGCACTTAGACGCTGGTCTAAGTACTTCACAAATATTAACTCATTTTAACTTTCGTAACAACCCTGTGAAGCAGACACTATTATTATTCCCATTTTATAGATGAGTCAATTTTTTATTCTAGCTGAAGAAATAAAGTTTGGTGGCGAAACATTAGGGGTGAGCCAGCAGTTATTTGTCATTGCAGAGCCAGCCTGCGTCTCCCCAACTTGGAGGTTGGGTAGTTGCAATGAACTCGTCAGTATTTCACCTCAGCTACCACGGGGCCACTCCCACTCCCCGTCCCGTAAGCCTGACCTGCGAAACTGGCACAGGGTTTCTGAGACGTTAGGGTATTAGGGATCCTGTATTCCAACCTGCTTGTGTACAGTGGGCTGACTGAGGTCCGGAAGAGCTGGCACGGTCTCCGGCCAGTCATGGCCGTGCACAGTCAGGAAGCCAGGATTCCCAGCCCAATACCGTCCCTCACTGCCACACCGCTCCGTCAGCACTGTCCTCTCCCCGCCTCAGCTCCCCCAGTCTGTTTAGCCCGAAGATCTATTGCCCCAGGAATAAGAATCTGTTCAGGTGTCTTCAGTAATGTAGGTGTGCCTTCCACATGGGGTTTTAACTTTCTTTTTCTCAGTTTATTGCCTGTAGCAGTCTCTGTTCTGTTTTCTTCAGCTTCTTCCCCTTGAGTTACTGTCCTTCATTTAACATGGCTGCCCCCTGTTTGGTCCACTTCCCTTCCCCTCCCCATGCCTTCCCTAAATCCCCTTCTGCCCTGCAGCTCCAATCTCCAGGCTCTAGCTGCTCCTGCTGCCTGTTCTCCTGTTGTCTTCCAGGCCTGAGGTTGGGGGCCGGGGGAAGGAGGGTGAATCTTCATTTCCTCCCCTGGCGCTCTGCTCTCTACAGCCCTGAGCAGCAGCTGGCCCCCCCAGCCCACCCCCACCCCCGGGGGGTTGTCTGAGAGACCTTGATGTTGTCTTTCTTACCAAGGCCTTTTTGGCAAAGGAGAAGTTATCTTCAGGACCCTTGGCTGCTGTTCAACTATAAGCTAATGACAGAGGTCAACCACCCCCCTTTCTGGCACAGTGGGGACTCTTAGGGCTCTCAAAACCGCATTAGTAGTTACCCATGACTCAGAAGGGGCCTCAGTCCAAATGAATACCCATTCTAAAATAGTTTTGGGGTCCCTTCCCATCACTTCCTTAGGGTACAGGAGCGATATCTGTGGAATAAGATGGCATTTGGTAATGGAGCCAAACAGATGGCTTTGGTGTTGAACTCCCAGGGGGCTGTCGGGGGAAAGACATGAGTGGCAGCATCCCCCCGCCCCCCCGCCGTGGGGGGGACTGGATTCTCAAACTCAAAACACTTTCTGGGTTCCCAAAACTTGTTGCCCTAAGTATTTATCTAAGAGGAATGGAAACATGCATTCTCATAAACACAAATATTCATTGTTATCGTTTTTCAAAATCATCAAAACGTGGTAACAACCCCGATGTCAATTGATAGGTGAATGTTTAAACAAATTGTTTTACAGCCATACAGTGGGATAGATACTCAATATAAGAATGAAATAGTAATATGCTTAACTACATGGGTGGATCTCCAAATCATTCTGCTCAGTGAAAGAAGTTGAACACAAAAGGGAATGTGCCTTATGTGTCCATATATATGAAATTCTAGAAAAATCAAAACCATGGCGATGGGAAGCAGATCAATTGCTAACAGGGGTAAGGGGAGGGGATTGGCTGCAAAGGGGTGTGAGAAAACTTTTTAGGGTGATGGAAATGTTCTATATTTTGATTTTTGGTTGAGGTTATACAACTGTATAGAATTAGCAGAATTCATCAAACTGTACACTTAAAACGAGTGACTTTTATTGTATGCAAATTATGCCTCAATAAAGCTAAAAAACTAAAAACCAACCACTTTGGCTGGACCATCATGGAAGGCTGTCTGTCTATCTCTAGCCTTTCACTGTTTGCGACTTCTCAATACTCCAGCCGTTTCTCTGGGTGCTGGGGTAGGGGTGGGGGTCACCGAAGTACATTTCAGGGATATCAGAATGCTTTTTGATTTTTAGGAGATTTTGTAGAAGTTGGTCGTGACAGGGAGCGAGGTGGAAGCAGACTGACATGGTGTTATCCTCCATGACCAGAGCATGTGTCTCTGGGTGAGAAATGTGTGGGTATTTGAGGGTGTTTGAGGGAATGAGGAAGCAAAGGGAGGGGTTTTATTTCATAGACTTCCAGTGGGCTTTAAAAAATAAAAAGAGGAGACGGTGCCCAAGGCAGCCTTATTCATTGATACACCTTTTCCTTGTGTGGAGATCGCAACTGTGTGTCTGGTGAATTCCTGTAAAGTGAGAGTTTGTGTTTGTTTTGAACATCCATCTTTCTCTCCAAATTGTCTTTCATGCAGTTTAGTCAGCATAACCATGGCATCTGAACTTGGCTCATCGACTTGGCAGCCTCGTGTGGAGCGCCTTTTCTGAACCCAGCTCAGTGGTAAGGGTGTGTAGGTTTGGGTCTTCGCCTTGGGAAACCTCTGCGCATCCACGGTGTTGGGTGCAGCCTGGCCGCAGGCCTCACTCCAGGCCGTGGCTGTCCAGGTGGGGTGAGCCCCCAGGACGCTTTGATGGGAACAGCCAGCCCGGCCTGGAGAAGTGTGGGCAACATTTCAAATGGTAGTTACATTAACTGCTGCCTTAGTTTTTGCTAGCCCTGCCTTTACCACACCCAACAGCTAAAGGGAGCCAACGACATCCATGTTCACTGCTTTCTGGCATCAAAATGAAGTCCTTTTCAGTGGTGCTGGATTTAAAAGCATATGAAGACCATGTTTTTAGAACTTAGCCTTTGCATTCAGGATTTGCTCCTGCTGAGCCCAGCTTCTTTGCAGATGAATGAAGTATAGCTAGAGAGTTGCCCAACCTTGAAGTTGGGTTTCACATAGAGATATTATTATTTTTTTGGTAACTCTGACACCCAGACTTGATCCACTTGGCACATGCTCTGGTTGGCGCATGTACTGTTCTTCTCCAGGGTGTGGGATGGCTGTTTAAAGAGGGTGGATATGAGTGCTAATCTTTGGGTAGCATAACATGTTGCTGCCACTTGCCTTTTTTATCTGGAAGTTCAAGCAGATATCAGAAGGGAACTGTTTGTGGGTACAGAGATGGTTTAAATTACCATTTTGAACAGAAATGTTATCTGGCAAAATGACTTCCCTTTTCAGAAGGTGAAACATTCCTCTAACCACTCTTTGTTGAATTCCTAGGATATGTGTGTATCATATCACATCCTATGCAGGGTACTTTGAAATAAAATAAAAATAAGCAGAAGACAGAATTCCTTAAGAAGCACATGGGGGTCATTGAATTAAGTAGAGGCTGAAAGAGGTTACTGGTGATGTGCAGATGGGGATAGGAGGCTGGATCAGTTCAGGGAATGAGGGCCCTGTGAGGCCAGAGAAGGGAGAGGTTGAGTCTGCCTGCTGAGGGGACTAGTAGACCTTTGGCTGGTCCTTCAAGTATAAACAGGCTCCCAGGAGGTCAGATAGGAAGAAGAAAAGCCAGAACGGAAATGAGAATGGAAGGGGTTCTTTACTTGAGCAGAGTGCTTTCATTTGTGGGTATCGGGAGCTAAGCCTGGACTAGAAACTTGGGACTAGATGGTAGAGCTCTGAAATGATGGGTGAAGGATTTGGACTGTATCCTGTTGACCAGGGCAGGCCGTGGACATGTGCGAAGCAGGGGACAAAGCAGCATTCTAGGAGACCTAAGGCAAGGACTCTGTCCAGGGTGGGATGGGGCAGCTTGTTGGGATCCTCAGTGTAATGTCCTTCATGCTAAGTTCTCCCCTCTGTTGACATATATGTTCCAGAGGGTGGAATTACTTAATAGAGGGTGGACCTTAGGTTTTCTTTCACAAGCAGAATGGAGCCAAACATAGTAGGGGACTAGCAAATGGGTCTGTTATTAATGTAGAGGAAATTTTAAGTCTTGCAAAGATTTCGCTGGGGAGTAGACAGGGAAGTTTGGAGGCAAGAGCTGATCAGGTTCCACATTGTTCCCTGCCCCTCTCCTCCAGACCATGTAGGTTGGGGAATTGTTCAGGGCGTGGGTAGTGCTCCATGACGGCATTTGTCATTCAGATGGCGTGTGATGAAACAAGGCAGGCACCGAAATTCATATCCTTATGAACGCTCTTTAACAGTACCCTTCTACTCTGGAAGGTATTAAACTAGCCCGGATTTGAGTGAACTGTTTTTGGATGGGGTAGGAGAAGAGTTGATAAAATGGCTAGTAGATAGGCGTTTGGAAAGGGAAGGTCTCGGAGCTCAGGAAATTAGCCAGGGGTGCAGAGAAAGTCAGAAGGGCAGCAGAAATCCTAGTGAGCCCAGAACGTTCTAGAGAATGAGTCTCCCTTAGCATTTGAAATGGTCAGAACATCTCTTCAGCCTCCTTCGTGGCTCTTCCTCCTTTAGCCAGCAGGCTCCTTGTCCTGGACCAGGAGGAGGTCATTTGAATGTGGGGCAGCCTTGTGTTCACTGTGAAGAAGAACAGCTTCCAGGAGATGTGGTGGCTTTGGGAAACACAGCAGAAAACGGTGGCAGAAATTAATCAGAGAGGAGAGTAGAACTGACTTCCAAAAACTCATATTATGTGGATTTGGATGTGCTGTGAGCAAAACAATGCAAAGGATATGAAATGAGGAATAGTGTAAATGACTGGCAGAGACCCTGTTGGTGGGTAGACCAGGGTTGACTGGCTCCCACATTGTGGATTTAGTTAGGTGTTTCCATTTTACCTTCCCCAAACTCTATAAAGCAACAGTATCATTGGGGTCTAAGACATTTTTCAGAACCGTCTTGGCTCCCTGTTGTTTATGACCAACAGAAATTTTTCTTCTTTCTCTGAAGATAAATTTATTTTGGGTGGTAGTGACTTCAGGCTATTATTGAATCTTTGGTTATTGGTTTGAAAATTATTTTGTTATTATTTTTACATCAGCCAAGCTAGAAAGTTTCACCGAATCCCCCTGTAGTATAATAAATGTTTCCTTTCATCGGAGAAGCAAACTATTTACAGCTGTAACAGGGTTTACAATGAATTGTATAAATGATACTGACTTTTGTGTCAGCAAAAAACAAAACAAAAACTGATCATAGATGACATTACCTAAATGACAGTACCTCCGCGTGTCCTTTCTTTCACATTTGCCGTAACCCTGTTACGGCATTGTCCTATCACCCCAAGTACTGTCATCTTTAAATGCTGTCAGGTCGTAACTGGATTGCCAAGGACAGAGTAGAGGTATCGGGGAGAACACAGTGGTGTTTCCGAACGTGCTGCGTAGATGATCTTCTTCCTCCTCGCATAGGTGGGATTCTTGGAGAAATTGTTCAGTTAAAGTGATGGCTCAGGTATCTTTTATAGGCGTTGATGAAGTGGCCAGATTTACTCCTCATGTTCTTAGAATGAAAGAAACATTCTCTTTTAACAGCGAGTCAGACTCTTCTGGGAAAATGTTAATGTTTCTGCGTAATGAAAATGCGGTATAAATATTATTATTGTTTTTAAAACCAGGTCAAAAGTTATAGCAAAGAGAAGGTTCTAAGAGTTTAACATCCTTTTTTTTTTTTTTTTTTTTTTTTTTTTAAAGATCTTATTTATTTAGAGAGAGAGGGGAAGGGAGGGAGAAAGAGAGGGAGAGAAATGTCGATGGGTTGCCAGTCACACAGCCCCAACAGGGAACTGGCTGCAGCGCGAGGCATGGGCCCTGATTGGAATTGAACTGGCCGCCTTTTGGTTTGTGGGATGATGCCCAACCCACTGAGCCATACCAGCCAGGGCAACATCCTTTTTTTTAAATTTTTTTTAAATGTTTCCCCAGGTTTGGGTAGCGATTCCATTTTAGAGAAGGACAACTGAGTCATAAAACCATCAGGGGCAGGCATTCTTGAACAGCTGGAGTTGGAAAATCTGTATTTTGTGTTTGCCCCACATGTCTGTGTACCTCTTCATAAGTTTACACCAAGTTCTTATCCAGATTTACAGTCTACACCTTTCCGCAGCTTCTGTAGATAGGATGGTTAATGGGAAATGCCTTAACATTAAGCCTCTTGCTTCGTGCATTCTATTGCTCAGAAGTAAGGGAGTGAGGCACAGTTACTTTGACTACGCTTATTAAGGACAGGTTGCCTGCCAAAGAATAGGGCTAAACTTAAGGGGACTAGCTAAGAGGTCTTTGTCATGTTTCTCTCTCTTTGTCTGCTTTGAATTTTGTAACAGTATAGTTTTATAATTTAATTTGATTTTGTATTCATTTTTAAATATATATTGTTGATTGGTATATTCTAGTATTTATAGCCCTCCCAGAGGACCCCAAGGGAAGATAATCTCCATTTGAGGAGACAGTTTCTCAATTTCCATTTAGATGACAGAAAAGTAGCTGCCCACTGCACGACTCCCCCGCCGCCCACCGTGTCTCCCTCTTACCCTTGCGGGGTGTGGTGGTGTGGGTCGCAGGCACCCACGAGCCTGCCCGGAGGTGCAGCATGGGATGCGCTGACATCAATGCGGAAGCGCTGGGTAATTGACTTGCAAAATATAGGTTAGGGAGTTTTATGGGATATCAAATTATCTTACTCTTTCTCTGATTAAAGACAAAATATTACATTAAGTAGATCATTACAGGGGTAAAAGGTTAGAACTTTACACATCGCGAGGTGTAGCAGGCTTTTTCCTCCTGCCTGGCGGCACAGGCCCCTGGCACGTAACGGACTGAAGGCAGGAAGACCGGCGGTTCGTAGAACTGTGAACCGTCTGCATAGCTAAGTTAGATTTATAGGAGGGCTGTTTGCCTTAGCTTTGAACTGCCTGAGTCTTTTTTTTATTCTGATAGACTAGTAATTATAAAATGAACTGTCAATTTGTAAGTGAAGGGATGTGTTCGTTTTAAGGCTACAGGCTGCTTCTGTGTCACACCTTGATGACTTGGTCAGCTGTCTAATTCCTGAAAGAAATTCCAGGCCCAATGCTCATGCAGAGCTGGAGTTTCCATGTGTCTGGTAATAATATACCAGCTCATCCATCAAGCTGCCCATTTCTGTGCTTTCCTTATTTCAAAGCCCAAGGCCCCCAAGTCTGCCACAGGGCTTGTGGCATGTAGAAGGGGACAATTGCCAGGCTGGATATAGCCATTTTCTTTCAATATTACAGATTGACAGGTCTTTAGAAATTACTCCTTAAAACAGGGGTGTCCAACCTTTTGGCGTCTCTGAGCCACAGTGGAAGACGAAGAAGTTGTCTTAGGACACACATTAAATACATTGCAACATGTAATCACACAAAAAAAATCTCATAATGGTTTAAGTAAATTAACAATTTTGTGTTGGGCCACATTCATAGCCATTCTGTGCTGCATGTGACCCGTAGCTTGGACACCCATGCCAGAGAGAGAGAGAGAGGTTTCTTAAATTTCTCACTTACCTCAGCACTTAACTGCATGTATGTGCATGAAGTGTACTGTAGCATTTGGCCACCCTGTTCTCGCTGTGTGAGAAGAAGGCTAAATTGAGGTGGGATGAGAAGGCTAAATTGAGGTGGGGCAAGGTGGGCTAGCAGAGCTGTGATTGGCATCTCCATTTGATGCGTGGGGGGGAGAACAAATCACACAAGTCATGCTCTGGAAAGGAACCTTGGTTCAGCCCCAGGACCATGACCCTGAAAGCCCCTGTGCAAGTCCCAGCCTCCCCAGGGTGTCTGGCCCTTCCGCAGCCTTTCGGTCAAGTCCATTTCAGAATGGAGAACAGCCTGCCACTGTCCTCTCCTCTTGGTCCGCTGACAAAACAGGGGTGTTAGAGATATTGGGTAGATATGGAAACAGATCCCTGAATATACTAAACGGATCGTGTGTGTGTGTGTGTGTGTGTGTGTGTGTGTGTGTGTGTGTGCGCGCGCGCATGTGTTGAGGGAGGAAGGAACCAGAGCAGAAGGCAGGAGAAAGAAAGTAGGGGAGAGAAACACTAAAATGCACAGCCTTATTCCTTAACCCTCCTGTTGGAAATGGGGACCAGATGTAGCAATACATACTTGTAGCAATCACCTATTTGATGAAGGGATTTGTCTGGGGGACCTGGAATTGCTGTGTGCCGTTAAGGAAACACTTGCTTTCTCTGAGCTGAACCCAGCCCATTGTTCACAAGGGGCGGCACTTGTATTTATAGACCAGGTCTGACAGTCCCTAGTGAAAGGCAGCTTCACTTCTCACCATGCATGGGTTCTCCTATCTAGGTTGCTGGAGCAGCTTCCGAGGAACCTAATATTCGGCAGTTTGTGACGTTGGATGGAGGGTTTTTCTTTTGAAATGAGTTGATTGGTGTTTGCCACTTTTCACATTTTTTCCTGGGTCTAGGTTTTTTCTTATTTTTTCTTTACAGGCAGCGTCTAAATAATCCTGTCTCCCCCCCACCCCCGCCACCCCAGTTAACTTAAGGGTACCGAGGGCTCTCCTAGGACTGAGGTCTGGAGGCTGATGACCAAACTGTCAGGAGCAGGATGTGGGTGGCGGTGGGGTTAGCAGCCCACTATTGTGGTCCTGTCCTGGGGATTCCTGCTGGGGTCTCCTTGCTCCACCCTGTCCCGTTGCTGTGACTTTAGCTAATTTGGGCCTATGAGAATTGTAGCTTACGGTGTCCCACCCCACCCCAGCCCATTGCATCTCACAAGCCAGCAACGGCCAGACCAGGCTCCCGTCACCCACGGTTTGCAGGGACCTCAAGCGAGAATTGGGTCTGCTTAGGGACTTGGGAACACAGCCTTGGTGAGATGCGTCAGCTTGGGAATTATGCCCGGGCGGGGGAGGGACCGTGTGCAAATAGTATTTCTCTTTCTTATTTTGATTTAACTCCTGGTCTCTATTTTGGCCAAGTCTTAGTCAAGTGCCACAGAGGATTTCCTTTTTGGTTTGGACTTGATGAAATAAACACAAGTTTACTCACATATGGTCATGGACACCTTCCTCCAAGCACGTATCTCACAAGTTATTCCTAAGGGAGAATTCCTATGATTTTAAGGCCTTACGTTGGAATAGTGATAAGGGCGGACAACCTCAGCCTGAGTTGTTAACCTTCCTTTCCTTCCTCCCCCTTTCTTACCCTGCTTCAAGGTCCCCCTTTCCCTTAAGAGAAAATCATGCAAGCACTGCTGGAAGTGTACACTTGACCTCCACCTCACCAGGTGCAGCAGCTGACTGGCACAAAAAAATAGGAAATATTTTTTTCTTTCGGTGGGGGGAGAGTTTCTGTTCCACAATCACTGCTGTTTCAATAAAAAGCAACTTGGTTTATTTGTAAGACTTACTTCCCTTTCTGGTGAATATGACCATTTTCAATAGCAGAGGACCCCAATGGTTGGGGGGAGGGTAAAGGGAAGGGAGGCGAGAGAAGGGAGATGCTAGAAAGATGAGGGGAAGAAGGGAGAAGAGAGGTGAGGAGGAGAAGAAAAAGGAGAAGAGAGAGGGGAGAGAAGGGAGGATTGAAATTGGAGCTATTTTTAGCTGAATGCGAATGCAGATTTCATCAGGTTTGTTGGCTGTGGAGAAAGACTGTGTGCGGACAGTCACCTTGCATCTAACTTCCTGCAAAACGGCCATGGTGACTGAATTTTCTGACACTGTCAGAGCTTGGACAATGCTGCCAGCTCCTAGAAGGGCAGCCCAACAACTGTCACATGCAAAGCATCAAAAGCATGAGCTGTCGATAGTGACCTGCATTTGCAGGAAAATCTGAGGGCTTTCTAATTAACGGAGGAGCTCTAAATTAGAGTAAAGCTGTTTGACAAGCCCCCCTTATATGTGGTAAGTGTCACGCTGCAGATAATCATTACATCTAACAAGCTTCTGATTTTTAACAGAAGCTCTGAAACAAACTCACCTATAATGGTTCAGATTCAAGGGAGGAAAGAAGCACTCCACCCCGATGAAAAGAAAAGAAGGAAAGGAAGAAAAGAAAGGAAGAAGGAAAGGGAGGAAAGAAAAAAGAAAATAGTGGAAAAATGAAAGGATATCCTCATTCCAGTGCTTCGGGCAAATGCTGGGACCCCGTCTCTTGAATTCCCGCCTTTGTTGCCAGTGGAAGCGTTCAGACACATCTTCTGTCTCAGGTTTTCCTTACTCTAATCGGTGCCTGCTAATAAGCCAGCCTGTTCATTGGTGTTTCCCAGAAACAAGCATCCTCAGGGTCTGAGTTGTTGAAGGCAGTTCCCCAAACTGTAACAACTGGAGTATTACAATCAAAATACATGATAGAGACACATGATTTGGGTTCTGCCTTGGATATAGAGATAGACCGGGGGCTGAAGCAGGTGGAAACTGTGTCCCAGGACTTGCCTGAGATCACTCAGGGTTTTGTCTGAGCTCAGGCCTTCTGACCGCATCCAGGGCTCTTTGCACAGGGCAGGGGAACGTGAATCCTCGTTTGAGGTATTGATTTAAACCAGTTTTCAAAGACCTGAGCTGAGCTGATCATTCGTGTGTCTTCTTTTCTTCGGGGCCCCCACCCTGACCCCAGACCCTTTCTCTACCAGGGATGCATTCGAGGGGAAAGGGCTATAAACTTGATGGTTGCCCAACATTGTTCAGGGCGTGCAGTGTTAGGAGACACACTTCTCTTGCCCATGTTGATCTTCCCCAAACTGCACACACTCTCCTTGCAATTATTCATGGGAAAGAAGATAATATAGATCACGGTGCCTGATCCTTCTCAAACAGCTCACAGAGTAATCACAGGCTGAAGTGCAGGTTTTCTTCCAGTGCCTTTATCAGTAAATCAGATTTTGAGCATTTATTAGCAAAAGTTAGATTTAAGCATCATTCCTGTAATGTTTGAAAGAAAGATTTGTTTCGGTGGGGACTCTGCCAATCAGTGATCTTCCTGCTTGACTCTGCTATCAATTATTGCTGCAATTATTTGTCTAGTTGGACATTTAAAATGTCATCAGAAAGAGATGATTACATATTCTAGAAAGCAAGGCACTGTATAATCAGATGAACTGAATCCAGTTAAATGTAGTGTGTTACCAACCTGTCCTTCAAAGGAGAATTCTTGAGCTGCCACCGAAGCAGCAGCCTTCTGCCCGGTTTTCAGGAAGCCGATCTTAACCTTGGGATGCAGCGGGCTGCCGGAGTGGGGTGATACTCAATTACGGGAAACTTTCCAAGTCTGAAAATGGAATTGCTCCTCACATACACGAGAAGTGCGTTTTGGTTATCTCATTCAATTCATCTGCAAATCTATAAATAAGATGTCCCTCTATTTTGCTTGTTTCCTGTGGATTTAAATGCCAAATCCTGAATTGTTGCAACGTTGTCACATGCCCCCTTTCCCACTCTCCATGCCTGGTGCCCAGGATCTAAGCAGTGGCAGTAGAAATTACAACTGTTTGGAAGCCAAGAAAAAGCTCCATTTCTCACTTTTCTCCAGTTCCGGATATTCTCGGCCCTGCTGCATATCAGCCTGCTCCCCACACACCTCCTCCACTGCACGCCCTCCTTCTGTCCACAGACAGGAAACAAATACAGCTCCAAATTTATTTTTCTTACAGAGGACAAGAAACCACAACCTTGATAAACAACACAAAAATGCCAGCCCAACGAAACTCCAGATAGATAGAATGGTCCCAAATGTTCTAAACGTACAGAAACCCCCCCATAACCAGCCTGTCCCTGCTCTGGGCAGCAAAAGTGGCCCTGATGAACGAGATGTGTGAGAGCTGAGGGTGACAGCCAAGCCTTCTGCTGGGAAATGTGAGTCCCTTCACATTCTTTTGACACCAAGGTCAGAATGGACTGCAGGTTCAGGAGACATCCTATGTAGATGGGTTTCATGAGTTCAGGAATTTCCTGTGTGGCTGGCTGGCTGTCTAGGCTTTTCCCAATTTACTTCCCACCAGAACAAAAAAAATGTATTAGGGACCTGTTAGAAAATTAATCTTATCTGTATGTGTTGGGTGGGGTGGGGGGACCCAGCACCTTTGAAAATATTAGAGCCCTGTGTTGTGTGTGCTGTAGGATGTGGGAGAAAGATGCAGGGAGTGGAATATCAAAAACTAAGGAGTTGCCCTTAGCATGGAGAAGAAACACTCTCTCAGCTGCAAGTGATTCTTAGCAAGGAGCTGCGTGGGGACAACCCTGTCACCTTTGTCCCTTCTCCTCCTTGAGCAGCTGTGTTCAAGAACCTTTGTCTTGCCTGGGTTACCCTGCCAGGCCCTGCAGCTGGTACCCTGGGTGGCCTCAATTCCAGCCTGGGATGAGCCGGGCCAGGTGACCACACTGCCCTGTTGGGGAACAGAAATTGCTTTGGCCCCTGAAAGCAGGTTGTATGCTTGCAGTGGGTGAGGTATCGTGTGTTAAATCTGCAGGGCACAGATTTGAAGGGCCTTTGGGAGACAGGAGGCCCTGGGTTCCGGCTGTTCTTACTTTTTCTAGGATCCCTGCCCCATTGTTTTCAGGGTGTCCCAAGCAGAGGTGGACTCTCTGCTGGGGTTGTCTGCTGAGCCCTTGTGGTTTTACATTCCAGGGCCCTTGACAGTGACTCAGCTGGGAAGCCCTGGCCACACAGAGCACGGCAGGGCTTTGCATTCCTTCTCCTTGGGGCCTCCACTGGGCTGTGCGCGGATCTGGTGCAACTTGGGTGATGAGGTATGGGTGGCTCAGGTGTTTGCCTGCATCTGAGGCAGGGAGGCAGATGAGATCAGCCAGCCAGCCAGCCTATAATGTGCCTGCCATGGATAGCTTTCTAGCCTTGTTTCAAAGCCTTTTTAGTGGAGCAAAACTATGGGTTTTACATAGGATTGTTTGAACTGAAGAACTTCACACTATTCTTTCTCTTGGGGCAGAAGGATAGGGTTGTCGTGGCGGGGGGGTGGGGGCAAGAAGAGAGGAAAGCATGGGCGATTCTAAAATAAAAATTTGAGAGAGGAAGAGGAAAGGGACCCAGACCAGGTAATCTGGGACCAGTTCATCAGAAGACACAGGGATATTTGACATCTAGTATAAATCTTCTAACTGTGTAATTACACAGCATTTGGAGAGTGAATTATTAACAACCTGATTGTCCATAACAACCATTGAGTAAATACACAGTTACAGAGTGCCGAAATTGTACAGTGAACTGATGGGCCAGCAGCCACTTTCAAGGGACTGTAATCATGTCTTGGGGTCAAGGCTGATCTGGAGGCTCCTTGGTTAGTGAATCATTTACTGAAGAGACCTCAACGACTTCAGGAAAGGAAGGTTCCCCTGGTCACTGCTGGATCCACGGCCGCTCTTCCAGCTAGGTCATTTAGAATAAACAGCTCTCTAGTGGGAAGAAAAGTCCACTGAGCAGCCCTCAATTTCTGAGTATTTACTGAAGGCTCTTTGCCCAGAACGGTGCCGGGAGATGAGAAGCAGACAGTACAATCTTGGTTCTTAGAAGGCTTGGACTTTAGTTGGGGAACTGGTGCTGGCGGGACCATGGTGGCCACATGCAGCCCTGGGCCCAAGAGAAACGTAGCAGAGAGCGGCAGATAGACCGTGGCATATCCTCGCCATCCCAGCTATTGTCTCACCGCGGGCCTTCGTGCCTCTCAGACCCCCAAGTTGCCTTGCTCCCTGGTAGTCTCAGCGGGGCCTCCTCCCGGGGAAGTCCACAGCCTGCTCCACACTGGAGGAGCTGCCCCGTGTCAGCCAAGAGCCCCAGGCCATAGATGCAAAGTATGGTTTAACAAAAGCAGCTTTTGAGTAAGAAAGCTGAGTGGAGTTGTCCCAACCTGTCAACTTCAGATTTCTTTCCTCCTCTCCATAAATCAAAAAACGGTTGGTGGAAGGGAGGGACAGAAGCGTTTCATTTTCGGATTTTGTAAGAAAATAAAATAAAATCAAAAGAACCTGTCCCACGCTGATACCTTACACGCCAGGTTTGAGCCTGAGGCAAATTTTTGTGGCCGTGTAATAAGCCTCTTTAAAATGGTGACAGACCCTTGACTTTTTGCCTTGAATTACACTGATAAAAGACGTTTTATTGCATTAGAGCTGGGGCAGGAGTACAGGACGGTTCTTGCCTGGTCGGCCTCTTTGAAACGGTGTCAGCCCTGCTGTCCACACTCCCCACTGCCTGACAGGGTTTGAACGGGTTGGCGGCGGAGATCTGTGGGCCGGTGACAGACGGGCCTTTCTACCCAGCAGTCGAAAGTTGAGGTTCTGGAAGCAAAAGGATTTCAGCCTGAGGGGCTTGTTAGGGAGAGTGGAGTGTCTCCCGTTCCTAGTAGATGTGAGAGATCTTGATTGAAGAATCTCATTGAATCTTAGCGAGATTCAAAATGGAGAACGATCCTGGGGTCTCCTCTGTAGTGTGGGGTTACTTTAGCCCCCCTTGATGCCTGTGGAGAAGGAAGGAGGGGGATTGCAGACCCCCTGTGCAGTGAGGCCAGATCTCTGTGAGCTGAGTTCCCAGAAGACCTGTCCAGTGTGCAGAAAGGAGCTGACACGGTGCAGTTCTTGGTCGGAGGAACTTGGGGGGCAGGGGGTCTGATAACTTCAGGGGTTACCCCTGTGGAATCAACAGAATTAGTAAACCTGAGAACAGCCAGCAGCACCCACTCTGTGGCTGGATTGGGGCCTCTCGAATGACTGCAGATTATACATGTGGGCATTTCTTTTTTATTCAGGAAATTCTTTCCATGTTGGTCAGTGGTATATGTGAAGGATTAGAAATGGGATAAAAAGCCAGGAAAATAACCACGAAGCCAAGAAAATAGGCCTCTGATAAATAGGCTGTGTCTGCCTTGCCTTTGTTCTGTGGGAGTCTGTCAGAGAGGTTAGGGCTGAGGCCCGAGCTGGGCTGCTGTGTTGTGCCTGGGAGGGGGGAAGGTGTGGAGGGACTGAGGGGACAGTGGCAGAGCTGGGGGAGCTTGTGGGCGGGCAGAGGCCTGTTTCTGAAAGGACGACTCACTGCCTTGGGACAAGGCCTGGCCTCACATCAGCAGAACCCTCCTTGATTCAATCTCACCTCAGGCGAGAGGGCAGCCTAGTTTTGTTCCTGAAGAAATGTCAGAGCCTGACCTGCTAGACCATTTTTTTTTTTTTAAAGTGTGTAGAGCTTTGAAGCCTTAAATTAGTTCTCATAATTTTTCTGAGCAGTTCTGTGTTATCCATAGGACATAATAGGTTTTCATTCTGGAAAATGGCCAGTTCTAGTTCTAAGAATCTCTTGGTCAAGCTTGTCACAGAGCATTAGGCCGGCAGAGTGTGCCTTCCCCACGTCCCCCAGCGCGCACACACACACTACTTTATAGCCCCAGGGAGGCATATAAGTGTCTGGGAGACTAGTGCCCTGGCAACACACTCTGCCTTGGCCCGCCCCCAAGGGGACCGGAGGTGAACGGTGACGAGGGGCAGAGCCTGGTCCTCAGGAAGGTGGGCAGGGCGCTGAGTTCCAGCGCTGCCCTCACGACGGCTGTAGGACGCCCCTGAGAACTTCCATGTCATGGCTGGGAGGTGGGGTTAATACCTTATGTCGCCCCACAGGATGGCTGCGGTGCCAGAATGTGAGGACCAGGCTTTGGGAAGCAGCAGGTAAGGCGTCCCACAGAGGCCAGGGCGTACTTCCTGAAGAAGGGCCAGACTGGGAGGCCGAACAGAGCTTTCCTGAGGTTGCCAGACTCCTGGGCCCTTTACTGTGGAAGGGTTGCACAGACCATTCATTCCTGGGAAATAAGAGCAGAAAACTCCCCTGCTCACCGGGTGGCAGCGCCGCCTGGGCCTGCTCCCATCTTCCAGTCCTGCCTCCCGTCTCCACTCACTCCAGTGGCACGCGCGCCCCACCTGGACGAGGTCCCCCCACAACACCCACAACACGGGGAACACCGGCAAACATCAAGGGCCTTTTTATAAGTGCTAAGCTTGGTTCTCTGACGCTTATTCTGGTATTTCCTTGAGACCGATGAAAATGGCGAGACAGAGGCATTAATTATATTTGTTGTGAGTCGATGCAGATAAAAAGGCCCAGGGGTGGCCTCTTCAGAGGAATTTGGGAGTTGCATGTTCTGTTGGCTTTGATAGACAAGTCCTTCGCTGCCCTGGCTGGTGTTATCAGAATTAAACGTTTGCTAAGCAAATGGTCAGTCTCATGGGATCCATCTTGACAGCCCGAGTGCCTTTTTATCCCTTCAGTTGACAGTGCTCATTCCACAGGCATCTAATCATACTTACATCAGGAGAAGCTCGTGTGGCTTTCAAAACTTCCCAGGTGTCTAGGACTATGATTTTCCACCCTTCTCTTCCTTCCTCAGGTAGGGTAGAGAGGCGTGAGTGGAGTCTTTGAACATTTGTGTGAGGCTGCACAATGTGGTTGAAAAACGCCATCCGGCCCAGCCTCTTTCATCCCTCACCTCTTCTTCCATCCACAAAGGTGCTCAAGTTGAGCCCCACCTTAAGAAAGCCCAATAGACACAAAAATCTCACCAATGGAAACTGGTAAATTAGAGGGTGATTTTTCACATTACAGAAAGATTGTTAACTTTTCAAAAGGTTTCGCCACAGGGTTTCTTTAAATAGTGAGCTCCCCCACTGAATTTAAAGTGTTTGTTTACAGATCATTAACTACTTGACGGAGAGGTTGGGGAGGGGGTGGAGGAAGAAGCTCTTAAAAGGTAAACTCTTAGAAGCCCTGCCAATTTTCGATGAGCCTAGAAGGGTGATGAAACATCTCTGAAATCATGTTGGTTAGCAAATGTGATTCACTTTACAGAAACCCATGTTACATATGACTTTCCAGGAACCCCTTCACGTTGGTTGAGGGCAGGGACCGCAGGACACTGGCGTCTGCCTCCCTGGTTTGAGGTGGCTGGGTTAGAGCTGTTGGCTTTTCTTATATTCCGGTGTGTGCCCTCGTGACCAGTGGGTGCCAGGCTCTGGCATGAGGCCTAGCTCTGCCACTGGCCTTCAGGCGTGGGCAGCAGACACCTTTCCCCTTGACATTTAGCCTGAGTTTGTGGGAAGTTTCTTCCTGGTTCTCTCTGACCTTCAGCCTCTTTGGCTCAGGACCCACCTAGGTTTGTTTCCTCCTCAAAGCTCAGACAGGTGAGCTTTGCAAGACTGAGGCCCCAGGAGGGTGAGAGCTACAACCAGGCTCACACTCTGAATCTAAGAATGAACTGCGGGGCCGAACCCAGCCCACACAGGTCTGTAGATCCCTCTGAATCTCTGCCTGTTCACAAGGGGGCGCAGGCCCATCCCGACCGGCTTCTGGGGTGGCCCCATAGTAGGTCTCTTAACTGCATCCAAGCCTCCTGCCCTAAATCTGGTCCCAAGAAGATTGCATCTGGTGTGGGGAACAGGAAAGAGAAGTCATCTACTTAAAGCCAGTCTTTTTTATTTAAAGATGAGAAAACTTGGGCCAGAAAGGGGAAGAGATTTACTCAAGCTCTCGAACAGCTGGTGAGTAGCAGAGTTGGGGCTGATGAACTGGATTCCTGACTTTGTTCCAGCAGCGTCTCCAGAGGAATGAGTCCCTCACACCCTGAAGGAAGAGAAGAATCTGGAGAGTGAGATTCAGTGGGACTCATGGGGGAATGCACTGGGCAAGGGCATCTTTAAAAGTAGTTCCCCAATACCCACCCCCCCAAATAACCTGAAAAGTAACTCAGGTAGAGGAAAGCCTGTACACACATGCGCACTTCACTGTACACAAACAAGATTCTGGAATAAGGACTCAGTAGGTGTAAGGTGACCCCCCTGCCCTCCCTGTGGAGGAGAAGAGAAGAAAGAAGGAAGAGGGAGATTTTGGAGGGAAGGTCAGTCGATGATTGAAGAGACAAAGCAGTATAGGAAAAATCTCCACATTTCTTGCACAGTCATTTGTTGAAAATGTGTCAGCAAGTACAAGCCCATCTTAAACTTGCAATGATACATCTGAAATAGATTATTTAAGCCAGGGAGGCAGGATTGCAAAGAAGAACATGGCTATCAACACTTGTTTGTCTGACTCAGAGGGCTAAAACACAGGGAATTGCGCCTTAGCATACCACCCACCATTCATCAGGGGAAGGAAATTGAGGTGGGGGAAACCAAGCAGGACAGACGAATATTCAGAGTTTCACAATAGTCCACAGGGCTATGTCCCTGATTTTAAGAAAAACGTGGCATTTGAAACTATGAGTTTATGAAGGCTTAAGACGTCACAGAAGTCCTCAGAGGGTCACGTGTAGGCGGCATGTCCTCTGTTGTCACCCGAACTAATCAATGCACAATATTTTGATTTAAATGTCGCTGCCCATTGGGCTCCACTTACTTTGTGAACACTTTGGGCTCTACTTCTCTCTGGGCATCCATACCTGCATTTTCTCTTGTCTAGGAAGTCCTTTCTCTTGGCTCTCCAGGCCTGGTTCCTAAGTTATGGTGTCCCTAAAGCCACTCTCCTCTCTTCCAAGTGGAAGTAATTTTTCTTCTTTTGAATTTGTTTAGCAGTTTATCTGTACCTCTCTGGTGACACACTTTCTACACTGGAGTAGAGAGAGTTCTGTCCAGGCCTTATCTTCTCTGCTAGATGAAGGCTCGTGCAGCCTGGGTTTGAGTTTTCTTGGTGCTAACCACAGAGGCTGGCCTATGGCGTGGGTAGTATAGGCATTTGGTTAATAATTGTTGAATGTATGCATGATAGAATGAATGAATGGAATTTATCCTGGGTACATACGTTTTGCATAGTGAAGCACTCAGTTAAACAAAGAAAAAAAATTGTTTTAAGACAATTTGTCTTTTTATGCAGCCGCCCTTCCAGTCTCCTCATTAAGTTCTACTATTCTAAGGCAAACGTGTAATGTGTAATAAAAATTTATCTAATTCACGATCAAGTGAAAATACTTTGGGCCCAGAGCCAAAGAATATTATTGGAGTGAACTTTTTTCAACACCCTAAATTTAACCAGCTGGAATTCTTTTTTTAAGTAGCATCCTATTCAACCTTTTGAAATGAAGGATTTGCCTTTTAGCGGGAAATCTGCATTTCAACACAAAGATGGAACACAATGTCTCTGGCTTAGTTATTCTTCAGAAAAGCAAGCTCTCGTGTGCTCTCTCTCTCTCTTTCTCTCTTTTTTGAATTATATGCTTTGCTTATGTTAAAGACACAGATTGCAGAAAATTTTGTTTAGGCCTGACAGATTGGTAGCGTGCATTTTTTGCATTTTTATAGATAAAGGGGCATGAAAGATGTTGTCTCTCCATCCCCCCTCTTAGAGTGAATATGTAGGGTGAGAACTCTTAAGGTGAAGTTAGTAACGTGCTGTTTAGATGATGAAGGCTCTGAGAGGATAGAATTGGTTAAAAGAGAAAACAAGTGGTTGATGAAATTAAAGCCACTGATGAGGTATCAAGGAATATAAGAACGACGACCAAGTTTCAGTGAAGAAATTCTGTAGTGTGATGTCTCTAGAATTCTTTCTTGCTTTTGTTTGTACAGGATGCACTGTTTAAAGAGCGTCACAATTCGGTAAAACCTTAGCTAATAAAAAGGAGTGATGGAAAAAATGCTCATGGAAATGTTAATTTCTAGAACAAAAGGGAATGCGATTTTGACAGTATTGGAAGGTTGATTGAGAAGTCTGTTAGCAATGATAAAGCTGGCACGTTTTCATTTTAGACTGATGTGACTCAAGACATAGGCATAGCTCATGAATCTGAGAGAGGAGAGCTGATATCTTTTGTAAAATGAGAGTCAAGAGCTAGAAGGATGTTCAGTGGATTTGCTTTTGCTTAAAGAAGCCTCTCGTGCAGACTAGTTGCGCTGTTATTTTTGTGACTTGGATCTGATAATATTGCTAGAACTGGAACTGGTTCTTTCAGGGAACTTTACAAACTTTCAGGATGCATTTAAGTGTAGCCTAGAAGTCGGTTACTGGCCGGGTGGGGAGAAGACTAAGAGTCTTGGAGCTGGAAGGGGTGGTAACGGTCCTTTATTTTGGCCCGTCCCCAGTATAGAGATTCTTCTGTATCGTGGTGTGTTGTCATCATTCTCTTGTTGAAGATCCAGGGTGGAAAGGAGGTCAACCGCTTCAGAAGGTGGCCATTCCTCTTGGGAATAGCTTGACTTCCTTTGTGCCCTGTCTCATTGTAAAAACAGGGAGGTTGTTTAAAAATATATGTTTAAGAAAAAATACATATACACATATATGTCAGTGAACGGCAATCCTTTGTATAGCTCTGTACTCCTAGAGAGGCCAGGACATTTAATATCTGATAAAAGTTGGGCACCCAGGGCAGCCACTGTGTTGGAAATGATGCTTTGTGCTTAGCTGTTTGGGCACTTTTGTAGATGAGCGGTATTACTTGGTGATCAGTAGACAGTAGTGTAGATGTATTATACACCCAGTGATTAATTGCAGAAACAAATAGTATGCCAATATTAAAGGGATCTTTGAGATGTTCTTGAAGAAACCTAAAACTTGATTTAGTAACCTTAAATTCCAGGGACATCCAACTGAGCTTATAGAGGTCTGTGTCAGAAGTTGGTACTCAGTGTATATGGAAATGTAGAGGGACCAATGTGTAACATTAAATCAAAAGCCTTCCTTATTTGTTGCATATTTTTAATTACACTTGAAAAATAAGATTCATTATTTTTCACTCAGCCATAAGGAAACATTGCAACCTAACAATGCAAAGGGCATTTCTGAGGCCCCAAGGGCATGTGCTGGGTCTGAAGAGACCTTTATGAAACAGAACAGGTTAAAACACCTTACACCAGAGGAATCAAGGCATTTAAAAGGTTGATTCAGAAAAGAGCCACACCACCTTTGAGAGCCCAGAAAGGGAAACAGGAGTCCAGTTCTTGCTCCATCTGAGCATGAGCCACAGCTCCAACATTTAGGCTTTTACAGAAGCAGTGGGGACACCACCTGCTTGGCGTGAGCTGGGTGGGATGTCGTCTGATGCAAAGCGTGTTCCCTGCTTGATGAGGGAGCCAGGACCTCTTTCCTGGCCTGGTCAGCGAGGGAGGAGATTCCCAGACAGAAGGGATAGCAGCCTCCCAGTCCATGGGTCTCTGCCAGGGGAAAATCAGTGCTTCCAGCTTCCATGCCTCCATATACCCAGAGATGGCACCTGTTAAACTGGCTTATGCATCTGAGTCACCTGGAGGGCTTTTTAAACACAGACCTGCACCCTATTCTGATTCAGGAGGTCTGAGGTGGTGCGTTGAGAATGTGCACTCACAACAAGTTCCAGGCAGTGCTGATGCTGGGCCTGGGTCTGCGCTTTGAGAACCTCTGCCCTAAGAGTACTACCAAGGCGGTGCAGAGGCCATAGCTGGACCACCCTCCTCCTAGCCAGCCACGCGAGCCCGTGTCTCCCCGGGAGAGTGGCAGTGCAGGTGGGAGGAGAGGCCTCCAGGCAGGGATGGCCTGGGAAGGCAGAGCTGCACATGGAGGGTGATGGCTTAGAAGCATTAATTGTGAGACTTTACTCAGTCTAAACTGTGATGGAATAATTGAAAGCATCATAGCAAGAAGTTAAACCCTAGGGAGGTGCTTAAGAGTGTAGCATTTCCGGTTCCTGTGGGAATGTCGATGCTACTTACCAAGGAGAGCGCTGTGAATGTGGTATCAGTGGGAGACGCAGCAGACTCAGCTGGGCTTCCCCTCTGCCTGAGCTTGGACACTTCTCCTGGAGGAAGAGAAACCCAAGTATAAGTCTGTCTTACAAACACACCGTCAAAGGCTTGTTAGGCCGACAGGAGTGGTTGGTTTCTCTTCAGCTGGCTAACTCTACAGGGGAAGCAGAGCTAGAGGGTGAAAACAGGCGGGGTGAGCGAGAGTTGCCGGAAGCAGATCAGGTGTTACTGTCCCATTCTGAAACCAAGTCAGTTCACATGGACCTATTGAAAGGCTCACTCAACACCTTTGGGCTGGACTCTCACCCAAGAGGTTAAAAGAGTTTGTTTCTCCTCCTGAATCAGGAGAGAGCCCTCCTCACTGACACTTCTTAGTCAGTGAAGACCAGGGCAGGGATGGCAGAGGGGAGGAGACAGATAGATCTATCCCAGGAAAGAGCACTGGATGGAGAGTGAGGAGGCTAACTCTGATCTTTACTTTGTAGCATCAATATAGCCATGGGCCAGTCACTTAATTTCTCAAGGTCTTAGTTTCCCCACCTGTAACACGAAGGCGCAGGGTTGATGATTTCTCAGGTTTTTTACAACTCAAAAAACCCAAACCAACCCAAACCAAACCAAACCATGATGCCACATACTCAGCACTCTCCTCGATGAGCCCTCACTGTGCCACGTGGCCTGGCTGTGGAGAACTGGGCCAGGCTGCTGCCCCGAAGCTCAGCGTGCTCAGGGCCACCAGGCGTGTGAACAGGTTTGCCAACCAGAGGTGCATGCAAGTGGTCAGGCCTGGATTAGGCTAACAGTTCTCCTGTTTCTTGCTAGAGGCCTCCTGAGTTGCCTCAGGGTGTCTTCCCAGACTGTGGCAGGGAGTTTGAAATCAGACTCTCCCTGTCTAATTTTTGTACAAGGTCCAATGCCTTTGTTGCTTTTATGCCGGAGTCACAGAGGTACCTCAGTTGTGTGGGTCACCTAAGAAAAACATTTTAATCTCGGTGACAAGCACTTATTTAACAGCTAAGGTAAGACCAAATGCAAAACTGAATTCTCAGATTCCTCATCAAAAAACACGGACATAATCTGCAGTTAATTCTACTCTATACTCTCAATTCATTTAACATAAACAATCCAATGAAGACATACTTTTTTGAGTCTGGTCTTCCTCCTTTTGCTGGTTCGTTCTGCGGCATTTATTTTGTTCGGGGTCGGAGAGGAGGACTTGCCCCTATAGACGGTCTTGGCTGGGTGGAGCCTCCACCGCAGGCTCCTTTCACAACCCTGGTAACAACAGACTTAGGCTGCCCCATCCGTGGAAGAGCTTCCATGAGCCGCATGCCATTGTTACCCACCAGGTCCTCATGAAAGGAAACCTTGTGCTGGCTGCCCTGGCTCTTCTTGGTAATGTGATCTGCATAAGGAGAACAGGATGTATTTTACACTTGAGACCTGCTGTCCTAGAGTACAACAACACCACTTTTAAGTGCTCTTAATATTAAGCTAATGGAAAACATTCTGTGTTTACTCACCATCGAAGTCTGTTTTTCTTCTCTACTGCCTCCCCCAACCATCACAGACTCCAAACCTCTAGAACACACCAAGCGTCTCCTGCTCCATTTGTCCTCTGTTCTGTCTCAAGGTTGACCTCTCCATGCTTAGTTAGTGCAAGGTGGGCTTAGAAAAGCTGGGAACTTACCACATAAACCATATAATCCCCAGGTTCCACAAACCAAATATTTCCTTTCTCACAAAAATTTCAGTGCTAGAAATGCTTGATTTACTGCTAGATTTATGTTTTATTAGTGAGAGAAGTCATTTTTCCTCACCAGAGTAAACGAAGTGCAGTAGAATGGAGAAGGTGGGCCACTTTCTCTCGGTTTCTCTGTATTGGAAAGTTGGTTCTCTCTTCCCGTCATCTAACGGGAAGATTCCTTACCCTCGTGGTGAGAATTGGCCAAAGTTATTTTCACGGCAGAAGTCCCGTCTCTGTTCTCCACTGCTCTGTGTCTGTACGGGATGCACCGCTGATAGAAATCTAGAGTGTGGCTCAGCTTCGTCCTGAAATGCCCAAGGTTTCCCTGTCATTGAAGGTGCTGTCGTACCCACAGCCTAGGCAGAGGGGCAGTGGGACAGGGAAGGGAGAGGGGGACTCTGTTCCAAGAAGGAATGATTTATGAACCCGCTTTTTTCCTATTAGTATACTGTTTTGCTTGAGCTTGTCTACAAAGTAAAGTAAATGTATGCATGTAAACCAGCCTTGCAGATAAATCTCCCATTTTACCAGCCTATGGTAATATGACCATAATATTACCAGTTTCCCCTTGCTATTTTCACGTCTTATTACAAAACAATCAGCAAGCAGTAACCAACACATGAATGAAAGAACCACCCCCAATACCTTAAAAAAAAGACCCCAAAATAAAAGAACACAACACTTTCCTTTTGTCAAAAAGACCAAAATTAAAAATAAAACAAAACTGTGGGAAATAAGTCATCGCTATTCTTTGGATACAGGTGTTAGGCCTGTTAACTATCTGCAAGGCTGTTGTAATGATGTTAATCTATTTTAATGGAATTGAAATGTGATATCCTGCGGTTTACGATGCACATTGTTTATAGCTTTAGTGCTTGATTTTGGGTTTCTTTCACAGATAAACTTCTGCACTGGAGGGGCCTCTCTTCCCCTCGTTCTGCACATGGAGCTCTAATCCCCACGCCCGGGATGAGTGCAGAATATGCCCCGCAGGGTATTTGTAAGTTGAGCATTATTTCTTCTACAAATGTGCATGTGTATAGAGATGAGAGTCTGGAAATTACCCTTACTTTTTAAGTACTGAAAGGAGTTACTTCCAAAATAGACTGGCATCCGCATATATATTATTCCATTACTCACTTGGCACCCGGTCCCCCATTCCACTCAGCTTTTCCCTCCCCTTTTTTTCTTTCCTCCCTACTTTCGTGCCTACTGAGGGCACGAGGGAGCTAAGAGCAGCTCGTCCCTGCGGGTGTCCTCCCCAGGGTGTTGTCTGGCTCCGCGGATGGTGACTGCATATGCCTATGTGGTCAGAGTCCATTTTATTGCTGGACAGTCCACTCCCGTGGCCTCATTTAAGACTTTGAATTATTCCAGGACATACATTTTTAGCAGAGGCCGGAACCAAAGGGAGTCGGTTTAGAGTTACTCCAAAGTTATTCTCATGCATGTTATATATGCATTTACATGTGTATTTAAAATGGTGTATTTTTATATATATGTGGTGCATTATATATGTGCATACATATGTAATTTCTACTTGTTTTTCTCCTAGTGTTAAAGGAAAATGCACAGCACAGTTGCTAAAATTTAAAGACACAACCACAACCACTACCATCACCTTCACAACCACCCCCACGCCCACCCCCACGCCCCCCCCTCCACCCCCACCCCCCCCATCACCACCACCTTCACCATCATCACCACCATCACCACGACCACCACCACCTTGACCACTACTTGTTCAAGCTAAATTTTATAGTGGAGATCTTTTTCATGAAACTTAGATTTGTATGTTTCTAAAAATGTTCTTGAAAGATGTTGTTTCAGAAGGTAATGCAGCTTGCTTCTCTGTGGAGGGATAAATGGTAGGCGTCATTCATAGCTAAAGGGTTGGGTGGGGGGGCTGATTCTACCCCAAACACGTGAAAAAACAGGTTCAAGGAAAAAACAAGTGTGACATCTAGTTTTTTATTTAAGGAATGTATGTTTATTTTGAACGTAAATGAAAAATACCCTGTTGTGGGAAGAAAAAAAGAAAGGGAAAGTGTTAAAGGACGAGAATACCGAAGAGCGAAAGTGCAGGAGTTGAGGCTAGAAAAGGGGACTCGTCTTTAGGTGGGAGGTCAGCTGACCTGTGGATGGCGTCTGCAGGGCAGGCTTGCACCCCGAGACCAAATGCAAAGACAGTTGTTTATTTTTGTTACCTCCTAGGTGATCCTAGGAAACAAAGAGTTATCGAGTGAGTTTCCTAAGCCCCAGGGTCCTGAGGGCTGGGTGGTGCAGGGGTTAGAGGCACCTCCTCTGCCCCTGCTGCTCTCCCACCTCCACACCAGGCTGGGCCTACGCCTGCTTAGGTCACAGATTGCAGATTTAGGGGATTGGACTCATGGCTTCGAGTCCCTACATGTTGACTAAGTCCTGGGTGGGGAGAGTGCTTCTTGTTTGGCTGGGGGTGTCTGGGGCCCCACACTTGGCTGTGGGAACAGAGCCACCATTGGCGGGAATGGGAGGGAGGAGAAGCAGAGCAGTAGAGAGGAGGGTGGAGCTGAGTGGCCAAGGGCTGCTGGCCTGGGAATCAGTTTAGCTCTCTCTTCCATTGATCCTCCTGAGGGCAGGGAGTTTGATTTGAGGGGTGGGAAACTAGGAGCCTCATATGGAACCCCTGTGTTCCCTGCAAAGGGAGGGTGCCCAGTTTGCTGGAGCCCATGCTGGCAGGACCAGTTTAGGAGTGACCAGAACAAGGTATGTGGAAATGGGTTGTGGGGCTCCGGAAAGCTCTGGAGCCAGGCTGACTGCCACCCCACTCAGCTGCCTTTACCAGGATTTCAGGGCCCTTAGCACTTCCCCTGAGGCCTCCCTGCTGGTGGGCACAGCCATGGTGCTTCAGACAGCCCCCTCCAGCCTTCCTCTCACCTGGGCATCCCCTTGGCCTGCGGTAAGACCTGGATTCTGGGTTCTAGACTCCAACTTGCCCCCGGGTGCCCTTCTGGGTGTGTAATGTGGTTAGCGTGCTAGGTAACCAGGCAAGCCTGGTAGTAATGAAAACTCACATTCATGTTGGACCTGACAGTTTACAGAGGGCTTTTATATGTGTCTGTCATTCGAGCCTCACGATCCTTTAAGGTACTGTTTTTATGCTCGTTTTACAGATAGGAAACCTAAGGTTCAGAGAAATTGAATGACTGTCCCAGAGCCACAGACTAGTAAATAATAGAGCCAGGGGTCCAACATCAGATCTCCTTGTTCTTTTAAATCCTGAGGTTTTGATCATGTGACTTTTTAATCACCTGACAAACTAGAAATAGGGTCATTCCTTCCCATACCATAAAATGAAATAAAATAAAAGCCAGTAGGTGAGCTAATAGCTCATGTTAACTGTTTTGATGCCTCTGAGTTCCTGTGCTTGGGGCTAGGTCTCAGTTTATTGCCCTAAATCAAAACAATCCCTGTGATTGCCCAATGAGGCTCTCAAATTGAGAAGTTGATTTTCATCAGAGTAAATGAAGAATATTATTATATTTTACAAGTCAATAAATCAATGTAGCCCTAATTTTGCCACGCAGGAAATCAATTCTGGTCTTTCTAAACCATCAAAGATGTTATGAACAAAGTAATTTCACAAATTATGGCAAGTAACACATTTATTGATGACTGCAGTTTAGGAATTTAGAATCTGTGAGCACTGTAATATAATATGGTACACTGGCATGAGCTGAGTGAATACAGATTATATGGGGAAACTGTAATGCATCATTTGCTATTAGTGGACTGGTAATAATTACCAGTTTCAAAGCAGCTCTTTCCATGTAATCTTTAGTCTCAATCGTAACAGCCCTGCTCATTGACATTATGATTACACTAGCTGCCCTCATGGTCTAGAATATCTAGTTGATGGGAATACTAAAACGCGATAGTGAAAACTGTATGTTGTATGCTCATTAGAAGATGAAATGCCATTTTCTCTGACCTGATGTATGGGGGAGAGAAGAGGGTAACAGCACAGTGTTAACATGCTACAGCATGATCGTGTGGGCTCCGAAAACAAAATTTTACGAAGCTCAGGGCAGCAAAATAAAACGGACTTGTCTCAGCTAAGCAAAGGATGCAGACGAGACCCTTGATGTAGTGCTATATAGATCTTGGCATTTATCAATGGCCTTGTTCATGGCGATGGGTCCCGTGCTGGGTTTCAACAGAATATTTTAAGGTAAAATATGATTTTAAGGCATTCAGAGTGATGAAAGTGTTAAGGACTTGCTTCAGCTGCAGATCTCCTTTTTCGCTTACCCAATTCAGATTGTCAGGCTAAATGTATGATAATAACACAGAGTCCTAGAGAGGCAAAGGAGAAAGCCGTGGAGGGTCACAGTAGTTGGAACCAGAGAGTTTTTCTCTTGCCTGTTCAGGACCCAAGTTAAAAAAAAGAAATTATGAAAATACTCTCCATAATGCTTTTTATTTCCTTTTGAAGAAAGGAGGCAAACAAAAAAATAGACAGATAATGTGATATTAATGTCAGCGTTTTCTTTCAAAGTCTTTCTGCCCCCCCCCGCCCGCCCCCCTTAAGGCGAATGTTTAAAACCTAATTTTGATATCTTATCATCTAGTCTTGTTAAAGAGATTTACCCAGGAGTGGGATATATCGAGTGAGATTATAAATGCATTGTAAAGTAAATTACGAGGGCAGGGCAGGGAGTCCATTACTCAGCAAGTGCTTGAGTGAGGCCGGCTTGTTTTGGAATATGAGTGTTTGGGGTTCCTGAGAAGACCCAGCTAGCTTTTCTTTCGGACTTGCTAACTAGAGGAATCATAATCGAGTTAATTCTTCATTCCCACTCTAGCTCATGGTGAATTTTTTTCCTTTTTAAAAAGTTATGAGCCAAGGCGTTCAAGAACTTCTCTGGCCCCTCTTTTAACAGAGGGGCTAAAGTTTATTTCTCATTTGTGTTTTGTATCCTGTCTTTTTTTTTTTTTTTTTTTTTTTTTTTTGGGAATCCTGGGCAGTTGTCTGTTTTCTTCCTCTTGTCCTTTGGCCACCAACATTTGCGCCCTCTTTAATGCTGCAGTCGACTGGTAAACTGTTAGTTACTCCCTTGGCGTATGTATGATTTTTTTAATTTAGCTATCTCCAAAAATGAATGATTGTGAAGTCAAGCTGGCCCCTCTTTGCCAAAGTGGCATTTACCACTCTCGGGTTCTTTTCAACGAGAGGGAAATAATGTGACTTAAGCAGGGCCCCTCTCCAGGCGGCTTGGCTACTAGCCAAAGGGTTGACTAGCTGAACTGTATCTTTCTGTTTCTTTCTCAACTGGAGCTGAGGCGCAGCAGAGGGTGCAGGATGTTGTATAATTTGGTTCCCGTTGTTCGCCTCTCAAAATAATGAGGAGGAGGATAGTGTAGCGTTTCTCAGCCTGCTGCCGGTCATGGTGCTGGCTGCCTTAACTGTTCTTAAACTAGGATGCTGTGGCAGCCTGAGTTGGCACCAGCCTCTCCTCCTAACTCTAGGCTTGCATTTGTTTGATTGGGGGATAACTCCTAAAGATTTGATAAGGCCAGTTGGTTAAATCTGAATTAAATTTCCCTTTTGAGATTTTCACACCCTCCCTTGAGATAAAAACGAGAGTCCTCGCCCTTGTGGAGCATTGTGCAACTAGAATTGGGATTCGTTGACCCTCACGCAGGCTGGGATGTATGTGAGAATGTTGTTAGTTTCTCTTCCATGGAATTAGCTTTTGAGTACCTTCTAATTTTTAACAACATCAACAACAGTGAATGTATTTCAGGCTAAGATTAAAAGCATCTCTGGGGCCATAGAGAATTGTAATGAGTTGACCTTCTCTTTTTTGATATCTCCATGAAATGATTGCCTATTTAGAAAGTTCACCTGCCACCCAGGGGGGAATAGAACGATGGGATTTAGGGAGCAGAGAAGTTTCCCTTAGGTCACCTTGTCGAAGTCTCTTACGTAAATGAGAAAACGGAGGCACAGAGATGGAATGGCTTCCCCAAATGACAGCTGGCGAAAGACTGGAAAGTTCAGAAGGTGTTTGCTGAGGTTCCCTAGCCTGTAGGGATCATCATCCTCAAGCTCGAATTGGTCTAGATTTTTCTGTTTTGGAGACTGGATTTAAAATTCTTAGAACTCAGTTCAATGGCAGGAAGACTGATTGGACAAATATTTTTTGGGCACCAACCCCTGGATGTGCCAGGCACAAGGAATAGGTCAGGAAGGGGCTCAGGCCTCGGGGCTAAGGGCTGGGGGCAGGGAAGGCTGGAGGCGGAACATAAATAAGCAATTGCTGATGCCCTGCTCGGTGATTAAACATTGATGTTGGTGTTGTATTGTTTTGCAGGTAAAGATGAGCCCAGCAGCTACACATGTACAACTTGCAAACAGCCATTCACCAGTGCATGGTTTCTCTTGCAACACGCACAGAACACTCATGGATTAAGAATCTACTTAGAAAGCGAACATGGAAGTCCCCTGACCCCGCGGGTTGGTATCCCTTCAGGACTAGGTGCAGAATGTCCTTCCCAGCCACCTCTCCATGGGATCCATATTGCAGACAATAACCCCTTTAACCTGCTAAGGATACCAGGATCAGTATCCAGAGAGGCTTCCGGCCTGGCAGAAGGGCGCTTTCCACCCACTCCCCCCCTGTTTAGTCCACCACCGAGACATCACTTGGACCCCCACCGCATAGAGCGCCTGGGGGCGGAAGAGATGGCCCTGGCCACCCATCACCCGAGTGCCTTTGACAGGGTGCTGCGGTTGAACCCAATGGCTATGGAGCCTCCCGCCATGGATTTCTCTAGGAGACTTAGAGAGCTGGCAGGGAACACGTCTAGCCCACCGCTGTCCCCAGGCCGGCCCAGCCCTATGCAAAGGTTACTGCAACCATTCCAGCCAGGTAGCAAGCCGCCCTTCCTGGCGACGCCCCCCCTCCCTCCTCTGCAATCCGCCCCTCCTCCCTCCCAGCCCCCGGTCAAGTCCAAGTCATGCGAGTTCTGCGGCAAGACGTTCAAATTTCAGAGCAACCTGGTGGTGCACCGGCGCAGCCACACGGGCGAGAAGCCCTACAAGTGCAACCTGTGCGACCACGCGTGCACGCAGGCCAGCAAGCTGAAGCGCCACATGAAGACGCACATGCACAAGTCGTCCCCGATGACCGTCAAGTCCGACGATGGCCTCTCCACCGCCAGCTCCCCGGAACCCGGCACCAGCGACCTGGTGGGCAGCGCCAGCAGCGCGCTCAAGTCCGTGGTGGCCAAGTTCAAGAGCGAGAACGATCCCAACCTGATCCCAGAGAACGGGGACGAGGAGGAAGAGGAGGACGATGAGGAAGAGGAAGAAGAAGAGGAAGAGGAGGAGGAGGAGCTGACAGAGAGCGAGAGGGTGGACTACGGCTTCGGGCTGAGCCTGGAGGCGGCGCGCCACCACGAGAACAGCTCGCGGGGCGCCGTGGTGGGCGTGGGCGACGAGGGCCGTGCCCTGCCCGATGTCATGCAGGGCATGGTGCTCAGCTCCATGCAGCACTTCAGCGAGGCCTTCCACCAGGTCCTGGGCGAGAAGCATAAGCGCGGCCACCTGGCCGAGGCTGAGGGCCACAGGGACACTTGTGACGAAGACTCGGTGGCCGGCGAGTCGGACCGCATAGACGATGGCACTGTTAATGGCCGCGGCTGCTCCCCGGGCGAGTCGGCCTCCGGGGGCCTGTCCAAAAAGCTACTGCTGGGCAGCCCTAGCTCGCTGAGCCCCTTCTCCAAGCGCATCAAGCTCGAGAAAGAGTTCGACCTGCCCCCAGCCGCGATGCCCAACACTGAGAATGTGTACTCGCAGTGGCTCGCTGGCTACGCGGCCTCCAGGCAACTCAAAGATCCCTTCCTTAGCTTCGGAGACTCCAGACAATCGCCTTTCGCCTCCTCGTCGGAGCATTCCTCGGAGAACGGGAGCTTGCGCTTCTCCACACCGCCCGGGGAGCTGGACGGAGGGATCTCGGGGCGCAGCGGCACGGGAAGTGGAGGGAGCACGCCCCATATTAGTGGTCCGGGCCCGGGCAGGCCCAGCTCAAAAGAGGGCAGACGCAGCGACACTTGTGAGTACTGTGGGAAAGTCTTCAAGAACTGTAGCAATCTCACTGTCCACAGGAGAAGCCACACGGGCGAAAGGCCTTATAAATGCGAGCTGTGCAACTATGCCTGTGCCCAGAGTAGCAAGCTCACCAGGCACATGAAAACGCATGGCCAGGTGGGGAAGGACGTTTACAAATGTGAAATTTGTAAGATGCCTTTTAGCGTGTACAGTACCCTGGAGAAACACATGAAAAAATGGCACAGTGATCGAGTGTTGAATAATGATATAAAAACTGAATAGAGGTATATTAATACCCCTCCCTCACTCCCACCTGACACCCCCTTTTTCACCATCCCCTTCCCCATCGCCCTGCAGCCCCACTCCCAGTAGGATTTTTTTCTAGTCCCATGTGATTTAAACAAACAAACAAACAAACAAACAAGTAACGGAAGCTAAGAATATGAGAGTGCTTGTCACCAGCACACCTGTTTTTTCTTTTTCTTTTTCTTTTTTCTTTTTCTTTTTTTCCTTTATGTTCTCACCGTTTGAATGCATGATCTGTATGGGGCAATACTATTGCATTTTACGCAAACTTTGAGCCTTTCTCTTGTGCAATAATTTACATGTTGTGTATGTTTTTTTTTTAAACTTAGACAGCATGTATGGTATGTTATGGCTATTTTAAATTGTCCCCAATTCGTTGTTGGGCAAAAATGTTGCTGTTTCCAGTTTCGTTCTGAGAGAAAAAGAGAGAGAGAGAGAAAAAGACCATGCTGCATACATTCTGTAATACATATCATGTACAGTTTTATTTTATAACGTGAGGAGGAAAAATAGTCTTTGGATTAACCCTCTATAGACAGAATAGGTAGTGCTGAAAGAAAGTCTCTAGGAGCTAAATGTCTGTCTCTAAAGGGTTAAAATGTATTAATTGGAGAGGAAGAAAGGCCTTGAATTGACAAATTAACAGAAAAACAAAAACAAGTTTATTCTATCATTTGGTTTTAAAATATGAGTGCCTTGGATCTATTAAAACCACGTTGATGGTTCTTTCTACTTGTTATACACTTGTAGCTTAATTCAGCATTGGGTAAGGTAATAAACCTTAGGACCTAGCATATAATTCTATATTGTATTTCTCACAACAATGGCTACCTAAAAATAGGACCCATTATGTCCTAGTTAATCATCATTTCCCCTTTAGTTTAATCTTGTAAGCAAAACTGATTATACCAGTATAAAAGCTGTTTTGCTCCTGGTGAGAGCTTAAAAGAAATGGGCTGTTTTGCCCAAAGTTTTTTGTTTTTTGTTTTTTTAAAATGATGATTACATTGAATGTGCAACGTGCAAAAGCCCTGGAACGTGATTAAACACATGAGTAAGGAATTCATTTCATGAAGATACTTGTTTTAAATAATGTCTTTTAAAAAAATTCTGGCACCAAAAGAAATAGATCCAGATCCACTTGGTTGTCAAAGGGACAATCAGATGATAAACTTCAAGACCTCGTATACCATGTTAAAAAGAAGAGACTGACAATAAGGCTTGACAGAGGGTAACAGAGGAAAAAAATAAGTGATTTATTAGCACAACATAGTACTATTTGCCATTTTAAACTAGAACAGGTGTATAAGCTAATACTGATACAATGATGATTAACTATGAATTTTTAAGATGCGTTGAAATGTGACATTCTTAAAAAAAAAAAGAGAAAGAGTTTTAAGAGTAGCAGTATATATGTCTGTGCTCCCTAAAAGTTGTACTTCATTTCTTTTCCATACACTGTGTGCTATTTGTGTTAACATGGAAGAGGATTCATTGTTTTTATTTTATTTTTAAAATTTCTTTCTTTTTTATTAAGCTAGCATCTGCCCCAGTTGGTGTTCAAATAGCACTTGACTCTGCCTGTAATATCTGTATCTTTTCTCTAATCAGAGATACAGAGGTTGAGTATAAAATAAACCTGCTCAGATAGGACAATTAAGTGCACTGTACAATTTTCCCAGTTTACAGGTCTATACTTAAGGGAAAAGTTGCAAGAATGCTGAAAAAAAAAAATCGTACACAATCTCATTGATGAGCATTTTTAAAAAAAAAACTTAAAAAACTTTGCCAGCCATTTACTTGACTAATGAGCTTACTTACTTGGACTCAACATTGCAAGCGCTGTGAATGGAAAACAGAATACACTTAACATAGAAATGAATGATTGCTTTCGCTTCTACAGTGCAAGGATTTTTTTGTACAAAACTTTTTTAAATATAAATGTTAAGAAAAAATTTTTTAAAAAAACACTTCATTATGTTTAGGGGGGAACTGCATTTTAGGGTTCTATTGTCTTGGTGGTGTTACAAGACTTGTTATCCATTTAAAAATGGTAGTGGAAATTCTATGCCTTGGATACACACCGCTCTTCAGGTTGTAAAAAAAAAAAAACATACATTGGGGAAAGGTTTAAGATTATATAGTACTTAAATATAGGAAAATGCACACTCATGTTGATTCCTATGCTAAAACACATTTATGGTCTTTTTTCTGTATTTCTAGAATGGTATTTGAATTAAATGTTCATCTAGTGTTAGGCACTATAGTATTTATATTGAAGCTTGTATTTTTAACTGTTGCTTGTTCTCTTAAAAGGTATCAATGTACCTTTTTTGGTAGTGGAAAAAAAAAGACAGGCTGCCACAGTATATTTTTTTAATTTGGCAGGATAATATAGTGCAAATTATTTGTATGCTTCAAAAAAAAAAGAGAGAAACAAAAAAGTGTGACATTGTACAAATGAGAAGCCATATAATGGCGGTTTGGGGGAGCCTGCTAGCATGTCACACGGATGGCTGTCATAGGGGTTGTACATATCCTTTTTTGTTCCTTTTTCCTGCTGCCATACTGTATGCAGTACTGCAAGCTAATAACGTTGGTTTGTTATGTAGTGTGCTTTTTGTCCCTTTCCTTCTATCACCCTTACATTCCAGCATCTTACCTTCATATGCAGTAAAAGAAAGAAAGAAAAAAAAGGAAAAAAAACCACAATGTTTTGCAGTTTTTTTCATTGCCAAAAACTAAATGGTGCTTTATATTTAGATTGGAAAGAATTTCATATGCAAAGCATATTAAAGAGAAAGCCCGCTTTAGTCAATACTTTTTTGTAAATGGCAATGCAGAATATTTTGTTATTGGCCTTTTCTATTCCTGTAATGAAAGCTGTTTGTCGTAACTTGAAATTTTATCTTTTACTATGGGAGTCACTATTTATTATTGCTTATGTGCCCTGTTCAAAACAGAGGCACTTAATTTGATCTTTTATTTTTCTTTGTTTTTATTTTTTTTATTTGGATGACCAAAGGTCATTACAACCTGGCTTTTTATTGTATTTGTTTCTGGTCTTTGTTAAGTTCTATTGGAAAAACCACTGTCTGTGTTTTTTTTGGCAGTTGTCTGCATTAACCTGTTCATACACCCATTTTGTCCCTTTATTGAAAAAAATAAAAAAATTAAAGTACACGATGTAAGCTTCTTGTGTCCTCATTTGACACACTCTGTAAATTACTTTCAAGAAATAACAGGTTTTTAAGAGAAGGCCAGTCAGTCTTTTTCAGGATTATCTCTATGGGCATTTTGATGTATGTATTGGACCCTAAAGGAACGTAAAGTACTTACTATATATTAAAACAGATATATCTCAAATGATGGAAATAGTTTTTAGACTTTATAGTTCTAGAATAATTTTCAGTCTGATGTTAAAAACTTTCCCTCCATCTCTTAGCGGTAATCCATTTGGATAGAAATGAAAAACTTAGTGGTAATAGCATCTTAAGCTTTTATTTCCTTTGGATTTTTTGCTGTTCTTGTTGTTTAAAAGTTCTCTATTCTAACACCCCCATCCTACCCTAGAACATAATGTAAACAGGGTTTTGTTTTTTTTTTTTTAAGAAATCAGCTTTTTCATTTCCATGTAAGAGTCTTTCCTCATGTCAAAAATAAACACACTTCCCAAATCTAAAAATCCAGAAATGACGGCATCAGGTAAAAGAGAGAAAAGAAAGCAAGCAATAACCAGGAGGTTAGCCAGATGTGGCCAATTCTGTGGAATCAGCCCCTGATTTCCTGAGATGTGTGGTGGTTCGCCTAGTGATTCGGAGATGCTAGGGACCCTAGACGGGAGAGATCTTATAGGTATTTTTATAGGGTCTTCCTGGCTGGTAGCAAATGAGGGTGGGAATACCCTTCGATTAATTATATTTTGGCTGATCAACAGATTTATGAAATGAATCATCATCTTTGAAAAGCAACTTAGGTCTATTTTCAACACCCCTCCTTAGAAACCTGTGTTGTCAGTTTTATAAATACTGCATGTTGCAGCATCTATTTGCTTTATTATAACACATACCTCTGTGATACTGTCTCCCTGTTCCCAGTGTAGACGAATGGATACAACTTTGTTTTTATTCTTGTAAAAACCAAAACAAAAGCCGTTCTGTTGTCTTCTTGTGGTAGCTTTTTTTTTTTTTCTTCTTTGTTGCTCAGTTCTTATGCCCTGGTGCCTGTGAGGTGGCCTTTTCATGTAAAGCCTTTTATCTGAGGCGAGAATAATTTTACCTATGTAAAATAAAGAGAAACTAGTAGGCTTTTTTTTTTTTTAAGCCCTTTTAGGTGGGAAGCAGAGAGGAATCTGGTAAGAGGGGACTTGGGAGAGCTGGGATGGGATGGGACGGGGTGGGGGTGGTGACTTGTAGAACTTGATAATTGGCAGTGAACTGAGGGGAGAAATATGTGTTTTAGATTAGGTTACTTCACAACTGAATCCAGAATGCTGTTCAAGACAGACAGAAATATTCCCCAGTGCCAGGCCAATTTTAGACATGGTGACTTCTGCTCCACTATATTAAATGTCTTTAAAACCACTGTGTGTCCCTATTACTCTTTTATTAGAACTATGCGTGCAGCTGTGCACGTTTTATATACAGTATTCATATTAATTTCTCAGTATATGATGCTTTTAGTGTAATTAGTTTTTTTCCATCCTGACAGAATTAATGGTGGATACTGTATAGTTGTATGTTCAGATTTCTTAAATCAAATGGCAAATAGGGAGGGGTGCAAACATTTGGTAATAAATCACAGATTATGTTTGATTTACATGATCCCAAAGTTAAATAAATTTATTAGGAGACAGGTTCTTCAGGGTACTTAGTCTCCTGGCTTATCAAAGCCCTCTTACAAAATATTTCTGAAGCTGAGTGAACAATGGAAGCATGAAAACCTAGACAACAAGAATATAACTTATAAATGACATCTTGTATCTGGAACCCTAAAATTAAAAATATTAATGTAAAATAAAAATCATTTTCAACAGTAGGATGAATTCATGATATCCTTTTAAAATGAGGAAATGCTAAGAACATTAACATTTTTCAAAATTTTCAAATAAAGTTCTATGACTTTCCCGATGTGTTGATGCAATGTTCTCTGCATACCTGAACTGCCACTTACAAAAATGTTCCTTTTCATCTTCATCTTGAGAACAACTTAAACAGGAATACAGCAAATGCTGTTTCTCACAGACTTTCAGAAACTCTCCTAGTGCAAGGACTACCTCCATGCTGAGACCGTTTACTGTCTCTCTGTTTAGGACCTGCAGGACTGACGAACGCCTTTTAAAGGTTGCTAAGAAGTGAGGTGAACACTCGGTGCTTCATTTGTACCAGCAATGGCAGGAAGTGTGAAATAGTTGAGTTTTCCTCAGGGCATTCTGTGACAGAACTGTTTATTTAAATACCATTTTTGTATATGTAATAAGTACATACTGTATATATTCTTAATACTTGAGGTGAGAATTTGAAAGGAAGTGGCGGTGAGGGTTAGATACCATTTCATTTGGAGGAATAAGGCAATGAGGTGGTTTATTCACAGAAACTCAAAGTTTGTTAAAAGGTACTGGAGTACTCCAGGCCTTCCTGAAACAGTTTGAGAAGCCTCAGGCCCCGTCCTGTCCTGTTTCAAACACTTTACTCACAGAGAGTAAGGGACGAAATACATTGTTTTTTTTTAAAAAAAAAAATCTCATTCCCCCACTCCATATACACACATAAACAAGATTTCTTATACTGTGTTGTAATTGTGTCTTCCTCATGATGATCCTGTTACTCCATTGTCCCTGGGCCTGGTGTGTTCAAGAATGTACCCATCCCATTCTTTCTCTCTCTCTTTTTTTTTTTCTTCCCATTTAAAAAAGAATGGGACGTCCCATTTAAAAAAGAAAACTCCTGGGAATGTTGCCGGCATGAGGTTGGGATTGGCAGTGCCCTTTAAACCTGCTCGCAAAAGTGTTTTTTAAAAAGACTCTTTTAAAAGTAATGAGCCACTTTGCAAATTTTCCTAAGTGTCTCTTAAGGCCCTGTAGCTCTCCCAGTTAAGAAGAAATTAGCTCACTTTTAGAGAATTGGGCATCAGAACACATAGGCAGAATTGGGATTACATACATTTATTCCAGGGCTGCTATAGCTACAAATTGTAGACTTGGAGTGTTGGGTACGCACTTTTGCTTGCTGTCATCTTGTTATCCCATTAGCCCATTGTTTCATTGAGTGAAATACATGGCCAGTGAATCAGCCTTCAGGGGGACGGGCCTGTTTCTCTCTCTCTCTCTATTTCCCAGTGTCATCTATGGTCCTAGGATGCGATTAATTCTCCCTTTCAAATGGAGAAGGAGACCAATAGAGTTCACATGGGTCATTGTACTCAAAACTGAAACTTGGCTGAACACAACTCAATGGCTGAAACAAATACTGGTTTTCCTTTCTGTAAAATGGCAAAGACTACTTACAGGGAGTATATATCAGGTTTTTACGAGACAGCAGAAAAGGCAATGTAAGTGATTTTTTCCAAAGTCTATCCTTTAAATCAGGATCCCCCAAACCCACAGGGGGCTGTGCTTTTAAATAACAGTGAATGTGGTACACGCCCATGCTACGCTTTGTCTGTTAGGCTTTTAAATATTGGTAGCAGGTCTCACAAAGGGATTTGATGGGATATCAGCTGAAGGGGCCTCAACGACAATGACTTAAGGCTGGACTGGGAACGGGATTCCCAGAGCCCACCTGGACACAGCAGGCCCCTCAGCCCAGGTCTCCACTGCTCGGGGGGGATTCCTGAGAGCAGCTGAGCTCCAGACCCTGGGCCTCCTGCGGAGCCAAGTCAGGGGAGAGGAGGCCCCAGGCCCCTGCTTCAGGTCGCCATGGCAACGAGGCCTGGAATGCCACAGTGGTAGCCCTCTTCCTCGGCACATCCGGACTCCCAGTTCTGCTGCTTCAAGTCAATGTACACAGCAAGGGAGGAACCCCGGAGGAAAATAACCACTCCCTTCTTCCCTTCACCATTGCCTTTCCCCCTTACAAAAGAGAAAAAAAAAAAAAAAAAGAAAAAGAAAAAAGAAAAGAAAAACTGCATGTTTGAAAGAAACTGCAGGCAGTTTTTGGTACAATTTGGGAGCAACTATTTTGGGTTCTGGTTTTCCTCTTCAGAGATTTGTTCGCCTCTTGTAAATCGTTGGCTGCTTTGACGTTGAACTTGATGACATTTCATGTTTTCGTTGTGCTGCTTTTACATCAATTTTGATTTTTTGTTTCTTTATAATTTTATTATTATTTTAAGGAAACGTCCCCCTTCCCTCCTTCCTCCCCTGTTCTCCTCAACCAAAGGACTGTTTCCTACTCAAGTTTTCTCAGTCAAAAGGGAAAGTGTTTCCTTCCAGGTGTGTCCCGAGTTTATTAGGACTATATCACGTGATCGGGTAGAGGGCCTGGGTCCTTCGGGGGAAGGCAGGGAGGGAGCTCATGGGGAAGGCACTCAGAGGCCAGAGATTTGAGGGGGGAGGTTAAGTTGGAAATCATGTTTAAGATGCCAGTGGCTCAACCTGTGGTTGACTTAAGTTATAATTGTAAAAAGCTAGTTAGAGAACAGAAAATCACTGGGCCAAGTCACACCTGTACTTTTTTTTCCCCCTTCCTCTGTCTCCATTCTCTTTCTAGGTTCTTCACACACCCCCATTCGGCGTAGTACCCAGAGAGCTCAAGATGTGTGGCAGTTTTCGGATGGAAGCTCGAGAGCCCTTAAGTTCTGAGAAAATTTGAAGCCCCCTGGGGCGGGGTGGACGCGTGCCGCCCGCCGACATCTGCGTGGTCTGTCATCCTGCTAGTTTGTGATGTTTTCTGACAGTAGCCTCCAAGAAGCCGTGTGCGAAGACAGAGTCCTGCGGAGTCCTTCCTGCCCGGGCCTGCAGGGCCGTTTTATTTATATTTTTTAATAAAATGTAAAAACAAAAAAACAGACCCACATTGGAATAGTGAATCAGTCCCATAGAGAGGGCTCACGGACCATCGCTGTCCCGAGTGACGTCCTGGCCCTTTTGAAACCAGCCAACCTAATTACCCGTGTTGTGGAAATGAGCATGAGTTCCCCCACCCCTTGTTTCTATACATTCTATGTTGTCTTTTAAAAAGTGTGCTTAACATTGACACAATAAATGTTGGAGCTTTAGGTGGTGTTTGCTTGTTCTTTAATTATTAATGCTTATAAGACAATGCAGCTGCTTATGACTTTGTATTTCTGTACCCATTTCCTGCAGATGCCCATTGGGTGGGTAGGAGGGACAGACTTGAGGAACGGGTAGGAGGTGTAGGAGGGGAAATAGGTTATTGCTTATCAGATGGAATAAATTTTCAAGGAGAATCAAAGTGCAAAACTTGGTAATAAATCATAGCAATATCAGAATTAATGTAGTAGTAGTGTTGCTGTTTATTAATGCTGGTGTGGTTTTCCTAACTGTCTGACTTATCATTTGCATACCATTAAATAATGCATAATATGGCACGCTGAATTCTGTTTTTCAAATATATGCTTTTGGTGGCTACCGTGCAGGACTTGAATTTGTCTTTTAATTTAGCTTAAGAAAGATAACGTCACTGGGTTAGTGGTAAATCCCAAAGAAGGTGATAAATGTCAGTAGTTGCTTATTAAATATTCTAATTTTAGATTTCCAAACCTTTGGCAAATATATCTTAATGCGGACAAACAAACAAACAAAATGTCTTTATTACTTACATCAAGAAATTTGGAGCCAATTTCATAAGGGGGAAAATTATAGGAGGAAAGAGGTTCGGATCAGAACACACTATTATAGTCATAGTAATGCCCCATTCCTTAGAAATCCGTGACACAAATAAGTTATGTCTACAGACAGGTGATAATTCCTTCTGGCCCAGTTAATTTGCAAAGAACTTTTCTCAATTTAGTGTTTTCTATTGCCTGGAGATCCAGAAAGCTAGAAACTATAGTATATTAAAATAGATTTATAAATAATAAACCTGTGTATTGTAGATTTACATACTGGCTGTGCATGTAAGTGGGGAAAATCACACCCACTCACCCTCTGGCTAGATTACCTAGCGTTGTGAGGAGATAAAATAATTGGCATCTGGATTCTTTCCTGCTTATTTATTCATCATAAATAATGATCCCTTCCAGTAGTGTGCTGCCTCAGACTTTACACAGTGCTTTCATGTACATTATCTCACCTGATCCTCATGGGGACAGAGTTTACAACTTCCACTTTAGGATGAAGAGAGGGAGGCTCACCAAGGTTAAGGGCTTGCCCAAGGCCACGCCAATGAGATGAGGGAGAGCAGAGAAGCTAGCTGTTCTGGTGTCTAGTCCAGAGCTAATTCCACTGAACTCTGCAACTGATCGAAGATCAAGGGTGTCTATTGGTAAGGGCATGCAAAGTTGGATCTTCCTGCTAACAGCTGTGTGCACTGCAGGAGGGAGCTGGGAGGAAGGGTCCCTTCTGACTATCTTTCCACAGTGGCTTTTCTATGACAAAAAAATACCATGGTTGACTAAGTGGCCTTCGTGAGTTTTTAAGAGTTCCTTGAACCTAAGTAAGATGGTGTTTCCAGACAAGTTATCTCGTGGAGAAACACTCTCCCTGACCCCCTCTCTGCCTGTGTTGTCAAAACCTAGGATCCTTAGGGATTCTGTGATGACATCCTCCCCAAACATGCCCAGCTCCTCGCTGGTAACTAGAGTGATGCCACTGTAAAAGGGAGGCCCTACTGAAACAATCAACATGGGTTTTGGGTCAACTTCAGCTTGGTAAATGCACTTGGCGTTCACCACACTTTCATCTCTGGTCTGTGTTTCCATTTCCACCTCATATTTCTTTTCAGAGTCAGTTTGTAAATAAATGGATATTTCTAGAAGTGGGATTTTAGGGGGGTGGGAACGGGGGGAGGGGAGAGAGAGTGGATAGAGGATATCTTTTTTTCCCCTCCCCCTTTTGGAGAAAAAAGGTCCCTCATTTTTTAAAAAAGGACCATCTCTTCCCCGATACCGTTTTTAGTTGAAAGAAAATGAAGATTCTCTTATGGAATTCATATGAAATGATGGTGGTGTCCTAGGGCTAGGGCTTTTGAAAGCCCACACAGGATTGATGATCATTGAAGACATCTCCCTGTGTGATATGTCAAGGTCATGGTTATCCGTGAATGGTGGAAGCAGCAGAAGGGACTGACAAATCTGGTTGGGGTTCTCACCGTGTCCTCTCCTGAGCCTGGAACTTCAAATTGTAGAGAGATTAATTGTTTGCCCAGCATGCATCGAGCACGTATTAGAGGACACAGTCTCAGGTGCTCAAGAGAGTGGGGACCAAGCACAGGATATTGCTCCTACCCTACCAAGCCCAGACTATGAACATTAATTTTGTGATCTGTCTAGTTTGTCACACTAAACACAAAGGTCTGTTAGACTTCTGGGTTCATGATGGCAGAGACTCAGTACCTTCTGCAGCACCTAGCACTCAGACTTTTGAATATAAATGATTGCACCAAAAACTGGTGTTCCTTTAAAGAAAAATTTTAGGCAAGGATAGGGAACTTGGATTCTACTGAGGCCTAATTGAGTGGCCCAAATCTTGGCAGAACATTTCCTGGTCACTTTTGCTTAGAGCTTTCAAAAGCATTTGCATTAGAGCCAAGCCTTTTAAGGGGTGAGGAATATCCTTCAAGTTATATGGGTACTGACATCGTTTTTTTTTCTGGGGTTTTGTTTTTTTGAGGTCTAGATAGTGAGGAAGATGATTATTAACATTAATGTATTTTTTTCCTCAGTGTTAATGTTTACTACTATCAAGGATTCTTATTTTACAAATCAATATCCCCAGAAAGTAGAGGTAGACAGGTTCAGAATTGAAGTATTTTGTAGTTTGTTGTTCTCTCCTTACATGCCTCATAGCTTTGGCTTCTATTGGGGTATTATAATGTGAGGGAATGGATCTGAGGACTTTACATATTGGCTGTGACGTCCATAGGAAGTTCAATTGGAAGTGCATAAACAACAAATGTTGCAAGCACACCTTCTTCAAGGGATCCATCCTGGGTTCTTAACCAACAGGGAAACAATGATGTGACGATTCTTCCCTCCGACTCCCTAGTAGAGACGGGACTCTTCAGTCTGTAGTTCCCCCAGAGTTACATTAAGCCAAAATCTTCTCACTTGCAGCAAAATCCACTAATTGTTTTCCTTCCCATCTTAGTGTAAATTAAATTAAAATACTTTTTGTTAAGTCACATTACCTTTCCCTTGCTTTATATTTTTAAAAATGCTCCCAGGAAATGCTTAACTCTGGAGAGCACTTTTATAGACATGATAGCCTCAATTTTCCTAGTGATTCTAGAAAGTGGGCAGGAGAAGAATAGACTAAAGCTGAAAGGAACCATGGCAATCATTCATTTTACAGATCAGAGCAATGGAGACCCAAAGACTAAGTGAAGGACCTATGATGACACAGCTTGCGGGGGGAAAAAATAGTGAGAGCCAAGCTAGAAACCACAGAGTTAGTGGTTGATCCAGAACTGGAACCCAAGCCTCCAGCTCCTGTGCAAGGAATTCAAGCTGCAAATCTTCCCCTTGTGGCCTACTAAATTCAGAAGCAGGAATGGCAGAGAAGTGTGCATTGCAGAAGGATTTAAGAATGAAATCAAAAGCTTGTCTGGGTGCCAGTCCTAGTGGGTAGCATGTAAGCATGTCCTATATTTTGAGGGTTTCTAAGCAGCATCCTGATGACAGAGAGCATTTAGGTCACTACCAGGGAGGATTCCTCTTTTCATTCACCCCTCTGGTGGCAGGAATAAACTTAGGGACCAGGACTTGCTGGGAGACAGACTTTAAAGTTACAAGGGCATAGAAAAGAGCTACTCATCAAACCAAATCCATCTCAAATGACTTGAGTAGATCTCACCATCTACTTCATTCCAGAGACAGGATTTAAGAAGAACTCCCACTTAATATGAATTTTGAGGCTGCATCACATCCTGTCAGAGAATCCATACAGCCAATAGCATGACCTGAAACTTGTTACGGGAGATATTTAATTTTGAGTTCCAGGGTGGTAAGTAGCAAAGAACTAAAGGAAAGATTGATCGAAATGGTACACAACTCTCAGTTGTGAGAATTATTCCACTTAATATCCTATTTAGATTGCACAGTCATTTTCTGTGAAAAATGAAATCTTACTCATTTTCCTTTTTGATCGGGGTCCTTGGCTCTGATTAGAGATGTACGAATTTGGCCTCACCCTTATTAGATCTGCTGTGCTCAGCTCTTCTGCTGCCATTTCTTTTCTTGCCAGCCACCCTTTGATTCATGTGTACTTTTTTGTATGGACAGGGATTGACTTTTACTGTCTTAGAGCCGGACGGGGCTGTAGTTGCTGCGTGTAGCAGTTGTTTAGAGCCTGCACCGGCAAAGTCATTCCTGAAATAGGAGCAGGACGGCGGGAAGCCTCATAAAGCAACAGCAAATCAAATATTCCTGTTGAGGATGGTCTGAGAGGAAGTCATTTGCCTGATTTTTCCCCCTAGTGATAGTTCCCTGAATTTCCTGAGATAGCAATGCAAACAGGCAGTGCTTGCTGCCTTTGCTCTCTCGTCTGCTCCTCTCTCCCTGCTGACGTGTCCTCTCTGCTCAGACACCTTGAAACCCTGCGAAGAGGCACGTGCAGATTATCTGCCTTTCGGCCTTAGGACTGGCAGAGAGTTGCTCACGCCCCGATTTCAGAGTGCCCTATTTTACCTGTTGCTTACTTCGCCACACAAACGGAAGAAACCAAAATGCAAATATCCCTCTTCAGAAACTCACCCACAGAGCAGAACTCAGGAACACGAGACATTTGCCTTTAAAGCAGACCTCTTTGTGTGGAGTTGCCTGGAGCCACTTTGCCTTATTTGTGGAGTTCTTTTTATTTTTCAGCCTTTTTGCGATTACACCGTCTTTCCCTCTGACAGGCTGTGCTGGGGGTGGACTCCTGGGGTTTTTAGCCCAGGCAGGGAATGGTGCTGGCGTCTGAGTCAGCGGCTTGGGGTTGCAACGCTGGCCCTGTCTTTGCCATGCGCATCCACCTCGCGTCCCCTCTGTCTGAACTTGATCCCACACAAGGCCCATCACTCCCTCAGAAGGTGGAAGGACGCACCCTGCTTCCTGCCTACCTACAAGCTAGCAGCACACAACAGTCAAAACAGCATGAGCCCCCGAATGCCCTGGACCCCACTTAGGATTTGAGGGTATTGACACCCGGGCTTCATGGCCATGGGCAAGTGAGACTGTGGTCCATCTTAAGGGTAAGCTCTCCTGTGCTTTTGGTGAGTAAGCCCATTTTCTTTATAAGTTTATGTCACAGAATAAAAAAGCTGCAGTGATTTTTGTTTGGAACCTAATGCTGTTGTCATGTTTTAAAAATGCTCACATTTTTTAAAATGTTGCATCTGCGGTACACAGAGTACATTTTATCACTTTGGTGCACCTTAAGGTTGGAGGCCCTCTCTACCCCTCATACTAATGGAGGGTATCCCTGGGCGACAGCTCTTTGGCAGTGGCAAAACACACATCTGCTGCCTGCAGATCTGAGGGTCAGGACATGTCTGAAATGTGGTCTCTGATTGAATACCTAACCCTTCCCATACTTAGTTGGCACACTGCCTAGAGCTCGGTAAAGAGCAAGATGTAGGTTAAAGTAGAAATAATAATATCAGCTAATGTTTATTGAGAGTTTACTATCTTCTAGGCACAGCGATAAGAGTTTTCCATGCTTGTTCTTATTTCTTCTTTGTAACCATCTTGTGCGGTTGGTACTATGATTATTCCCATTTTACTGAAGCTCAGAGAGGCTTAGCGACATGTCCAAGCTTATAAAACTGGTACTACCATTATGATGTGACTCCAGGATTCTCTCTCTTAACCTCTGAGTATTAACTTCCAGGATTGTTCGCATTCAAGAATTTTGTCACCGTAAGTAATGCCAAGGTGGAGGGTACTACATGACAACAATGACAACAGTGCTACTTAAGCAGATTAGGATGCATACTAAGAGTGGCTTGGCTTTGAGGGTTCTGCTCTCGTTAACTATTGAGCAAGGCTGGAGTCAGTATTTCCCGTAGTGCTTGCATTTCTGTACATCCTCGGCGCTGGGAGTTTGATTTTGTGAGGCACGTCAGAGTTCTCTCCTGCATCTTCTCCATCTGCAGTAAGGCTCCTTCATTTGTTCAATCAACAAATATTTATTAGGTCCACGCTATATGCAACCTACTGAGCTAAGTGCAGGGGAAGGAATGCGAAGAGGTAAAAGGCACAGTCATTGCCCATCAGAAATTGCTGCCAGTGGAGAATTAAATTAATTAGAATCCTCCTAAATAACTAGTCTCAGTTAAGCTGGTGTGGTGAGAACAGTGGGCCTTTTAAAATGCTAATAGATAATTCACGTTGCCAATGTAGATAGCAGTCTCTAGCATCAGGCTTTGGAGCTCTCGAGTAAATGGGAATGTTATTCTTTATACCTTGTCAGTAAGGCTCACACTTAAAAGTTGTTTCTCAAATGGTGGGGATGAGTATACATTGATGTTTCCTCCTGCATATGTCCCAGTCCTTGTCAAAAATAACAGCAGATGATTTAGAAGGAGGATAGTAATAGAAACGTAGTTCTTGTCCTATGATCAAAGCAAGCGACCTATATAGGGGATAAGTCCGTGTTTTTCAACCCTCTGAACCGATCTGTAACCGATTACCTGCTGCTAATTCAATCTAAATGAAACATGACAAAAAGAATCTTTGCTTTTTCTTTGTGCATTCCTGTGATCTCTCTCAGAACGTCAGCGTAAGCCAAGTTTGTCTTCCCACCTACAGTGTGCAAAAAGGTAACATTCTAGGCACTAGCGGGCAACTGTAAAGAAGTGTGAGACCCAACCCCTGTCTTCAAAGAGATTACAATCGGTCCTAATGGGGTGGAGTAAGATTATAAGCATAAAACTAGGTAATTAACAATGAAAGGATGCAATAGATTAATTCAGAAGTGAGGGACACAAACCGTAGGAATGTGAAGGAAGAAAATTACTCAGGGGCCCAGGTATTAGACTTTTAAGCAGTTGTCGAAGGCAGGCCACGATCTAGATGAGAGAGAAAGGATGGGGATAAACCAAGCATGTGGTGCTTGGAGGGCAATGGCTAAACAAGTGTGTCAGGGAAAGAAGGGCTGCCTATAAAAGTCTCGGAAGGGAAGGCTGAAAACTAATTTGGAGCCATATTACGGAGGCCCTTAAATGACAAGCTAAGCGGTTTGGATTTAGTCAAATAGTTTTTCAAAGTTATGTCAGTAGAAAAGTTTTAGGAAGAGTATAACAGGGTCTGCAATGGATTGAAGACAAACTCAAAGGAGACCAAGAGACCAATAGGAGGTTGCCCCTTGCAGGTGTTAACAATTTCCTGCAGAAAAGGTTCTGCTATGAATATTTGGGTCAGACTATGTAGTCACCTTTACCACGTTTGAGCAGACAATGATTCCATTGTTCGAGGGTATATCTAAATTCCCCATTTGCCCTGGTCCAAATCCAATCCCAGACAGCCTATGGGAGCCAACAAAAGGTCTTCCTTACATGTTGACTGTTGTTAGAAGCCCACACAATGAAGAGCTTAAAGATAAAAACCTTGAGGCCCAAACAGGTCAGTGAGTTCCTAGAGATTGACTATTTTTATAGTATAGAGGAAAACATCATGTCTCATCAACCCTTTAACACTTTAGCATCAAGTCTCAAGCATAATGATACACTTACCTGGAAAAAGAACAGAAAACTACTCCAGTTTTGTAGGTCAATGGGTTCCAAGGATTCCTTTTTTGGGCATGGAGGATTTAAGAAGTTTTTGATTCTTTTGCTTATTTGTAACAGTTATATTATGTTGCTTTCTTCTTTGTCAGTATACTTATGGATACATCCCAGGCCATATAATACAATTTTATTGTTATTTGGCCACCGCCTTAGATGAATTACATAGTGAAAGCATGGATTGAAAGTAAGCAATTGTGTTTACACTGGATTAGAGGAAGGTTCCATGCACAAAGTAAGGCTGAGCAGGCCTGGGTTCATTCTCTTGGAGCTTACGTTTCAAAAATGAAGACTTTTGTATTTTTGTATTGCCGTCAAATCATCTGGTAACCTTCTATACCTTTTTTCCTCCCTGCCCATCACCCTCTTTCTCCTGGAAGCAATTTGGGTCTACGGCTGTCCAGTGTCATAAATCAGAACATTTAAAGCATATTAAGAATTACTTTTTGAGTTTCTTCCAGAGCCCCCTTCCTCATTCCTGTGATGTCCACAGCCACCAACCTCAGCACGGGCCCCACCTGGTAGGAGGAGTGTCTGGGATATAAATACATGCTAAGGATCAGTCATAAGCAAATGTCTGGGAACAGCCCAAGGGTTTCTACACAAGCGAAGATGTTTTCTGAGGTGTGAAAACGCTGTGATAATATAGCCCATGTTTTCCTTTCCACTAAAATACAGTAAAGTGTAACTGAAAAAGTGAAGTACAGTCGTCCCCCCTTATCTGTGAGGGAATACATTCCAAGACCTCAGCAGGTGCCTGAAACTGTGAATAGTGCCAAACCCTGTATATACTGGGTTTTTTCTTCCTATTCATATGTACTTATGCTAGCTTAATTTATAAAGTAGGCACAGTAAAAGATTAGCAATAACTAAAAACAGAACAATTAAAACAATATACTATAATAAAGGTTATGTGAATGTGGTGTCTCTCAAAATCTTACTGTACAGTACTCACCATTTCACTTAAAGGAAACATCTTATGGCTTCTCATTGGCATGTCCAAATTGCCGGCATCACTACTCTTGTAGTTCGGGGCCATTATTACAGAAAACAGGGTTACTTGAACACAAGCACTCCAACAGTGCAACAGGCGATCCGATAACACTCGATCGGATGCTAAGTGACCCACAGCGGGGAGCCTAGACAGCGTAGAAAGGCTGGCCTAGGGGATGAGTCACCTTCCTGGTGAAAGAGCGCGAGATTTCATCATGCTACTCAGAACTGCGGGCAAACAGAACATGCCGCAGCTCAGAACCGCACAGTGCTCAGAGCTGAAACCAGAGAAATCAAAACCCCAGGTAGGTGGGACCACCGTGTTCCCGGCAGACCTCGGTGGGGGACAGGGAGGAAAATCAGGCCTCTGTGGAGCAGAAGACAAAGCTCCCTTGTCTAGCGGGGCTCCTGTCTTCGACGTCAGCCGAGGGTTCAGTCCACACGACAAGAAAATGATAATCACTGAAAGCCATGTATACTTTATTAGGAAATATGAGTGTCCATATAATTGTTTAATATAATATTGGATTGGCCAAAAAGTCTGTTTAGTTTTTTTTGTAAAAGAAAAGAAGCATTTTTCATTTCCACCAATAACTATTGATTTGGATATTTGGAGTATGTCGGCCATCTCCTGCTATTGCCTTCTAGTGGGCAGAGGCCAGGGGTGCTGCTGAACATCTTCCAATGCATGAGACAGCCCCACAGCAAAGAATTATTTGGCCATAATGCCAATAGTACCCAAAAACTTCACAAATGACTTTTGACATGTTTGGTCAGTCAAAGCACCTTCACCATACACTGCACAAATCTTTATTTATATTTCAGTTGTGTTTTTACCTTTCTTGAAATAATAAAGCATAATGCGCCAACATATTGTTGCTTATCTTCTTTCATCTTCGATATTAAAATGGCTGCACAAAAATTCACCTATTTCGATAAGACATTTTTTAAATGCATGCTGATGTGACAGCTGTCACAGTACAATTTAACAAAATTGTTTCTCATGAAGTTAAAGACAACTAGGCCCTACTAGGGCCATTGTACGGAAAAAACTAATTGAACTTTTGGCAAACCCCGTAGTTTCCCTGTGAATCAGAGTTATGGTGTATGCTCAGGAAGTATATACATATTCCCAGTTACATTTGTAATTGCTTATGTATACCCCTATTTGCAACAAAAGGATACTCATACCTTGTGTGTGCCACCAGCACATTCACACCCAGACAGGAAAGCAGGCCTCAGCTCTGGTGACTGTGATGACCTTAGGGACATCACTGGGTTTTGATTTTTTGGCTTTCATTACTCCCTAGTTTCTAGAGTCTTGTTTTCAGAAACTGTTCATTCTGGGCTCCCACCTTTCTTCTGCAGAAGTTAAAGGTCAAGGCTACAAAACTGGCTAAAGAAGTAAGCTTAGTTCATCCTCTCCTGGCCTAAGGAGTCACCGTGTCTACAGAACAGATGTGGGATGGGCAGACGGGGAGTAAACCTATCCCTTCTCCTACTGGAAATCACATTTAATTCTGACCCAAGGGGCTTTTGTGTCGCAAATGGAGAGGTAATTCAGCCTCCAGACTCTGAGCCTTTTGGGGTAAGAGGGCTTAGTTTTTCATATATACAACTAGTGTATATTTGAAGAGCAGAGGGTGAGGGTCAGGGAGGCCTAGGTAACCTTAAAGATAATGGAAACAAAATGACAGGTGTTGGGCGTGTTGCTGTTCAGTGGCATGGATAAATAGAACACAAACTTAAAAGTTAATTCCAGTTTTGAAAAGCTCGAAGAGTTCTACCAGCATCGTCAGTGGCGTAGCAGCGGGAGAGGGACACCCCCGTGCACGGTGAGTGCTCACGAGGTGGAGTGTGGGCTAGGGAGCTTCTCCTGCCAGCGGTATTATTATTTTAAAAAATTAGTATTGAAATGGAAAAGTTTCACCTGCAGAGACCTGGAGTGAGACCTCGAAGGACAGGAGCTCTCCGCTGGTAACGACACTTGGTTGTTAACCAACACAGCCGAGGACGGAGCCCAGTGACCTAGAGGGAGATGGCTGAGGTAACCAGTCCCCAGGAGCAGTCCCCCGAGGGGGCATAGGTCCCATTTCAGCCACTGCCAGCAGGGAACATTCCACTTGCTGCTGTTCAGTGTTGACTTAGACCATCCCTCCTGGGGGTCTGGCTGCAGTAGAGCTTGGAAACTCTGAAGCAAGTGAGAGGACTTCAGAGATTTCCATTTTGGAATGTTGACACCTTCCCATATTCAAGGAACACGGTGTGTGTGGGGGGGGGCTGTGTGTGTTGGGTTTGTACGGGGGGTGGGGGTCAGTCTTTCCCCCACCGTACAGCTGTGTTAGGATGACTGGTGAAGTGGAAAGTGCTACTGTATATTCTATGCCCTGTCCTTTCACCATCGTCTTTTGGAACCAGAATTAGAGAACTCTTTAGCATGGGCACCCTTAGGTTGTTGTTGTTGTGGTTTTCTTTCTTCTTCTTCTTCTTCTTTTTTTTTTTTTTTTTTTGATCGGCCAAGCTTACAGTTTTCAAAGTGCTATGACAGGATGGTTGCAAAAATAAAAAGCTAGTGAAAGCTTAGTCACAATATTTCTATAGCTGGCAATCAAAAGATCATATTGCATGCAACTGGCAAAATCATCATAGAGAAATTATGCATTTTCCAGAATACCTTATTCCCTTCTGTGTATTAAACATTACTTTAATATTCTGGTGACAATGTTTTATAATTAATCTAAATGTAAGGGAATGAACACACCAGAGATTATGTCTCAGTGCAAAGAGGTGAAAAAGCCTTTTTTTTTTTTTTTTTTCCCAGTGGCAGACCGGATTACTGACTCAACTCTTTCACTTAAGAGCAGCCAAGGATATCGCTGAGGGCTAACATCCCACCCCATCCTCCAGCGAGCGCAAACAGCCGGTACACTTTGGGGAGTAAAACCCCTTCACTCATAAGGGTGTTAATGTTAACACAGAAGAAAAGCGTTTTTAGAATTACATTAGTTCATAGACTTATATTGAACTCATGAGGGGAATCTAGCCCCAGAGAGATAAAAACTAAAGAGCTGAGCCATAAACTAGTATGATAACATCCTTATTATAAGATGCAAATTGAGGGACCCAATTCACTAAAACACATGTTACTGATATTTAATTTTGCTTGTGGGAATATATCAGAAGTTGGCCTATGCCTTTTGCACAATGTACTTAAAATGAGGGCGAGTAACTTTAGCTATAAAAAAAGTGATAGAGAAGCACAGGGCAAGCCAGGATTGAGAGAAAATTGTGAGGCTCTGATTTAAGTGTCATTGTGGACAGCTTTCTGTCCCGGCTTGGGCTTAGAGGCACAGCGTGGGCTTGGGAAGGTACATGGGGCCGCGCTTGGGCAGGGGAGCGGGGCCTGCGGCAGGGCAGGGAGTGGGGCCTGCGCGGCTGGCCCAGACCCATGGGGAGGTAGCTGCCGGGTGGGGGACAGAAGGGGCAGGCCCACGCACAGTGGTCATCGCAGGAACTTCACTTGAGCTAAGAAGGTTGTGAGCCTGTGGTTTAGACAAAAGAAGATGCACTTCCCCAAGGGAATAAGGTCAGTTCCTCTTTCCTTGGGTGGCACAAACAGCCGGCGGGTGCACTCGGACTTCCTGCCACCACTGCCACCCCCTGAGGAGGTGAATTATGCTTCCCTCGCAGGGCGACATTGCTAGGTTGTGTCTCTCTAGGCGGCCACTCCGGTGGGGCTCAGCGGGCGAAAAAACTGTTCCTCAGCCCTTGCCTCCTCTCAGAAGCCCTCTTCTCCACCTGGGGGCTCTGCGGGGAAGTGCCTCTCCCCTCCAGGTTCAAAGCAGGATCAGTGGCCCACAGAACGTGGACAGCACTTAGAAACCTGTTTGAAATGCACAATGCACAGCCCTTCCCCAGAGCTTCTGATTTATGGTCTTCATTTTAGTGCTGTGCATTACCTTTTGAGAAGTATGGCTAACCCCACTCTCTGATCTATTGTATGAATCCCTCATTGGGCATTTAGCCTTTAGGGTTTGTTTGTAGGGTTTAGATAATATAGAAAGGGTCCTCCAAACACCTTTTTTATTTTTTTTATTTTTTATTTTTTAGGGAAGAGATTTAAATCTTTGTGATTGGAGGAAAAAAATATCATAGGAAGCGAAAGGGTGCACTGGAGCTTGTTAGGGCACAAGCATGCCACTGTGAAATACTACCTTAGATAACATTAGAGTCGCCTTGATGTCGGCTGGGAAGGAAGGGTTGTCCCACTTGTGGGGTCTGCTGAGGGGATACATTTGTTCTGATAGTATTAGCTGAAGCTCTAGAAGTAGCTGTGGGCATAAGGGTGGTCTGCCCTGCCTTGACCTCTCCAGAAATAGGTTGCCAGCTACCTCCTTGAGAGTGGAGGTTAGGGAGACAGGGAGGAGAGAACAGGGGTGCGGGACAGGGACCCCTAGGCCACCTTAGGTAATTAAACTTGCTGACCTCCAGCCAGGCTGTGTAAGCCTGCGGTGATTTCAGGAATTTCTTGAGCTAAGTGCCCCCACTAACCTGCAGACACCTAACATTTCTTTAATAAGGTGACAGTTCTTTCATAACACAATTAGGAGGAAAAAAAAAACTGCTTATACTACAAAGGCTAGGTTGAGGTAACACTTCAGTGTGAATGAGGAATAACCAGGCAATCAATTCTGGAGTCTCAAGAGGCGAAGAGGATGAGTCCATCTTGGTTTTGCTGGGCTGACAGACTCAGCTAAACCCAAGAAGAGGACTGCATGCAGAATGTGAATTTTGAGGACTCCAGTTTACTTTACACTTTGCAAGAGGAGTGGAAGTTTCTAAGGAAGTATTTTAGACATGCAGCTGCAAAAGCCACAGCTCAACTGCATTATTCAATGAAGTTTTTGCTTTTAAACCCAGGCTATCTCATTTACAGAAACTTGTCTCCTAGAGCTTTATTAATTGGAACCATACAGTTAATGCCTTCTCTCTCCACCTTTCTCCGTCCCATACTTGGTTGCTGTCCCTGGAGCAAGCACAGAACCTACACATAATTCCCTGTAGAGGTGCCCAGATGTAAGTGGCTCTTTGGAAGGGACACGGAGACTTTGGGTGGGATGATGGTGTCTCCCAGAGTGGATTTTACTCCTTGTGGTATCACAAGGACAGCCCGCATACCTCTGGGTCTCGGAAGTGAATAAGTTATTTTTCTCTCCTTTTTTAAAAGCAAAGAGGATTTTTTTCTCACTCAGCTCTCAAAGTTAAAATCACACCATCAAATTGATCTAAGTGTTCCGAGATGGGCAGGGGATTGAGAAGGGAGTGGGGATGGGACTGTTAATTAATGATTTCAAATGTGCATATCAAAATGCTCCTGTTGTTCCAATAGTTCAGATCTGGACTCTAGCCTTGAGAAGCCATATTTCCAGGTGCTTCTTTTGGAAGGGAGAACCCTGGGGGCTTGCATGTGCACCTCAAAGAAATGCCCAGGCGACAGCACTTGATAGCTGCGGAAGCAGCCCCTGGTTTTTGGAGGAGGCGTTAGGAGTTCATGGAGGGTTTTAATCCCCAGTCATTTTCTTATTACTGCTATTCCTTACAGTTCCGTAACTGCTAGCCTACAGAAAGTTCACAAGCACTCTCTCATTTGACGTTCACAGCAGCGCTGTGGTATGATACAAACAAGACAGGTGCTGCTACCTCCATTTTATTGGAAAACCAAGGCTCAGGGCAATTTGGGAGCTCTCCTGAGATCACAGAGCTGGTGAGGGGTCAAATCAGGTCCCAGGGTAGATGTTGTAGTAGTATGTGAGGATGGCATAACATGAGATATGTAGACCATTGTTTCTCTAAGTTCAAGACCTCTGATTTGCTTCTTCCTCCCTCCAAGACAATAAGTTGGTTCAGTGTCCTGTCTTGGGGTAGACTGGCAGCATGTCATCAGTGCTAGGTAGCTACCATATGATCCAGCAATTAGACTCCTAGGTGTATATATATATATATAAAAAATTAAATGTAGGGACTTGAACAATATCTGTAAGCCATGTTCACAGAAGCATTACTCACAATAGCCTGTAAGTGGAAACAAGTGTCCATCAACAGATGACTTGATAAACAAAATGTGGTCTATACACACAGTGGAATACTATTTAGCCATAGAAAGAAAAGAAATTTTGACGCATGCTACAACATGGATGAACCTTGAAAACATTGTGCTTAGTGAAATAAACCAGTCACAGGACAGATGTATAATTTCACTTATATGACGTACTTAGAACAGGCAGGTTCATAGAGACAGGAAGCAGGAGAGGGTACCAGGGGCTGCGGCGAGAGGGGCTGTGCAGGGGGGAGTTGCTGTTTGACAGGCACAGAGTTTACGTTGGGGTTGATGAGCAAGTCCTGGAGCTGCGTGGTGGCGATGGGTACACGGCGCCCTTGTGAATGTACTTAATGCCACTGAATTGCACACTTACTAATGGTTAAAATGATAAATATTATGTGATGCATAATTTATGATAAAAAACTGTTTAAAATATCAAACAGAACCCAAATAGGAAGCAACGACAAGGACAAACAACAACAAAGAAAGCAAAACTGAGGAGGAGGTAAGGAAAGCAGAGAAGGCACAGGGTAAGGACAGGGACTGGTGTGGGAAACAGACGTGGAGATGGAAGAGAGAGGGGGAGGGCAGGTGGGAGGGGAGGCCCTTTGCCAAGGGGCCTGCAGCTTGTTTGGGGGAGGGGCACTCTCTGGGACCCAAGACACCTTCAGGGAAACTGTCCCAGCCAATTTCAGCCAGAGAAAGGCAGATTTTCTTTTATTACACAACAATGTGCCTGGAGCCCTGGGGTGGGGTCACCTCTCTGGGGTTGGAGAAGTGTCCATTTCCAGTTTATTTATGAGTTTTATCCCAAGAGTGGGATAAACGGCTCTGAAACTGACCTGATATTTATGTTCATTTTAAAGCCGGTGGTTGATATGAGTGCTTTCTAGATGAACTGCGCCCTCAGCGCCATTTACTTTAGTGTAAGATTTCTGTTGGGGAGGAAACTGAGAAAAATCATCAAATTCCGTGCTTGCTGCTCTCTCTGGTTGTAGTCTCACTTTTGAATAATTTCTGAGCACTTAGGAAGTGCAAGGAGTGGGGCCGCTTCAAGTTATGGGGGCGTTCCAAAGACAGAGAAAATGTTTCTTGCCTGGGGCTGGGCTCTTTACTGTTAGTTTGTGAAATCTACTTTTATCATTCTAAAAGTTTCATGTTGTCCATGCCGCCCGTTAGGAAAAGTGGAAGATCTGGTTTTTAAACATGTACTTGGGCAGATCAGGAAAGACAGATTCTAAATCGCACCTGGCTTGTTAATTTGTGGGGTCCTTCTCTGTTTGTTTAGAGTTCCCTCACCTCTTTTTTCACCCTTAAGGGACAAGATGGTATAATCACAGCCTATCCCTGCAAAACTCCTGGCCTGTCAAACCTGGAAGGTTCAAGTCAGAAGGCAGGAAGACACTGGAATGCAAGATGTGAACAGCGAGCTAAGACAGAGTGAGGGCGAGAATTTTGTCTAGTTGCTATTGGGCTTTATGAACTTGAAGATTAAGAATTGGCCTAAAAAGTGAAGGAACTTGAGAACATTCTGAGACCAGGGCAAAAGGACCCCAAGCCATCAACCCTGGGAGTTGCTCTCAGGAAGAACCCAGCATGTATTTGGTGGTGATGGAGGAAGATGATTCGAATTCATTTTTTTGCCAAGTGGTTTTGTTTTCTGAGTCCTCAGTCCTGGTCAAACCTTCTATTTTTATTTTATTTTTTTAAAAAGTCAATTGTTACAGGTTGTTTTTAACTGCAAGGGAATTTAAGCAGGAGGAGAGACTAATTCATACAAGCTCTCTGGTATATCTAGGAGTTCCCCGAAGGGATTCCAAAGAAACCTTGTGAGTATATGCCTGGAAGGAGGGAAAGGAAGTGATTATATTATTGCTAATGATATAATCATACCTTTAAAAAATATTTCAAACTTTGTGGAAGGTTTTTTTTCTTTCTCACCTAAGGACATGTTTTCATTTCTTTAGAGAGAGAAGAAGGGACAGAGAGAAACATAGATGTGAGAGAGAAACATTGATTTGTTGCCTCCCTTATGCACCGACACGGGGTGGGGTCAAACCAGAAACCTGCGTATGTATCCTAACTGGGAATCAAATCCATAACCTTTCCATTGAGATGACGCTCCAACCAACCAACTGAGCCATACCAACCAGGGCAAACTTTGTCAAGACATTTTCTTATCTTGTCCCCACACTACCCAGGTATTGCCATTAGCCTCATTTTTCCAATGAGTAAACTGAGGCACAGAGTAATCCAGTGTTTTTTTGATGGCCAAAAAGCTAGTTAAGAGAATAAGCAGGGATGTGAACCCAGCCAGCAGACCTTTCTTTGGGGTTTTAAAACTAGTCCTTTCTGCGCATGCCCACTTTTGAGTTTAGACTCATGGTAGGTGCCAGGTGGGAAGGTGTTGGATGTGGTGGGTAACTGGGAGAGCAGGGGTGCTTTTGAAGGTGTGGACATGCTCACACTGGAGCTGGTCCTAACCCTGTCATGGTGAGGGGACGGGAATAAGGACAGACCCTTTGCTGGAGGAGAGGAGTATGTGTTGGGTGCATGATACTGATGTGTGATTCTCAGTGATTCCATTTGGTCCATGAAAACAGGTGAATCTCTGTACAACTTGCATCTTCTGAGCCACTTCTGAGCCTGGCCAGCTCCCATGCCTTATCCTTAGGAAGGCAGCTCACCCCTTTACCTTTAAGTTTAAATGCCTTCTTTAAAAGTTACTGTTCCGGTCTGAATAGCAAAACCATTTCCTTTAGAGAACCCTTGTTTTAATATTTTCCAATTATCTGGGAGGAGTTGTTAGTCTCCCTTCCTCAGATGGATTAGTTTGTCAGATTTTGTGCATCTCACTTTAATTATTCCAGAAGCAAGGTGTCCGACCTTGAGAAGACAAGACACAGAAAAGCCAGGTGAGACAAGCCTGGAGACCGAGGAGGTTGGGAGGGAGGATGGCAGCGACAGGGAGCCTCCCCAGGCAGGTATCTTGGAGGCCCAGCTGAGGCACTGAAGGCAAACTCTCTGTTTGTAACATGGGATCCTGGAATGCGTGCTGGGGGAGGGGCACTGAGGACATCTCTAGGCCATGGGCCCAGTGGCATAACTCTGCATTCAAAACCAAGATACCGGGGTTCCAGTTCCTGTTCTCTCAGTTTCTTTTCTTTTCTGGGCCTTAGTTATCTCATCTGTAAAATGAGTAGATGGATTCCAAGGTCGCTTCTGACTCTAAGTTTTATGTGACTCTCCCTAGAGGGGAGAACCTGGGAGGGAACCTGGGAGAACGATGCTCAGTGGGGACCAGGTAGGAAGTCACCAGGCATGGGGGTAGGAGGAGTCAGTGACTCACTGAGGAGCCGCTGCCATAAGCAATTCGTGGTGAGAGGGGTAGGCTCAAGCCAGTTCAGGGAAGGAGGGCTGCTCTGAAAAATGCCAGTGAAACTACAGAAGGAGGTTTAGACTAAGTGATGGGCAAGTAGGCGCTAGTAGCAAACAAACCAGCTCAGGGTCTCAGCTTGGTCAGGAATGGAATGCTTTCTTTCATGCTTTGGTTTTTTTTTTTTTTTTTTTTTTTTAGGAAATAAATCCAATCAGGTCTTTTATCTTGTTTAGAAATCATAAATTTAACATGTATTGGGGTTAGTAGACCAGTTCAGAGGCTGTTAGGGGGCACGGGGTCACTAGACTAGGAGTATTTATGAGGCACGGTTTAAAGAACACCATTCAACAACTCTTGGCCCGGGGCTGTTTTGGCTGCTGCTTTGGGTGATTTTTTTGGCGTTCTGTTTTGTTGAAATATAGTTTAGCACACAAAGAATTAAATAGCTTTTGAAAACATTCCCCTCACACCCCAGCTACATACTTAAATTCCCAACACTTTTGAACCATGGCTGTAGTTCAGTTTACAAACACAAAAGATTTGCCCACTCTCTCCTACTATGTGTGAGGCACAGTAGGAGGTGTTTTGAGGGAAACACAGCAAACAATACTAGGGCCACGGCAGGTGACTCAAACATTTTCTGAATTGTAGCAAGTTTGGGGTATTGTCCTTCTCAGATAGGAAGGCACATCAACACACACCTACACAGTGACCTCCATGTGCCTTTTGGCAGTAGGACTCGGTCTTGGTTTCTGGAAACTTTTTGTAATCAATGGGCCAAACTTTGTCCTAATCAAAATATAGTAGACATGGCCCCCCATGAACGTCATTTAAGAAAGACTGAGGAACACGCACAAACGGATTTAGACCGTAAGTGAATGCTGACTCCTGGGGCACTCGGGTAAAGGTTAAGGGCGTGCTCTGTTCTTGAGCACCTGTTTTGTGTAGCTCATTTATATCTCTGAGCTATGGAGTATTTTTGCCATTTTCCAGATAAAGAAACTGAGCGTTAAACTAGTTAAGTGACTTGATAAAAGCCACCTAGCTAGAAAGAGGTAAAATCAGGTCTTTCTGAGTCCCAAGTCCAGGCTATTATTCACTCATTCATTCAACAAATATTAACTGAGCATTTCCTATCAAATGTGTTGTCTTCATGGGCATATACTGCAAGGGAGACACATCTAACAATCATGGAACAAAGCACAATATAACATGTGTTATAGTTAAGTGCTATTGTAAGATTGACATGAACTCAGAAAAGGGAGAATAAGGTGGGATGGAGAGGTTTGGTGAGGTGTCTTGGGAGGATCTTAAGCTGGGCCTCACAGCACAAAAATTCACAGGGACAGAGAGCAGAGAGGAGAGCAGAACAAGGTGTGTCTGGGGGGTCAGTGAGGTGCAGAGGGAAACCAAAACAGGTGATTTAACTTGGCAATGTTGCAGCCTTTTGGGTTCCAATGTGTCTATCTGAAGTGACCTTGGATCCCCCAAATATTGGAGAGGGTGAAAGAAATCTTCATTGCCTTAATAGTGACTGTCTCTAAGTCCAGAAAGAGAGGTGGGAGTGGGGTGCGAATATAAAATAATTATTCTTTGATGGCGATTTCCACATGCTTCCTAAAACGGTAACCAGCCCAAATTACCTTTCTACAGGTACATCTATGCAGATGAGGTCTAATAAATCTGAAATAGTAATGGGAGAAGCCGTAAGAGTAATGATTTTAAAAGCCCTATGTTCCCAAGGTGCATATGTTACCAGCTGCGCAGACTCCTTTCTTTGTGTGTTCCAAACCTTTTTTATTCCCTTTAAAAATATCATGTTGGTAAGAAGGTGCTTCATTGGCTGAAGGCGTAGGTGCTTGGCTGCTGGCTTGGTTTTCGAAAACAGAAATGATGTTTTTGTGGAATCAACTTGGGCAGGGTATTCATTAAGCTTTTCAAAAGTTGTCAGTAAACTTAAGGAGATTCTCAGGGAGGCCGTTGTGGTGGCTCTGACTGACTGTACCCCAGGCCCACCGCTTCCCTCTCTTTCGCCTTCTTTGCCCTGTATACCCTGAGGAGGCAGGTGGGAGGAAAATACGGGATGGTTTGGGAGCCTGACGCTCGTTGGGCGAGGCTGGAGTTTCGGGTAGAACCCAAGAAGGGCTTGGCGGCTCACGGTGCTCTGGCGTGGCCTCTTAACCATCGCACCGAATTTCCCCAGAGGCAGGCCGCCGCCGCCATCCTCTCGTTTGCCACGGGTGGTGACTTCTGGGAGCATTTCTCGTAGGATTTAGGAGGGATGTCCAGGTCCATCTCTGGGGGCCCATTAATTTGGTCGTTAGGGTGTTCTAGGGACAGGTCTGCGTGGTGAGGTGGAAAGAACACCGGACTGGAAAAGGAGCCTTCCCCTGGACGTTCCTGCTGAGACCTTATGCAAGTTTCTCAAAGTTCCTCCATCTCAGTTCCCTTAGCCTCCCTCTGGACATTTGCCTTAGATAATCTCCAAGCTCCCTCCCAAGTCTGTGACTAGAGACCAAAGTTATAAATTCTGTCTCCTCTCCTTCCGGGATAGATAACGCTGCTTTGTTCCGGGGTCACACACTGTGGCCCTCACCTGCCCTCATCTTGACTCTTCTACGTAAGAATGTCAGTGGGTCAGCCCACATCCCTGTCATTTTGGATAAAACAGCTCCCAGTTGATGCTTTCAGCAAAATTGTGCAGAGGGACTAGAGTGATCAACAACCATGCTGGTTTGAGAAGGAGGGCTTTCCTTCAGCTTTAAAATTGACAAATGAGCAAAACTAGATGAGGTGTCGCTCTAAGAAGGGCAATGTCCACCAAATTAGCATGAAGGTGCTGCTTAACCAAGGCCAGTGAAGGTATCGCTAGGAGATGTAGAAAAATTCTAGAAGGTGCCCATCTCTCTTGGCAATTACTGTTTCTCCCTGGATGTCTCTTCAGATCTCTCTCCTATAAATATTGAAATTTAAATGGTGATCTGTTTTCTGCCCCCAGTCCCCAGGCCCGTGTAATGAAGACACTTCTCATTCCAGAGGCTAGTTTGATCCTGGTCTAATCTGTCTTCCACCAAACATCCCTGAAACCACCTTTTCATTTGTTACCGGGCTCTTGTTTAGCAGTCACCTATCCAGGGCGGGAGGGATGATTCTAGTGAGTCTGATGGGACTGTGGCTGGGCCTAGCCTCAGTGTGCACATACTTTACCACCCTCGCCCTCTGCGGGGGAACAAGTAACCTCTCTTCCAAAACTGGTGCTCTGATTGGGCAGCTAAGTAAGAAACAAGGGACCACAAGAAAGCAGGAGCCGTAAGAAACGAGTATGGATGTTTCCTGCCCAACATCCTAGATGCGCTGAATTTCGGTGATTTGTTCTTGCAGGGAGGGTTCCGATGGTTGAAGGAGCCTGTTTTGGCACAGCCTATTCCATGTGGCCAATGGCTGCTCTGTGTAGGGAGATGACCACTTTCTTCTGGGGCTTCTACTCCTGCCTTTGCTTGTGAGAGCCTTCTCTGTGTGTTCCAGGGGTGCAGAACACTGTCCAGCCATTTATAATTTCTAAGATCTATCTAAATCACAGAGTTTATATACAGATTTTTTTCTTTTGTAAAAATTCACTTTTTGTCAGTGTGATAGATGAGAATGTTATGGTCTTGGTTTACATCACATTGCACTAGGTCCCTGAATGATGTTATAGAGTTGGCCCTCTGTGATCGCCTCCCCCATGACCTGCATTAAACTGTGATACAAGGGAGAAATAACATTTTTTGGTGTGTGTTAGGCCATTGTAATGGGAATTATTTGCCACAGCGGTTTTGCCTAACCTGGCCAATGTGAGACATTTCAAATAATGGCAGAATACTGAAATCTTCTTGGCTTCTGAAAACCATACCACCCAGGCCCACCCAGGCCCTACCCTACCTGGCTTGTATGTGAAACTGACTCCTATTTCTTGAGACCTAACCTAAGGATTGAAAATCCAAGTAACTTCTCTGTAGAGAAGTGAAATGGCCTTTTCCCCTCCTCTGTTTGGCCTTCCTGCCATAACCTCTTCCCCCAGTGTCCTTGTGAATAATCTTTCCTTTTTCTCTCTCAATTTATAAAAGTAAAATAGAAATGTTCAAAGGTGAAAATAGGCCAATGATTCTTTAGCTATGTCAATGCATACCAAATTGGGGTGGAGAATTTTAACAATAAAAAAAATTCTTTCCAGATCTTCCTTTGGCTTGAAGTACTATCTAGATAATTAATGCCACTGTGGTATCTTTTCTCCTCTCTTTAGGTGACTAAATATTTGCACCTCAGCTCCCTCCTCTTTGTGTATGTGTATAGAAATCATTTCAATGCCCTCGCTTAAGATCTGGCAGAGAAAAATATCCTTATCCCCTTGGAGAAGGTCATCCAATTCTGGAAAAGCTGCCTCAAGAAAGGACCATATACACGTTTTGTAAAAGCGTGATTATTAAGTTTCAGGTTTATTATCATGCAAATGCTTTCATTTCCCCTCTTACCCCACCCAATCCCCTCCTATAACCATGAATAAAATGACATCTGGGACATTGGGAATTTAACCAGCCAGTCAGGAAGGCGGAACAATGTTTCCTCAGCCAGTGGCTCACAGGGGTTCTCAGAGGGCCTTTGCAGGGAACTTACGGAGTTGTTCCTTTGAACGAGGTGGCAGCTTATCTCACATTTTAAACTCCCTTTGCTTTCAAAGTTAAGTGTTTATCTCCTTGGGAATATGAATTGGTACAACCTTTCGGGAAAGCAATTTGGCAACATGCATCAGGAGTCTTAAAAACGTTTGCATATTTGACCTGGTAGTCCCAACTTCTAGGGCTTTCTCCTAAGGAAATAATCAGAGATGTGAGCACAGATGTAGGTTCAAGAATGCTTTATCACAGCATAATTTATGATAGCAAAACACCTGAAAACAGCCTAAATGCTGAATAATAAAGGGAGGGTCAGTCTGCTTGGTGATGGAATATTATGCTGCTTTTAAAAATGGCATTAAAAAATTTAATAACATAGGGAAATGCTCACAATAAAGTGTTAAGTAGAAAAAAATGCAAAACAAGTTCTCATTTTATTAAAAAATAATGTTTTAGGCACACATACATAGAAGGCAGGGACTAAATACAAACACAAGAGTTTGGTTCTGACCTCAGTCTTACACATTCTAACCGATTAACGTTGAGCAAGTAATTTAAACCCTCTGAATTTTATTTTTCAGGATTGTGGTGAGGATCTGAAGGAATGTTTGCCAAGTTTCTTGCAAGTGATAGTTGCTCAGTAAGTGGTAGTAGCTACTATCCTTATGACTCTTGTCACTGTGATTTATTTTGGAGTTTGGCCATGACAAAGCTCATGTAAGAATACTTTTTGTAGGGAAAGCCTTCCTGCTACTTTCAAGTTACGCGTACTTCCTGCCATTGTCTACCCACTATCTTCTGTGAAGTGGTCCTGCTTACAATCCAGACCTAACAAACTCCAACCCATGGAGCAAAAATTGCAGTAGAGAGAAAGCCTCCTGGAAATGCATGGATGGGCGCATGGCGGGGTGGGGAGCAAGACTTCCCCTGGCTGTTCAACCAAAGCAAGTTAAGCATTTAGGAAAGTGCTTATTATTGGGTCAAAAACAAATGATAGTATACTGCTGTATGCACTTCACTATTTAAAACCCTTTTTATCTCAGAGGAGAAAACACTCCTGTGAAGTAACTTATATATATGGTTTGATCTCCTGTCTTAGTTATCTATTGCTACATAACAGATTATCTCCAATTTAGCGCTTACATCAAAACACATTTATTATCTCACAGTTTTATGGGTCAGAAATCCAGGTGCTGGATAGCTGGGCTGAGGTTCTATCATAAAGCTATGATCAAGGTGTAGGCCAGACCTGCAGTTATCTCAAGGTTCAACTGGGCAGGCTCACTCAGTGGTGGCTGGTAGGATTCAGTTCCTCATAGGTCGTTGGATGGGGGGCCTCAGTCCCTCACTGGCTGTTGGCTGGAGACCATGTTAAGTTCCTTGCTGTGTGGGCCTCTATAGGGCAGCTCACAGCGTGGCAGCCAGCTTGATTAGGTGAGCAAGTTAAGAGAGAGGGAAAGCACAGTCATAGTCATTTGTAACCTAATCTTGGAACTGACATCCTATCACTTTTGCCTTTTTTTTAAACGTTAAAGGAAGCCAGCTACCAGGTCCAGCCCATACTCAAAGGGAGGGGATTACACAAGGGTGTGGATACTCGTAGGCTGGGCATTGGTACCATGTCAGAAGGCAGCCTACCACATCCCCTTTTTATAGCAGGGGCTTGGTAAGGATGTGCGACTTTCCCTAAATCATCCTTGAAGAAAGATGCAAACCAGGGTCATTTGCATTCCAAAGCTTGTACTCTGTCCACTGGATCATGCAAACCTCTGCTCATCCTATTCCAGCTTAATCTTCATGCACAAAGGCATGCATGGTGTAATTTATTGAGTGCTTAAAGATTTTCATATAATAACAATATCCTAAGAAATTTACCACGTTTTATGATCATCTAGGATGGGGGCACATTTTGGAGACGGATAGAAAAATGTAATGATAATTAGAAAAATATACAGAGGCTCCATTACCTACAAATGCCATCCAGAGTTTTCACAGAAGAGGGCCGGGAAAATAGTTCTCTAGGCCATCCAGGGTAGCAGCAATGATTAATTCCAAGCTGTTAGCGCATTTTATTATGCAAATATTCCAGCGACTCAGCCATGGAGAAAGTCTGGGCACCGCCCCCGCCCCATTCACTCTGGCCACTCAATTTGCATGGAAATGTGATACTCTCACTAGGAGCGGACAGTTTGGTTCTGGGGGGAAGGGTTGGGAGGTGGGTGGGTGGAGGTGGCTGGAGGGAGATCCAGCTACCCATTAGCAACATTGATCATTTTAATGCCATTTGTGGTTAGAAAAACAATGATATTACCTTAATTTAGTAATTAATTTGCTTCAAGCAGGAGAGATAAGCAGGCCGAGGGTGCATTCCAGGTGCATTCAATTTTGGGCTGTTCAGGAATGGGGGTTGAATCCTGCATCACCAGGAGGAAGGGTATTCTACGTGAGCAGTATTCAGTCTCAGCAGAGGTGAGGGGATCTCCTTTCTGGGGAGAGAAAGGAAAGCAAAAGCAGCGTGTCTATGGGAACCAGATGGAGTTTTATCTGGGATTTTTCATAATGGCCAGTGCTTGGTATCAGGGAGGTAATCACTGATGGTTCTTATGGCTCTTTCCCACTTAATACTTGGGTGTGTTCAAAACTGTGTTCAATGAACGCACGCCCTCAGCTTAAGGGTGCCAGGCTTCTGGGAGGACTTAGCTCTGGGTTGTCGGAGGCAGCCGCTGAGGAGGCAATCAGAGCTACAGTCGGCGATGTCTCCAGGGACGGGTCAGGACACCAGACTGACTTGGGAGGTGGTGTAGGGGTGCTGAGGGACAAGGACTTGAGCAGCGCAGTTACCTGGGAGTTGGGGGCAGGGGCTTCCGAGGCCAGAGCAAAAGTAAACTTAAACATCTCTCGGCAGGTCTTACCTTCAGAAGGAGAGATGAAGATGGAAAGATTAGCAGAGAGTGGGACGTCCACTCAGCCACACATGTGAAACCTCCACACACACTGGGAAGGAAAGAACGGAATCAGGTTTTCCTACAAGCAAGGGGGAAGGTCAATCTTGGGAAGAGAGTGTGCCCCTTAAGCTTCTTTGTAATTCCTGCTTTTGGCAATGAGGTTTCAGAAAAAACACATTTTTGAGTCCGTTATCCCATTCCTGTACCTTTTTGTATATGCCACTTTATAGGCACTCTATCTTCACAAAACCTTCAAGCAGATAGAGCAGGTGTTATCATCTTCAACTGACAGAGGAAAAAATCCGTGGCTTGGAAAAGTCCAGTCATTTGCCTGGTGAATTTGGGGCAGGTGGTCCAGAGGTTGTCAGGGATGTGGACTCATAACTGCACAGAGAGCACAGTTGGAGCCAGGCAAGCAAGGAGGTTTTCAGGGATGGGGGTGCAGCCTTCTCATTTCCCCAAGGCGCGGGGAAAGCCAAAGCTGGTCCAAAGTGAGTGGCAGAGAAAGGGAGCTTGGTAGTAGCGGAGGTTTTGAGGAGAAGCCACTAAAGCCTTTTGAGAATGACTTCTGCTGACGGGTGGAGAGAAAGGAAAGAGGCATCTGGGGAGACCTGGTGCCCGATCTCTGAATTTCTGGGGCAGTCATCTCATTAGCTTCTCAGGGCTCCAGTTCTGGGAGCAAATGGCTCTCTGTTAGTTGACAGACTGGAGGAGATACCCGATGCCAAAAAAAGAGGCTGGTCTATAGCAGAAAGGTCAGTGGCCTGGGGGACAGAAGACCTGTATTGTTTTCTCATTCTTAGTTATGCCACTAATTCACTTTTTCACTGTGTGACCTCAATCTCCTCAGTTCTTGTTTTGGTCCCTTGTAAAACATGGAGGAGATGATCTCTAAGTCCTTTGCAACTCTTTCTAGGGGGAAACTAAAGTCAGGCAGAAATGAAGTCAACTTCCATTCCATTTCTTGGTAATTGATCACCAGACCCCAGCCTCCAGGAGACCCAGCTTCTCCCTCTAAAATTTCCAAGTTCTGGACATCTTAGAACTTGCCCTGATTGTGAAACACAGTGACCTTGGCTATAAGAGAAACGGGCCTTTTCCTGTGCTGCTCCGAGGATATATGATACCACCCACGAGTTCCCATTCATTGTCCACACGTCTGCATTTGACTACACTATTCCTTGCCTGTGTTCCTTTAGCCCTGCCTTCTCCCATTCTGCCCTCAGCCTTCCCCGCCCCCAATCATGGCCACATTTCCACAGAGAGGTGGATATTTGACCATCACTCAGGGACCACAGGGGAAATGTAAGATAGGTTCCTTGTCCTCCTGGAATGTGAAACATAATAAGGAGAGAAATTGATCAATAAAGTCAATGCATATTCAATCACAATCCCAGGAGCTTTGTTGTTGAAACTCACAAACTGATTCTGCAATTTCTATAAAGATGCAAACACCTAGAATAGTACAAAATTTTTTTTCAAAGAGAAAGATAAAGTTTTAGGACTTCTATTTTCTGATCTCAAGACTTAATGTAAAGTTAGAATGATCAAGACATTGTAATGTTGGTGTACAGATAGACACATGGATCAATAGAAAAGAACAGAGTCCAGAAATAAATGCACACATGATCAGCTGGAAATTTTACAAAGACACAGAAATTTTACAAAGGAAGTTTAATGGGTGAAAAGATAATCTTTTCACCAAATGAACTGAAGTTTTTAGACCCCAAATGCAAAAACCAAACCAAACTAAACAAAAACCCCCCAAAACCCAGCTTCAATCTCCATTTCCCACTATACACAAAGATTAAATCATAGACCTAAATAGAACACTTATACACACAATAAAATATTGATAAAAATAGCATGACCCAAATCAAAAACTTTAGCTCTTCAAAACACACTTAATAAAATGAAGAGATAAGAGAGACTAGGAGAAAACATTTGCAAAAAGTACATCTGTTGAAGAACTTGTATCCAGAGCAAAAGACTCTTACAAGTCAATAATAAGAAAACAAACAACCAGTAAAAATGGGCAAAGATTTGAACAACAGACATTTCATCAAAGGAGATATTCAAATGGCAAATACATACATGGAAAGATGTTTAACAGCATTAATCATTAGGAAAATGCAAATTAAAAGCGTAGGAGATACCACTGCATACAAACTTGAATGACTAAAATTAACAAGGCAGAAAACAAAACAAACATTGGCAAAGATGTGGAGCAACCAGAACTCTCATTCATCGAAATTTAAAGATGAGAACCTAGCTCTCACCTCTCTATGGCTGTTCCCAGGAAGGTGGGGGAGAAAGGGACTTGTGTGGATGGGCTTTGAGGGCTTGGCAGGATTGGTACAGGAGAAGGGGAAGCGCAGGCAGGGGCTTAACTGTGGACAGAGCCCGGGGAATGCCAGTTCTAAAGGGCAAGCGAGGAAGCGGCCCCCGCCATGGTGGTTTTGGCCAGCACCTTTACAGTAAGCTGTGGGGAAGTGTGGAGTTGCTCGAGTGTGGCAGCGCTTCTGGCCTTGAGCCCCACACGCGGGTCACTTTCATCAGAACAGGAAAACGAAACAGGCTCCCCTGAATGATTTATGGGAGGGCTTGTATTTTGGGGATGTGATACTGCAATTTGTGTTATAGGATCAGGACATCTGTTTCCAGGGAGGTGCATTCTCTGACCATGAGTCTTCCCCACCAGGGACCCTCAAATAGTCACACGTTTTATCTCGGTTGCTTGTTAGTATAATGGGGCCTTCTGGTGACGAGTGGCCTCACCAGTGCACGAATGTGAGTGGTCTGAGCTCAACGGGAAGGTGAGCAGGAACTGCTTCAGTCCTACCCTGTCCCTTCGATGGCGTCCAGCCGTGCAGTAAGCTGTAGGATTAGGGAGTGTGCCATCTGTCAGATGGCAAAGGCAGGCCTCTGCTTAACAATTAAGTTTCAGCCATTTATTTGATTAAATTTCAGATATGCTAACTGTCCCCATGTGGATTAATGTCCCTTGCTGAGGAACTCCACTGCCAGCAGATCCTGGGGAGGTCTGAAGCAAGAAGGTATAGAACCATAGTGTGTCCTGGCTAGGGGAGCTTGGCAAGCTTCTTGTTTACTTGGCACTTCACAGATGACAAAATTGGGGCTAGCTGGTCACAGGGAGCCAGTAGGGAAGGGACTTGCTCCCTGTCACACAGCCTGTGAAGGAGCTGGACTCAATACTTCCAGTCTCAAAATTTCGAAGTCAGGAGAACCATCCTCTCGGTTTCCCAGGGGTGTGGGCACGGGCTGGCATTTGTGTAGACAGGAACACAGTGTGTGTGGGGCAACCCCCCCACTCCTTAGCCCTCTCAGAAGGGAGATGTAGGGCCCTTTGCTTGCATCTGCCTTTCCTTGCCAGGCTATTTCAGGAAAAGAGCCTGATTAAAAATTCAATGGGGAGGGAGGCTCAGTGCAAGTAATACATTTTTTTTTTTTAAAATCTCACCCCCTTCTGCTTTTAAAAGGGAATACAAATCCTCAATTCTTAGTGTGGAAGATTTTTGTCTGGTTTAAATTTCAGGGACTTTGTTTTGTCAAAAGGGTATTTGAGATTCTGGAAGCCCCACCCTGCCCAGTTTTACGGCTCCCCACTAATCCCTGTTCACCCTGAGGCCTTGTCCACACGGTGTTCACGGTCTCCTAGCAGGTCTGGGTGAATCCTCCCGGCTCCCACCTCGAGAACCTCCTGCAACCCAGGGTCCCCAGGAGCATGTTATGCAAGAATGTGTGTGTACAAGCACCTCCCCCCACACTGTATGTGGGATCGAATATTCATTGTATAAGTCAAATTAAAATGTATTAACTTTCCTTCCAGATGCCCCCTGATAGCAAGTTTAATTACTCTGGACATAATTAAATGAGTTTAGGAGATTAGAAATATAAGGGGGTAGTAAAGAGCATAAATTTGTGGGGAAAGATGGAAAATTTAATTCCAGAGTCTTTTGTCACTTGGTGGGTAGAGTGCTGTGGACTAGGAGAGGCGGAGGAAATCCTGGGTGGAGGTGGAGTGAGGAGGAGTGAACGAGTTTGGGTGGATCAGGACGTTATCAGCCTTCTGCCCCACAGTGCAGGCGACCCTATGGTTGGGCATCTTCCCCCTGATTCAGGGCTGTCTTTTCTGCAGGAGGCCCAGGGAATGTGGGGCAGACAGACAAACTAAGAAGCCTGGCAAATAAGCAGCATTGCTAGGAGTCCCATCCTCTCCCCTGCTTCATTCTAGGGTGTGGCTCCTTCTTGGGACACAGGCTTTCTGTCCTGTGGTAGGCTTTTCCAGGGACTCAGGATCAAGTCCACAAAGGTCGGTGTCTTCAACGACCGAACTGGTTCCCTAGAATGCTCGCAGCTTTGTGTGTTTCTGGGCCTTGGCTCATGGCCCATCTCCAGGTTACTTCAATCCCAAACTTGCCCTGACTTAGGGAGCAATGGGGGCTGAGGGAGCAAGCTCAATAGGACCCTAATCCAGCTAATTCATCATATGTTGCATTTCTCCATTGAAAACCCAGATACACACACACACACTAACACACACATGCACACAAGCATGCATACAAATACACAGTCACACTGAAATGCACACAGTCATGCACATAATACTCACACATACATATGTATACTCGCATAAATATGTACTCACATATGTTCACACAAACTCATGACCACATACATCAACACACACCAACATTTATACACACACTCTCACACATACATTCACACAACCACAAACACTGGTACACACATGTATACACACATGTACACACACATACACTTAATTGCACAAATATGTATTCACACACACACATGTCCACAATCTGAAATACACACACACACACACATTCACACACACTCAGAACTCAAGGTAACTGTTTGGAGGAGAAGATACCATCTTTGTGATAAATCTTCCTATAAGTCTTTCTTTTTAGAACCCAGTTTCTCAGCTGGAGAGGGTGCCTTGCCTCTGAGTGGGAAAGGCAGTTGTGGTTTGTTAAATTTTTCAGCTGCGCAGGGCGGAAGGATATTCTTCCTTGTGGTTTAGAATTACACTCTAGAAAGTTGCAAACAGATTTCCACACATTTTTCTGAAGGTGCCTTTCCTGCAGTAGGGCTGTTTTAAAAAGGCTGGCTGAAGCTTTAGATAAAGTTCTGATATATATATATTTTTTTATAAAAGCAAAAAAGAAAACACCAAGACACTGAATGAATAATGAAAGTGAAGGCAAAACAAGCCTGAGGAGATAAAGTGAAAATTCTCTTACATTTGAGTCTGGGGTTGAGGATGGGGGTTGGGGACTGCCAACTGCTAGAATGGTGTTTAGAAATAAAGAGTCTGTGTTATGTCTAGTGGTCCTAGTATTTTGTGTTACTCTGACCCCGGCATTGTATCATTTCAATGCAGTCGGGTGTGCAAACGTTCAGTTCTGGTGGGTAGAAGGTATTTTGTATTCAAGCCAAATCTACATTTCAGATTTGAAATGAGGGGAGCAGGGGGGAGAAGGGGGTGTGGCTGAAAGGGGGCGAAGGTCAGTGTTCACAGGTCTGAGACCATGTTTAATATCACATGACACCTTTGTCAAACAGTGTGTCACCCCCCTCCCCTCGGTACACACAGGCTGTCTGGGTTTCTGTACCTAAGGGACCTTCCTCTGGTTGCCTTCCCGCCCAAACTCTCAGACTTGCTTTCTGTAAACCAGAAGAAATGAATGAAATTTGACCTATCAAAATTTTTTCTTATGTGGTGGCATGAGAAACCCTGGAGGTTCATGTGCTCCCTTCTCTCCCTGGTCAGGCCTGTCTGCATCCCCCTCCTGGGCTCCTGCGGGCTGTCTGAGGCCTTGGGATTGACTGGAGGCTGGGGGAAGGGACTGGTATTATATTTCATGCTTGTGTCCTTGAAGGAGAGCCTCGGGTCTGCAGCCCAGGGTCGGGTCATCCCCTGAAACCTCAAAGGAGGCGAAAGAAACCCCGGCAGACAGGCACATTTGAAAAGGCTTCAGAGAGCAGTGATTACGTCTCTGGGCTCTAGGGCTGTCTGCTGCCCTGTGGTGATGTGGGCAGATGGCCTACTTTTCACCTTTTGGACCACAGTTCACCTCTGGCTTTGATTTTCATCTTCATTCATTCCTGTCACCAAAGTCCCCACATAAATGCTGCTGCTCTGGATAACACCCTGGCTGTGCTGGTGCAGTGACTCACCTTTGTCCAGCCTCTCTGGGCCTCCCCAAGGACGCTGTATAAAAGGGGCAAGACTGGGGAACACCTGGTCTGTTTCCTTCTTCATCTTTTGGGCACTGAGGTTTTTTTTCTTTTTTTTTAAAAATCTGACATCTTTGTACTTTTTATTTATTAATGTATTTTTACTTTTTTTTTAAATTCTATGACAGCTGTCCCAATTTTATCCCCTTTGCCCTCTTCCACCTGCCCCCTGCCCCCCACTCCCACAGTCAATCCCTACTCCGTTGTCCACGTCCGTGGGTCATTCATACATGTTCTTTGACTAGTCTGTTCCCCTTCTTTCCACAATTATTCCCCTCACCCCCCCACCCCTCTGGCTACTGTCAGTCTGCTACATGTTTCTATGCTTCTGGATCTATTTTGCTCGTTAGATTATTTTGTTCATTAGATTCCTCTTACAAGTGAGATCATACGGTATTTATCTTTCACTGACTGGCTTATTTCACTTAGCAATATTCTCTGGTTCCATCCATGCTATCTCAAAAGGCAGGAGTTCCTTCTTTCTTTCTGCTGTATAGTATTCCATTGTGTAAATGTACCACAGTTTTTTGATCCACTCAGCTACTCATGGGCACTTAGGCTGTTTCCAGCACTTGGCTATTGTAAATAGAGCTGCTGTGAACATGAGTTTTTAAGGTGGAGAGAGAATGAGCCATTGGTGCATAGCAGTTTGCTAGCAAACTTCATTCAAGCTTTATAAAGAGAGACAGGTCCATTAACGAGCACACAATTCAACAAAGCCGGGAGGATTTTGGAGGCACATATACCTGGATTCAAATTCCGAGTGTCACTTTTAGCTGTACCCACTCTTAGATCCTTCCTCTCTTGTTTTGAAAATAGGGATAATAATGACTCAACTGTGAGGTTACTGTAAGCATTGAATGAATTATTGCATGCAAAGCTCCTGGCATACAGCTGACTCCCAATATATGTTAGTCATTATTTATTTCTTTTTTCCTAAACTTTATTTCTATTTCTTGACACTATTGCATATGTCCCCATTTCCCACCCACCCCGCCCCTTGCTCACCTCCATGTAGCCCCCTCCCCACTTTCCTTCTGGCTATCACTGCGCTGTTGTCTGTTTCTATGTGTTATGTATATGTATTTTTTTGGCTAATCCCTTCACCTCCTTTCATCCAGTCTCCTCCCTTCTGACAGCTGTCAGTCTGTTCCATGTGTTCATACCTCTGTTTTTATTTTGTTTGTCAATTTTTTTTGGTCATTAGATTCTACATACAAGTGAGAGCGTATGCTACTTGTCTTTCTCTGACTGGCTTATTTCACTTAGCATAATATTCTCCAGTTCCATCCATGCTGTCACAAAAGGTAAGATTTCCTTCTTTTTTTTACGACTGAGTAGTATTCCATTGTGTAAATGTATCACAGCTTTTTTTATCCTCTCATCTGCTGATGGGCACTTGGGCTGTTTCCAGATTTTGGCTATTGTAAACAATGCTGCTATGAACATAGGGGTGCATAAATTCTTTCAAATTAGTGTTTCAGGATTCTTAGGATATATTCCCAGAAGTGGGATTACTGGGTCAAAAAGCACTTCTATTTTTAATTTTTTTGAGGAAACTCCATACTGCTTTCCACAGTGGCTGCACCAGTCTGCATTCCTACCAATAGTGAATGAGGGTTCCCTTTTCTCCTCATCCTCACCAGCACTTGTTGTTTGTTAATTAATTGATGATAGGCATTCTAGCAGGTGTGAAGTGATACCTCACTGTGGTTTTAATTTGCATCTCTCTGATGATTAGTGATGTTGAGCATTTTTCCATATGTCTGTTGGCCATCTGTATGTCCTCTTTGGAGAAGTATCTGTTTAGGTCCTTTGCCCATTTTTTAATTGGATTGTTTGTCTTCCTGGTGTTGAGTTGTGTAAGTTCTTTACACATTTTGGAAACTAACCCCTTATCAGAAGTATTATTGGCAAATATATTCTCCCATGCAGTGGGTTCCATTTTCATTTTGTTGACAGTTTTTAAGTTTGTTTGTTTTTCGCTGTGCGAAAGCTTTTTAGTTTGATGTAGTCCATTTGTTTATTTTGTTCCTTTGTTTCCCTTGTCCAAGGAGATTTATTGGCAAAAATATTACTGAGAGATGTCTGAGATTTTACTGCCTATGTTTTCTTCTGGGATTTTTATGGTTTTGTGACTTACATTTAAGTCTTTTATCCATTCTGAGCTTATTCTTGTGTATGATGTAGGTTGGTGATCTAGTTTAATTTTTTTTGCATGTACCTGTCCAATTTTCCCAACCCCATTTATTGAAGAGACTGTGTTTACTTCATTGTATGCTCTTGCCTCCTTTGTCAAATATTAATTGACCATATATGTGTAGATTGATTTCTGGGCTCTCTGTTCTGTTCCATTGATCTGTATGCCTGTTCCTATGCTATTACCAGGCTACTTTGATTACAGTGGCCTTGCAGTATAGTTTGATATTAGTTATTGTGATACCTCCAGCTTTGTTCTTCTTTCTTAGGGTTGCTGAGGCTATTGGGGTCTTTTTTAGTTCCATATAAATTTTTGAAATATTTGTCCTAGATTGGTAAAATATGCCATTGGTATTTTAATAAGAATTATATTGAATCTATAGATTGCTTTGGGTAGTGTGGACATTTTAGTGATGTTAATTCATCCAATCCATGAGCATAGTATATGTTTCCACTTATTTGTATCTTCTTCAGTTTCCTTATTCAATGCCCCATAGTTTTCAAGTACAGGTCTTTTACATTCTTGGCTGAATTTATTCCTAGGTATTTTATTTTTTGTTGCAATAGTAAATGGGATTGTTTTATTACTTTCTCTTTCTGATAGTTCATTATAGGTACATAAAAAGGCCACTGACTTCTGAATATTAATTTTGTATCCTGCTACTTTGCCAAATTCATTGATTAGATCTAGTAGTTTTTTGGTGGAGTCTTTAGGTTTTTCTACATACAATATCATGCCATTTGCAAATTATGGCAGTTTTACTTCCTCTCCAGTTTGGATGCCTTTTATTTCTTCTTGTCTGATTGCTGTGACTAGGACTTCCAGTACTATGTTGAATAAGAGTGGTGAAAGTAGACATCCCTGTCTTGTTCTTGATCTAAAGAGAAAAGTTTTTAGTTTTTGCCTGTAGGTTTGTCATATATGGCCTTTATTATGTTGAAGTCTGATCTCTCTATTCCCACTTTGCTGAGAGTTATTTTTTATCATAAATGGCTACTGAATTTTATCAAATACTTTTTCTGCATCTATTGATATGATCAAGTGATTTTTATCTTTGATTTTGTTAATATGATGCATCACATTTATTGATTTGCAAGTATTCTACTAACTGTGCATCTCCAGAATAAATCCCACTTGATCATGGTGTATGATATATTTAATGTATTGCTGAATACATTTAATGTAATGGTTTGCTAATATTTTGTTGAGTATTTTAGCATTTATGTTCATCAGGGATATTGGCCTATGATTTCTTTGTAGTGTCTTTATTTGGTTTTGGAATTAGGATAATGCTGGCCTAGTAAAAAGAGCTTGGAAGTCTTCCTTTCTCTTGAATTTTTTGGAAAAGTTTGAGAAGAATAGATATTAGTTCTTTGAATGTTTGGTAAAATTCTCCTTGTGAAGCCTTGGTACAGGACTTTGATAGTCTGGAATTTTTTAATTACTGCTTCAATTTCATTAGTTCTAATTGGTATATTCAGGTTTTCTGATTCTTCCTGATTCAGTTTTGGGAGACTGTATGTTTCTAGGAATTTATCTATTTCTTCCAGATTGTCCAATTTGTTGGCATATAGCTGTTCATAGCATTTTCCTACAATCTTTTGTAATTCTATGGTGTCAGTTGTTACTTCTCCTCTTTCATTTCTGATTTTATTTATAGTCAAACCTCAGTTCTCAAATGTCTCCTATCTCGAATAATTTGGTTCTTGACCAAGTTGTTCATGGAAAAAATGTCTCGGTTGTCAAACAAAACTTCGGTTCTCGATCTGACAATCCTTTCATGTTGATACCTGTATGATCAGTTACACGTCTCTCAGGTGACAAACAAAGGAGATTTGAATTTTGAATAAATTGCTTCTCGAACAGCCTTCTGGAATGAATTAAGTTCAAGAACTGAGGTTCCACTGTATTTGGGTCCTCTCTCTCTCTCTCTCTCTTTATTGATGAGCCTGGTTAAATGTTCATCAGTCTTTTTCACATAACTAGCTCTTCATTTTATTGACCTTTTGTACTTTTTCTTTAGCTTTTTTGTCATTTATTTCTGTTCTGATTTTTATTATTTCCTTCCTTTTACTTACTCTGAGTTTCATTTGTTGTTCTTTTTTCTAGTTCTTTTAGGTGTAGGTGCTTAATCTTTTAGGTTAAAAGATTAAACAATCTTTTGGGTTGTTTATTTGAGATTTTTTTTTTTTGCTTCTTGAGATAGGCCTGTAATGAAGTTCCCTCTCAACACTGCTTTTGCTGTGTCCCACAGATTTTTGGGTTGTTGTGTGTTAATTTCATTTGTTTCCAGATAATGTTTGATTCCTTCCTTCATCTCATTGTTAACCCATTCATTGTTTAATAACATGCTACTTAGTCTCCATGTGCTTGAGAGTTTTTCTATTGTAGTTGATTTCTAGTTTCATACTATTGTGATCTGAGAAGATACTCAATAGATTTCAATATTCTTAAATTTGTTAAGACTTATTTTGTGTCCTAACCTGTGGTCTATCTTTGAGAGTGTTTTATGTGCACTTGAGTAGAATGTATATTATTTTGCTTTGGGATGAAATGTTCTGCAAATATCAATTAAATCCACCCAATCCAGTGTGTCATTGAAGGTCACTGTTATCCTGTTGATTTTTTGTCAGGAAGATCTATCCATTGATGACAGTGGGGTTAAAATTCCCTGCTATGACTGAATCTCTTTCTAAATATCCACCAAGATTTTCTTTATATTTAGGTGCTCATGTATTAGGTGCACATATATTTATTAGGGTTATTGGATCAATCCCTTTAGTATTTTGTGGTAACCGCCTTTGTCTCTTATTATGGCCTTTGTTTTGAAGTCTAATTTGTCAGGTATAAGCACTGTTACCTGAGCTTTTCTGTTATTTCTATTTGCATAGACTAATTTTTCCATCCTTTCACTTTCAGTCTGTGTGTATCTTTTGTTGTGATGTGGATCTCTTGTAGACAGCATATATAAGGGTCATGTTTTCTAATGCATTCAGCTACCCCATGTCTTTTGATTGGAGCATTTAATCCATTTACATTTTAGGTTATTATTGATATGTGCTTATTTATTGACATTTTTTCTTTATACTCATGTTCCTTTCTCTATTTCTCTTCTTAAAGCAGGCCATTTAACATTTCTTGCAATACTGGTTTGGTGGCAATAAACTCCTTTATCCTTTTTTTGTCTGGGAAGCTCTTTATTTCACTTTCAATTTTAAATGATAATCTTGTTGGATCAACTAGTCTTGGTTGCAGGTCCTTGCTTTTCATCACTTTGAATATTTCACATCAATCCTTTCTAGCCTGAAATGTTACTGTTGAGAAATCAGCTGATAGCTTTATGGGAACTCCCTTGTAGGTAACTGTCTCTCTTTTGTTGTTTTTAAGATCTCTCTTTGTCTTTAAACTTTGCCATTTTAATTATGATGTGTCTTGGTGTAAGTCTCTTTGAGTTGATCTTAATTGCAACTCTCCGTGCTTCCTGAACTTGTGTGACTTTTCCCTTTACCAAGTTAGGGAAGTTTTCAGCCATTATGTCTTCAAATAGGTTCTCTATGCCTTGCTCTCTCTCTTTCCCTTCTGGTACCCCTATGATGCAGATGATGTTATGCTTGATGTTGTTCCAGAGCTATCTTAGACTTCTCTCATTTAAAAAAATTCTCTTTTCTTTTTGTTGCTCTACTTAGGTGGTTAGTTCATCTTGTCCTCTAAATCACTGATTCAGTTCTCTGCTTCATCTAACCTGCAGTTGATTTCTTCCATTGTATTCTTCATTTCAGATATTGTAGTTTTCATTTCTGACTTTTTAAAAATGGTTTCTATGTCCTTCTTAATGTGTACTACCTCTTTGTTTAAGTTCTCACTGAAATCACCCATTTTTCCCCCACGGTCCTTGAGAATCCTTTTAACCATTGTTTTAAACTCTGCATCATTTAACTCTTTTACTGGAGATTTCTCTCTTTTTGAGGGCATATTTCTTTGCCTCCCTATTTTGTCTCTGTGTATTATTAGATCTGCTATGACCCCCAAACTAGTTATGATGGCTTTATGATGAAGGTGTCTTTCTGGGCTCAGTAGCACAATCGTCCAGATCACCTGAGCTCCATACTCCAGGGATGTTTCCTGTGGGTCATATGCACCCTCTTGTTGTAGTTGAGCCTTGAATGCTATTGGCCCTTTCATGGGTGGATTTAACCCTTCAGACTGGCTGACTATAAGAGTAAACCTTGATCACTGTGTTTGAGACACTGTGCAGGGGCTGCCCCCCACCCAGGGTGGAGTTGTTTCCAGCTGGGCCAGGTGCTTGCTGGAATCCCCCTTTGAGTGTGCATTTGTGTGGCTGGTTGGGTTGAGCTCTTGTGTGGTCTGAAGCCCATCACTGGTTGTGCTGCTTCTGGGTCTACTGAGCGGGGTTCAGGTACATGTCAATATAAGTCATTATATGTAACTAGCCTTGGACTGCCTGTCTGGAGTTACCACATTGTTCACTGTTTGTGGCTGTGTCTACTGCACCTGGGTGTGCATGGGAGGGGCCAATCTGTGTATAAGGGTTGGCTTCCTCCTGTACAGCTGGGGACAGATCTATAAAAGGACCAAGGCTCCCTGAGGTCTGCCTCTACCTGTTAGCTACCCCACCTCCCCCTAAGTTTGCCTGGTCTTCCTCCAGAGCCTTCCGAACAAAGACTGTAGGATGGGCTTAGGCTGGCTGCAAATCACAGCCCCTTCACCAGGTTGTAAGTGTGTTAGGAGGGGGCAACTAGGGTTGGGAGGACAGGACTAGTGAGTCCCCTACTTGGGGATCATGCAGTTAGGCACTCAGTGAAGAGAAAGTAGCCACTGCTTCAGGGCCAAACAACTCAGTCTCTGCCAGAGTCTCCAACTCTAGTTCCTTCTAAGGGGACTCACTGAAGGTTCAGGGTAGGTGCAGCTCACTGTTCCCTCTGCAACAGCAAGTTCAGTTGCTCTGGGTTTGGGGGGACAGATCAAAAGTCTCATGTTGTGGGTGATGCCAGCCATGCCCACAGGAGGGGGCTAAGCACTTTATCCTGATCCAAGACAATAGCCGCCAAGGGTCTCACACTTTGAATGTTCCAGCTCTGAGCAGCTCTTCCTTCCCTCCATGGAACTGAGGCCCATGGGGCAGGGTATTCAGGACTTGGCAAGGCTGATCCAAACAATCTCCCATTGGGGGTGGTACTGCAAGCCTGTAGGAGGAAGGCAGGAATTTCTTACCCTTCCTGGGGTACTGCAGGCTGAGCTCACAGGGGAAATAGGATTTGCACTCCCTGCCCCCCACCAGAATGTAGCCAAAAACTGCAGCGCCCGTCTGTCCGGTTCTGGAACAAAAGCTTCCATGGGAGTCATGGTTCAAAAGTCCCAGCTCTTCATGGCATGCTGGTCCCCCTGCACCACTGAACTCAGCAGGATGGGGCAAGCCAAGTGATCCTGCAGGTGTGGGGAGGGGTGCTGGCTGTATGTTCAAGGTGTGGGAGACTAAGCCACACAGTTTAGTCAATGCCTGAGTCTCCACCAAAAGCCTCCCCAGAAAAAGAGGGCCCTGAAAGTCACTGCTGGGTGCAGCCAGCAGACCCTTCCATAGGACCAAGCATGGCAGAGTGGCCTTGCCCACAGTCAGAGACTGAGCAGTGCGCTCCCCAGGTTGGTGCTATAACAATAGGAGCGCTCATCCTTGAAATATAACCATCTAGTTCTCCCAGGAGGACTGAATCCCCACTGATTTTCACCACCAGATGCTATGTGGGCTCCTCTTCCTGTCTCTGTTGCTCTGAGTTGGGGATCCTTGCACAGGGTTGAGACCCCACATTCCTGGAGGAGGGAGTTTTGCAGCCATGATGTCTCTCTGTCTTCTCAGCTGCTGACGCACCTGGGTGCAAGGGCTGACCCTTTCTGCATTTCTGCCCTTCTTACCAGTCTTTATGTGGCTTCTTCTGTAAATCCTTGGTTATTACATTTCAGTTCAGCTAGGCTTCAGTTGGTTATTCAGGTTGGTTGCTCTGTAATTTAGCTGTAAATCTGGTCTTGGGCTGGGAACAGGTGAATGTAGCTTCCACCTCCTCTGCAGCCATCTTGAAATCTCCAATCATGAATCATTTGTTAAGATCTATTTATAGCTCTCATTTTAAAGAGTTAGAAGCAGTTTATCATAAATCCATGGGGCAAAGGCAGAGTTTTAAGAAGTACATTTGGATGAGGGAAAGGGGATATCTTCAAGAATGGGGCTTGAATTCCCTCAACAGATACTTCTGACCAAACATGATTTTATTTATTTTGGCGGTTTGAAGAATTCTCCTTTCCTCAGAGCACTATGGTGGGAAGAATCTATGCAGATACCAGGTGGTATCTCCAGGACAGGCATGAAGGCTTAGTGCCTTGTTTAAACCTGTTGCCATTTGGAGAGCTGTTCTTAAATAGGTCAAGGTCAGCTTTACCTGTTTAACGATCTGCTTAGATGAAGAAACATGATGCCAGGAACAATCTGGGGAGACTGTGCAAGGCGCCATACAGAAAAGCCCCAGCCTTGTTCTTGTTCCCCACATCCCTTGCCCCGTCTCCCAGGCCCAGCTTCCGGGCTGCAGAGGTTGCTTTCTGAAATGAGATATAAACTTTGCAATACGCCTGAGACAACCACAAATTACACACAGCAAATCTCTAATTCCTAGCTATATGAGCGTCTTAATTTGTTATCTGCACTTCAGAAAATTCAGTCCCTTTCAGTGTGGGAGATATCTGCTCATTGCCACTTTTGAAAGCCCCCAAATCAAGAGAAAAAAGAGCAGGGGAAAGCTGGGCAGGAGGAGATACTTTGATGGAGAGACGAAGAACTGAATTTTTGTTTACAGCTCTGTCGCTGATTATCTATAAGATCTCGGGCAGGTAAATCTCACCCCTGCCACCTCAGTTTTCAGACCTGTAGGAAGGAGTGATGGTCCCCGCTCTGTCCCTTGGTTTTGTTTTGATGTGCACTGAGGCAGTGGCTTGGAAGGGAATACAGTGTTCTGCAAATTGTCTGCCTTCCCTCTAACCTTTGATTCTTCCTCAAAGAAGCTAAACCCAGCTTCATGAGGCCAGGTAGCCCAGGGTAGGAACACGACATAAGTCATCCAAAACCCTAACAATGGTTGACTCACTCAACCCAGTGGCAGTTTGGAGGGTTTGCAAACTTGAGAACATGCCCAAGATTTCCATTCTCCTTGAGACTGCAGTATGGACTATGGCAAGATCTTCAGAGGTGGCCTTGTAATGCTCCAAAGAAGTCACAAAATATAGGACTTACTGATATAGGACAGGGGTTACAAAGCTACAGCCCAGGGACCAAATCCAGAGCAACGCCTGCTTTTGTAAATACTATTTTACTGGACTATAGCCAGGCTTATTCTTTCATGGATCTCTGTCTAAGTCGATGGCTGCTTTCAACAGTGGAGGTGAGTAGCTGTGACAAAGACTGTCCCTCAAAGCCAGGAATACTTAACTATCTAGCCTTTCACAGGAAAAAATCTGCTGATCCCTGGCATAGGATATGGATCAAAATAGGCTGCCACACAAGCCTCTTATGAATGTGTAGCTTCCCCAGTTATTTAGCTTACTTTACTTATGAATTCCTATTTATATCTCAGGGGAGTTATTACTGGTTCTGGGCTCAATGGTAAAACGAGTGAAGTATCATTTTCTTTGTCCCTCCCCCCGTCACACCCCCCAATGATTTTGAAGTTTCCCCCCTGCAAGAGACAGAAGAAAGTTGTCCATCTTTGTGCGAGGCACTTTACTTAGACCATTACCTTTCCTTTTTATGATAACTAGTGAGTTAAATTGTGTACACATGGAGAAACTGACCTTCAGAGAGGTTAAGTAACTCAGCCAAGATCACACAGGTGGTCTGAGGTGAAGCCAGGATTTCCACCCAGGGCTGTCTAATCCCAAATACAGACTCTTCCCATCAGATTGCTGCTCCATAAACGTTAGTCTTTGTCCATCCATCCCACAGCTTCTCCTCTGTAGGCGGAGCAACTGCCCTTGTTGCTCTGCTGTCTGGGGTCTTGGTAAGGACGCTGCTTTTGAAGGCCTGGATTCTGGAAGCAGCCTGAATGTGGGGAACTATCAGCACAGGCTGAGCTGAGCTTCTGGCCTGAAGCCAGGCTAGGAGAACAGGCATCTGATCTATGATAAGGATGAGGGGCCCAAGGCGGCTGCAGCTGCCCCCGGCCGCTCCTTTGCTTGCTGTATGGCCAATCTTCTGATGCAAGGGCTAGGGGGTTAAAAGTCAGCTCTGAGTTGACAGTTAATATACCTGCCCTCCTCTTGCTCCCTGGGGAGGGATTTTTTTTTTTTTCCTGTAAGCTTAATTCAGGGTAAACACATATTAGGGAGAAGCAGGAATGGCAAAGCTTTTTTGAAAAAATTAAAAGGGAGAAGGCCAGTGATTAATCTATTATCCTTTGGCTGAGGATATTAGTAGTATACATGTCGAATTCTTTAAAGGCTCAAAGCTCCAGGCTTATGAAGGGCTGATAAATAATAAATAGTAATTAAATTAATGATGTGCACACTGGCCTCTCTGAATTCCAGGAAGTTTGAAAGTGAACTCATCCTTTATCATAATTAAGACCCTCACCCAGGGCGGTAGTGTGTAGAAGATATCACAGATTTCTCGAGTGGTCACAGTTTAGTTTGGGAAAAGGAAAAGGCAGAGAAATAGAGAGTCCTGCGTGGGGGCTCAGGTAGCTGCGGCCGCCTTGGCAGTAAGAGGGAGAGGCTGTGAGGTACACAGGGAGACATTTAGGAGATGAGCTTGGCGTTACTGAATCCTGGGTTCTCCACGTCCTTATTTATCAGCTCTCTTATACTCCTTAACTTGAGAGAAATGTGAGTATATAAAGGACTGCTAATTCAGCAAAACTTTGTAAATCATTTGGGACGAGGGTGGTCACGTGGAAAAGTCCATGTAAAAGCCGAGGCTGGCTCTTCAGGAGCCACAGCTCCACGATAGGGGCCACAGCAGGGACTGAAGAGGCGCCTTCTTCAGCCTCAGGTGGAAATCTTGAGGCCCTCACCCAGGGCTCTTCCACTCAGTGTAATGCCTGGGGACAGGCTGTGGCTCCAGGCACAATCAGCAATGGCCATTGCAGCTCATACCTCAGGCTATGAGGCTGTGAACAAATTGAAACACTGAAATAATAACTCCTGGAGGGAGGAGGCCCTGGCAGCCAGAGATGTGAGGGTCAGTCTTCATGGAAGAGAAGGATCAGAGGGTGCGAGTGAGCAGGGACCAGTCATGGGAAAGTCTGTCTCCTGCAGTCACTCGTGGGGCTCAGGGAATTGGTGTGTGTGTGGGCTGAGGTGGGAAGGGCTGAGCCTCTGACCTCTGGGTTAAGGAAATGCCATTTTCTTTCTTTCCTTCAAGAAGAAATTCACACACATGCACACATATACACTCACACACCAAAAAAAAAAAAAAAAAAAAAAAAAAAAAAAAAAATCCAACAGTTTGTGGTCCTGTTTCTTCTCAGACAGGGAGTGGACGGCCTTTCGGAGGTGTCCGACTGTGCCGTCCAGCCAGACTGACATCTGTGGGAGTTCAGGGTTTTAAATGTTTAGTCTGCACAAGACCCTCAGGCCCCAGCGGGCTCAACTCCTGATAGGCCTGATTTAGCCACATACCCCCACCCCCTCCCATGAAATGGAATCATGGGGGCTTGTGTGAGGAAAGCTCAGCTCCCCCTGAAATCCAAGGGGAGGACCGGGTGCAGGGCTGTCATCAGAATTGTTGGGGACCTCAGCCTGGGACTTAGTCTGTAGGTCAGAATATTCCCACCCCTCCCCGTCTTCCTTTCAGCGAGCTGCCATTTTCTCCTCTGATGGGGCATGGCCAGGGCTCAGCACCACGTCCCCAGCCTCTCTGTTCACTTAGCCCTTCACACTTACTGCGTTCACTGCGCTTACACTCAGCCCAGCAGTTGTTTGTCAGCCTGCCTGTGCCCCGGCCCTCTGACCCCCGCTCCTTGCCCCATAGTTTTGTTCTTTATTTCTCTTTAAGTCTCCAGCTTCTAAATCCAAGTTCTAGATATTTACCCAAGATAAATGAGAAAATATATTTATATAGAGGCTGAACATGAATGTTCATTGCAGTTTTATCTAGAATAACCCCAAATGTCCATCAACAAGTTAATGGATAAACAGGCTGGTGTATTCCTACGGTGGATACTAATCAGCAATAAAATGAACGAAATATTGTTATGCCCAACCACATGGAATAATGTCAAAATAACTGTGCTGGGTGAATTATCCAGACAGTAAAGAGCACACACTGTATCATTTGCCTTAGATGATCTTTAAGGAAAACAGGCATGCTAATGTATGGTGAAAAGGCAGGTGGGTGGTTGGCTGGGGAAGGGACGTGGGGACAGGAGGAAGGGATGGATTATAAAGTGGCCAGGGGAGTCTTTTGGAGGTGATCTATGTTTTTGTTGTGGGGATGTTGTCACAGGTACATATGTATACCAAATCCTATCCCATTGTATTATTTCAATGTGTGCAGTTTATTGGATGTTGATGCTATCTTAATAAAGCTGTTTTTAGAACTTTCCAGCTTCTAGCACAGTGCCTGGTACATCTGGAATTGGCCCGAACTGAGCTTAGTTAAATATGCTTGTTAAAAGCCCGAAGATTTCACTGGGTGTGGTGGCAGGTGGGGAACACTCAGCGAGAGCTTTGGAGGTCTCTGAGTCATGGAGTGTGCAGCGGGCAGGGCTGCCCTCTGAAACCAGTGCTCAGCTGAGGGTCTCAGCCCATTTGGCCAAAAATAAACTTCTTTGGCCAAAGAAGACGAACAGCTGGGGTCCAGGGGACAAGGAGGGGAAAGTGAAGGGATTGCCCCTGAGCTGCAGTTGTGCGCTGCAGCCACTGGTGTTCTAACTGGAGGTTCTACAAGGCCTGGGAGAGGGCACGCCCTGGGAGGGACAGCAGGTTGCATCTAATAATCATCTACTTAGTTCTGGCCTGAGTAGAAGCAGGCAAACCACCATGAAATAAGCCTGGTTTAGAAAATACGTTACTGCTGAAAATATGTTTTTTAACCAGTTTATGCAACACTTTGTCCCTCAGTGTTCCCAGGGACTAAAGGGCGTGAAGATGCATAAAACAAAGCAAATAAGTTCGGAATGCAAAGTATTTACATCAATAAACATAATTTATACAAATCAATTAGCAGAATGAGCTGCAAAAAAAGAAAAAGAGATAGAAAAAAAGAAACCATCAGTTTGAACTGTGTATTGAAATAGTGTCTCTTATATTTAGCAAAACGTCGAATTTAGAGGTAACCTCTAGGAAGAGTCCTTGTCTATCTGGGGTCTTGGTTTAGCTGGTTGTTGTCTGTCCACAGAGCTTCAGTTATGGAGATTCTGATTCTTATTTGCCAAGGGCAATGCAGGAGATACACTTAGCTTCACTGTCCTTTAGTCTACAAGGTCTGCTCTGATGTTGATTCATCTATTTGTCTCTCCTTCTATCTAACACTTACAGTGAGCCTACTATGTACACTGGGCAGCATTGTGACATTGTGAAGGTGATTCCAAAGATATGGAATGCCCTTACCCTGAAAAACTCATTGTCTAATTCAAGGTTTCTCAACTTCTACAATGTTGACATTTTGGGCTGGAGAACTCTTTGCTGTCAGGGGCCATCCTGTGCATTATAGGATATTTAACAACATTTTGGCTTCCACCCACTAGATACCAGAAGCTCCTCTTTCCCCACCTAATCCCGAGTTGTGACAATTAAAAATGTCTCCAGAGATATCACCAAAATGTCTCCTGGGGGACAAAAGTTACCTCCAGGTGAGAAACCGCTGGTCTAACTGGAGCCAGACACACCTGACACTGAGCAATGTGTTTTAATGATGCATGCTCAAAGGATTTTGGGATGAGAAAGGCAGGGACAAGGGATGTCTGAGCTGTGCCTTGAATGGTATGTGGAAGTTCACCAGCTATAGCAGAGAAGAAAGGGCATTGTATGCAGAAGGAATAGTGTAAGGGAGGAAGGTCATTCCAGAGCATGGTGGACATGGGAGCAGAAAGAGCTGGATGCAGCTGGTGTTTCAGCTGGATGATGATGGGGAAGAAGACCTGAGAAGGGCTACTAAACTGGTCAGGACCAGGTGGAACAGGACAGTGCAGGCAATGATGCACTTAAAATTCACCCTTTTTTGACATTGGAACAGATGACGATCTTCAAACTTAGTCAAGACTAGAGTGAGCAGTAGAGACACCTCTCATGCACTAGCCAGCCAATGCAATGCAATGCAATGCAATGCAATCCAATCCAATCCAAGAGGGGTAAGTGACTTAACACTTGACCTTCCTCTTCCTTGATTATCTGCCCAACCTTAAATAGAAACCAGAGGTAAAGAGAACTGAACAGTGTCTGTCAGTCATCATATGTAAACCATGACTTTTCTTGAGAGCCTAAGAATGAACTGAATTCTGAATTATGTCTCCCTTTTCATACTACAGAGTTGTCACTGAGAAGGTGCATCTGTCTGTCTCCTTTTTGCATCTAACTAGAGGCATGATAGTATCTCACAGTGGAATGTGAGCAGACACGGTGCATGCCCGTTCCAGGCCAAGGCTGTTCCATAGCCCCTTCCACTGACTCTGGGTGAATGAAGATTTAGAACACGGCAGAGCTACAATGACAGAAGGAGACTTGATCCTTGAAAGACTGTGTGGGAGAGAGTTGCTCATAGATTAGAGAGCCCTCCTAAGCTCTCACATGAGCAAGAAATAAACTTCTCTGTGGTAGGTCACTGCATTCGGGGTCTATTTGTTATTGCATCTTAGGTCATCTTAACTGATACAGAGACTGCAATTGCTAATCCAACCCTAAGAGCACAGATGTCCACTCTGTTGTCAACATTGAAGACTGGACTATGGGGCTGAACTCCGCAGCTGAAATGGTGATGTCTCTGGGAATGTGTGTCAGGGGAGAGTGAAGTGCTGGCTTGATTCTCCTTCCCGTAGCTTGTACTAGGATTACTAGATGGTAGCTACCCTCTGCACTTGTACATCTTTTCCTTCCCTACCCAGGCTGCCTTCTTATCCCCTGCTGTTCCCTTCCCTGCTTTCCCCCAACACTCTAGGCTAGCTCTGCTATCTGGTCTGATTGACTTTAAACAGTAGATTCGTTCTCCTGAAAACAGAGGGTGTGTGTGTGTTATGTGTGTGTGCATATACACTATAGGCCTGATTTAGGCACAGGCAAGTGTAACGTCATCCATTTACATGGAGGATCAGAGGACTGCATGCAGGGAGCTGCAAGGGAATACATGAGGATATGTTTTACTCTGGCTTGTGGGGAAAATAACCTTTAGGATTTTACATGGAGCTTCATATGTACATGTTGGTGGCTGTTGAAAACAAGATGGCAGGAAGAAAGCCATTGCTTTCTAAACTCCCTTTCCCAAATGATCCTTTTTTATCCATTCTGCCTTACCTGCTTGAATGCTGTTCAATGGAGGAGGATAACAATGGGGGGAGGGAGAGAAGGAGGAGGGGAGGGTGAGGAGGGCGAGGGGGGGAGGGGGAGGAGGGGGAGGAGAAAGCAGGGGTTGGCGGTGAAAAATAGAAGGGAAACTTGAGTGTGCCTTTTCTTCTCTTTCTCCTTTTCTACCCTTAGCCATCAATTAACAGAAAAATATTTTTAAAAGATCCCTTGATGGCATCCCCAAATGCGAAGGCTGACATTTTCTTAGCTGATGGCCTCCTTCGTGAAGGTATTTTGTGTCCTCCCAGCATGCCTGCTGGATCCCCGGTTTGCTGCGGTTGCTAAGGTAAATACTCTTTCCATTAAGCACCACAGCCCAGGAGTGGTCTAAAGCTCAAATAAATGACCAAGGAGTAAGTTAAACATTCCCTGGGGCAATTTTAACCTATGCAATGGCTTTTTGGGAAAATTGCCTATTTTTTCATGTTTTGGCCAGGGGGGTGTCTCTTATTCCCTTCTTTTTTCTTTTCTGTTCAGCTGAGTGCACCTTCTCTTTCATTTATTCATGCATTGGATGAAGGGTGGAAGCAGGTTTAATAAATCAGAAAGGATTCCACCTCCCCATCCCCAGTTCTATGTATATTTGTAAAGAAATCTGGAGCAGAATACATGCGTTATGTTAACTTTGGGGGGACCTGGGGCGTGTAGCCAATTCACGCAGAGGCCCCACTTCCCTTTCCTGTTAAAATACCACAGCATAACAGGCACTGGAGAATGATGTCCTTCTGGAAGTTTCCTCTGGCAGGAGGAGGATTCAAGGATCCTGGTCCTCAGTGATGTTTAGGGTTGGCTGTGCCCAAAGCTTTGCACATGGCTTGGTTTTGCTTGCTCTTGGCCTCAAAAAGAATGTGTTCACAGGCCTTGGGAAAACAAAAACAAGAACAAAAACCAAACAGTGTCCTGACAGTTGTCATATTTCGTCATTTGACTTAGAGGCCATGGGAGAGGCTTATTTTCTTTTAATCTTTTGTGGCGTCCGGATTTCAGGGCAGAAGGCAATGCTCAGCCAAAGGAGGGACAGGAGGCGGGCAGTGGCCTCTTGACACCTTCTGGGCCCCTCGGGAAGAGAATGCCTCACCCGAAGTCCACTCGCAGTTCCTTCCTGGTTACCCTGTTTGGGATTTGCTACTTTCCCAGGTGTGCTTTATCTTCCTGCTAGATGAGACATTCCTGCCATCTCAGAATCCTCTCTCTCACAGAAGGGATTGAAGACCAGGATTGTAATTCCCCAGGTTGGTGGTTTTCAAATTGTTTCTCAGAGCTCCTGGGATGAGGAGAGTGCTAGTGCGTGGTGGGTGGTTCCACAGTCAGAGGGATCTTTTTAAAAATGTGAATCAGATCTGGTCACTCCACTCTCTGCACTTGGATCGAAACTGCATCCCGGAGTGTGAGCTGTCAGGCCTTGCAGGACGAGCTCCTCTCCAACCACATCTCATGCCCCTTGCCCTCTGGGGGGCTGCAGGCCTCCAGCTTCCTCTGCAGTTCTGGCCTCCAAGGCTCTCCCCTCACACTTCACTTGGCTATTCCCATGCATCCTTTGGGTTCCACTTAAATGTCTGTCTTCAGAGAAGCCTTCCTTGACCCACAGACAAAGTCAGTGTCCCTGAGGTGTATATTCATAGAGCCTGTGCATATTCATTTCTCGCCATTGCACGAGGCCCAGCTGAGATTACTTAGGCATTTGGTGTGATCATTTGCTTAATGCGGCTTCCCTGCTGAACTCTAAGAGCCACGGGAACGGGGGCAAGTCTGTTCCATTTGCAGCTGTATCTCTATCCCATGGCATACAGTAGGTGCTGAATGAATATATATATTGTTTAAGGAAAGAGAGAATGACTGAGTGGCACTGCCTCTCTATGTCAGAATGGTGCCTGGCCGCCTTTTTATCTCTTTTTCCCCGACCCTTCAAGCTGTCCGTCAGCTGTTTAACGGAGCAGATTAGAATAATTTCACCAGCGCTTGTTTTAAACAGGAGGGATGAGTGGGCCTTTTAAAGCACCTTGTTTAGGCAGCCCTCAAAGAATGCAGTCTTTATTTCCCTTCCCGGTGTGGGAAACCAGAGCTCCCAATCAGTATGCACAGGGTCTGGATCCTGGAGATCTTGGAAGTGACCTGGATGTCCTGGAGGCTATCCAGGGCCTGGAACCAGATGAAGAGGCCCCACTGCCCATTGCTGAGGCCCGAACTCCTTGTTCAAGCAACCCCTCTGCCAAACCGCCTCGGGCTGCAGCACCCGGCTCCGAAGCAAGACTTGGATAGAGATATTAGAGAATAGTTCTGACACCCACCTCCTTTTCCTTCTGAAAAAGCCCAGCTTTATGGCCCTTTCAGGAAATATGGGAGGGGAAGGCCCAGAATGTAACTGGGGCAGGAGTAGGGGTGGGGGCGAGATGGAGAATTCTTATGTTTTTCGTTCTTGACTCTAAGTCAGTCTGTTTTTGTACTTGCGTTTTTTAAGCTTTTCCACATGTGCCCCAAGGGCCCATCGGTGAGTGTGTTTTATAAACTGGAAAAATGAATAAAAATAAGACCCAGAAGGGAAACACCAGAAGGAGTGTGAAGGGAAAAGTGTTAGTTCCTCTGTACCTCCCAGCTAGGCCTGCCTTGCATTTGTGGGAGTCCCAGGGTCAGGTTTATTTGGCTTTATGGGTAAAATGTGGAGTCTTCGTTCAGAGAAAGCCTCATCGGTTTTGTTCTTGGCCTGCTCCGTTCAGCATTAATTAACTTCAGGAAAGTAAAAGTGATCCTTTTTTATTTGGCTATCTGGCTCCACAGACTTCGCTGGCTTCCTGTCCCATAGGTGTTGGATTGATGGGACTGCAAATGTGTAAAGTCTCGCACAGGAAGCCCCCCGGCACGGCCATTCCGAGGCTCTCGCCTCCTGCCGGACCCAAACACGAGAAACCGGGAGGCCCAGACCCCATCTCTCAGTTTGCACCTTAGGAAATGGTACCTGAAAAAACCCTCCCAAACCCTCCATTTTCTTCTTTTTAACATGGGCTGATACAAGAACCCCCGAAAGGGGCTCTTTGGAAAATATATTCGTCAAATTGCCTGAAAAATAAATCACAACCCAAACCCCAAATATTTTGAAAAGCAGCACATTAAGACATTTGAAGAAACTTTGACTAATTCCAGGTTTGTGTTTACCCTACAAGTCTCTGTCTTGTGACCTAAGGCTATTTGCTCCAAATCCTACTAGATCAACTTTATAGGTACATTTTTGAGAATGTACACCTAACATATGCATACTTATTTATTTATTATAATTTATGCACACATACTTTTACTCACATATTATACACACACACACACACACACACATTTAAAAAATAACCCCCAAATAAAATATTAAGATTTGATACAGATGAAATAAATATTTACGAATAATGATTTTTATCTATCAACAATACTAAACCTTTTTTGTTTCCACTAGGATATATAGGGTCCAGCACAAATAATACCCCCTTTTTATTACAAAATCATAAGCACATCATTCTGTAACATAACAATATCATACTCAAGCACACTATATGACATTTGAGGTGAAATGTTCAAATTAAAACTATAAAGTATTACACCCATATTATTACCCTACCAGCCAGACTCAAGCAGGTGTTACTTCTGCTGGACCCTGTATAATCAATAACCACATTTTTAGTGAGAGCAGTTGGACTGGATAGGCTCCTTGATTTTGAAAATCTTGGCATATTGCTTTGTGATACAGTGAGTCAAAAGTCTGGTTTTTCAGCACCTGGGGTGTAATAACTAAAAAAGATATATAAGATAGATTAGCCCAAGTGGAAGAAGAGAGTCGGGGCTCTCAAGAATCCCAGTCTCCATGAGAGAAAAAGTTTTAGTCTGTCATAATGTGCCACAGAGAACAAACAGGTGAGGATGTCACTGTCAACCTCTCTTTGTCATGAAATTCCCACCTTCCCTCAAGACATGTCCAGGATCACATGCGACACCGATCGTCTGTCCCACAGTAGCACTCTGTACATCAGGCATTAGTAAAGCTTATTTTCTTTATGTTTGTGGTAGGCAGAATGTTCTCTAGAGGTGTCTGTGCCCTAGTCCCTGGGAACTTTAAACATGTATCCCTCCCCAGCAAAGGGCACTTTGCAGATGTGATTAAGGGGAAGGACCTTGAAATAGAGAGATTATCCTGGAACATCCAGGTGTGCCCAGCATATTCCCATGGGGCCTTAAAAGCAGAGAACTTTGGCTGGAGTCCGTGTGGCAAAAGGGGAGGTCGGAGCCATTCGAAGTATGAGAAGGACTCGGCCACACTGCCGGAGGAGACCACGTGGGAGGCGTGAGTAGCCATGTAAGCAGCCTCTAGTAGCAAAGACCAGTTCCCAGCTGACAGCCAGTGAGGAAACAGTGACCTCAGTCCTATAGCCTCAAGGAACTGAATTCCGCCAACAGCCTGAATCAGGGTAAAAGAGGAGCTTTCCCAAGGCTGCAGTAAGGAATGCAGCCATGCCTGCACCTAGATTTTGGCCTGTGAGACACTAAGCAGTGGATCCAATCAAGTCCAGCTGGACTTTTGACCTACGGAAACTGTGAGATCATACACACCTCATGTGTTGTTTTAAGCTGCTGCATTTGTGGTAATTTGTTACAGCAGCACTGGAAAACCAATGCAATTAATTATGTTAGAAAAACTGTAAGAAATTCTAATATTTTCTTCCCATACTCCAGTGGTGTACCTCATACATCCTTGGGGTCTGGGAACACCATTTTGAAACCACTGTCATCCAGGATGCTAGCCCCCACCTGGGAAAAGGTCCAGAGATAACTTTTAGGATGTATTTCTAAGCCGTTCACAACTAACCCAGAGAGGAGGTATCTTACCCAAGTGCAAAGCAGCACGACAGTAAATTCTGGGTGTAACAAATTTAACAATTGTCACAACTCTTCAATGTCTACCTGTTAGCCCTGTGTAATCTTCCTGTCCTTGTGAAGAAGGAAGCGATGGTAAGGCCCAGGACCCCAGCCATACAGGGTACACATGGCTGGAGACTTTTTTTAAAATGAGTATCATTTAAAGTATCATCTTTGCTCAAGGCCTGATTGTATCCTTTCAGATTTTGTAACTAGCTATACTTCAGGCACCTGTTCATGTGGCAACTCCTGTTCTATGAGCACCACAGATGTGATGGTGAAACAGGTCTGAGGGACCCTTTCCTACCTCAGTGACTCAGCGTGGGCCATCTCTTTGATATTTACAATAGTCAGGTGAGTGAGGGCACAGTCATCAACTAAAGGAGAGCTCAGAGTCATTAGTGATCTGCCCAAGGTAACAAGGCCAACAAGACACAGCCAACATACCCAAAGGACCTGGATCCAACATGGGTCTGGAAGGGGGCAAAGGCAGAGTGAGGGGGTGGGCCCACGTCATCAGGACTTGGTGAAGAGAGAGCCTTGGCACCCGGGGCAGGACTGACTGTGTGTGGCTTCCTGACAACAGCCCACATGTAGCTCGCTCAGTTTTACCACAAGTGTTCTTCCCTCGTCTGTCTGTTTGAAATCCCCTCCTGCTTTCTCTCAGCCTCTCAGTCGTTCAAAAAGCCCTCTTGAAATGCCTCTACCAGGGTCTCTCTAGTCTTTTTTATTTCCTTGAGTTCTCGTCGTGCTAATCATCCAACAGATTAATTCTGGCACTTATCATTGCTGCTTGTATTGTTATTAAAATAAAAAACAGTGACCGTTTTGACCCATTAGGTAGACTTTGTATGCCCTGCTTTATAATTACATTTTGGTGGCCCTACTCTGCCTGGCACAGAGGCACACAAAAGGGGCTTAAAAAATAACATATGCTGAGTGAATGAATGAATCAAGAGATGCTATTGTTTTCCTTTGTTCTTTTTCTCCAATTTTATGTATTAAACATAGTTTCCCCCTTTAATGGCAGTAATTAGCGTGATTTACGTATAGGAGAGTGTGAGCTTATTCAGTCTGAGCTTGATAAATAATAAGGCACCCATTTCTGCCCAAACCACATATGCTAAATTGGTTTAAAGGCACCGTGTAAAGAAGGCCACGCTAGATTCAATGGGGCTCAGCCTTGTGGGCCATCTCTTTGATATTTACACAACATCGACACACCAATTCCCACGTTGTGTCTCATGTCAAGCAGCCGCTTTGTTTGTTTTCTTTTTATCCCCAACTAGGACCATGTAGTGGGATGTGCTGCTTAAGGATCAGCTCTCAGCCTGGCTCCCAAATGGATCTCTCTAAAGGTCCAGTCTGGGGGTGATGGCAGTTTTGGGTACTCTGAGACCTACATAGATAGACCAGCTTTGAAGACTCCTGTTGGGCTGTAAAGCTGCCAGTGTTGAATCTGGCCCCTGACTTCGTCTATGGCTTGGCTCTACCTGCTCTCAAGTTTCCATGGAACAGGATTGGCTGAGCTGACACCCTCACCCTTCTCAGAGGGATCGGCCTTCCCCGGACCCCACTGCCCAGCACGTCACGCCCCATATTCTCTGCCTGCGATTCAAAGCCTTTCAAAAGGACTTTGCAAAGTTTCTTCCTCTCTCCTCTCCTGTATAGCTTCTTTTTTAAAAAATTGAATTTACTGGGGTGAAATTGGTTAATAAAATGACATGGCTTTCAGGTATACAGTCCGGTAGTGCTCTGCAGCCCAGCCAGGGTGGTTTCCTGGCTTTCCCATGTGCACACCACGCCCATTCCCAGCTCTGAGCTACGATGTCGTCACCTTCTTCACAAGTATTCGTTTCCCCTGCCTCCTTCCCGATGTTGAGTCCGGAGTGGCCTAAAGAGAGCCATTCCCGGTAACTCGGACCCTATTGACCATTTCCCTCTTTGATCCCCCGTGTGTCCCATTGTTTGTTCCACACATTTTGCCGATGATAGTGATAGTGTTTTTAAATTAAATTAAAAAGTGTTTATTTTGTTAAACATTAAAAAACACTTTAAAATTATTATTAATAAGTCGTTGGCCTGCTACATATGGTGCATCTAGAGGAACATGGACTACCAGGGACTGGACACTTACTAGGTTCCAGGCACAGTGCTGAGTCTTTTCTGATTCTCGCTTTATGTGGTCAGCAAATACCTCATGATGAGGCAGTTCTCCACGGAGAAACAACCCTGGAGAAACAACCCTGGAGAAACTACAGCGCATGGGCACAGGAGGTGTATATCAGGGTGCTTTCTGTAGCGTTTGGTCTGGAATTAGTAAAATAACAGAACCTGAATGTCCATCAAGATAAGTAAGTCCTGTTAAATTCATGTAATGAAGTCTTATAAATAAGTTGTGGTAAATTCATACAGTGAAATCCTGTACAGCAGATAAAATGAATAAATGAAAGTTACATGCAACAACTCAGATCAATCTTAGTAAACATAATGTTAAAAAAAGTGATTGGCTGTAGAAGCAAACGTACTGTATAATAAAATTTTTATGAAATTTTGTGACACAGAAAACAGTACCCTGTGTGGATGTACGCATGAGGGGTTGCAGGACTGAAGCACACATGAGACCGTATGCGGCAGGGGAGGGCAAATGAGGCTGACTGGTCACGTCCTGCTTGCTTCCTGCTTCGGTTTGGCCTGTGAGTGAAGGATGGTTCTTACAACTTTCAATAGTTGATAAAAGTTGTAAGTCAATCCTATCTCAATAACTCTGGGAAAAAAAAGTAAGAAAAAAGGAGTTGAGGAAAAAAAATCAAAAGAAGAACAAGATTTTGTGACACTTGAAAGTTACATGAAATTGAAACATCAGTGTCCATAAGTAAAACTTGTTGGCACACGATCACGCTCATTCCTTGAGGTATTGTCGATGGCCTTTGTGCTACCAGGGCCTGCCTGGGTCCTTGCAACAGGGAACCTTAGGACCACAGAGTTGAGAACAGTAACTGTCTGGCCCTTTACTGAAAAAGTTTGCCAGCTCTTGATCTATATCAGATTCTGGGAAATGGTTGCCTCTCATAAGGGAGGGAGAGAAACAGGACGGAGGGAGGTACAGCGGGGGTGTCAATGATAACATCTGATCTTTCAAGCTGCCGATGAGTTGCATATAATTACTTATATTTTCAATATTTAAACTATTTCATAATATTAAAAGAGGTAAAATACCATCCTTTTCCAAACCACTATAAAGAGGTACCATTATTTATTGTTTCTAATGACAGATGAGGCTGGGAGCTGGCATAGACAGTAAATGTGGGAAGAGGAGTAAACTCAGGGCTGTGTGTCTTGGAGCCTCTGAAGCACTAGCCTATGCCACCCACCAGGGCCTGCTGGCCGGCTGGGGACGAGAGACTTAATACGGAGCTGCTCTGGAGTGAACACTTGCCCTCAAGTGGGGGTTGTTTTCTGAAATCCCCGACTCCCATTACAGGCACACTTTGTTTTACTGTGCTTCACAGGGGTTACGTTTTTTACAAACTTAAGACAATACATTCTACCAGCAAAAAGATTATGATGCTTCCTTGTGACACTTGATTTATTATAGAGGTCTGGGACCAAACCTGCAATATCTCCAGGGTGTGCCTGTATTAGCATCTTCCGAAGGTGAGGGGAGTAAGACAGACAGGTCACCATTTGTGATATCACCTATGACTGGGATACCTCGACGTTAATCATACCCAATGTTGTAAAGAGCTTTCTATTTCTGTAAGTTGTTCTCACAGGTTCACTCAGGAACCCTGGTAGGAAGCAAGGTAGTCATAATTGCCTACATTGTGGAGATAGTTAAAGGAAAATTCTCAGTGGCTGCTTGGTTCTTTAACGTTCCCGGATGGCGCTGGGATGCTGGGGTCTAACTCTGAATGCCTGTGGCCACCCAGCCGAATGATCTTGGATAAGTCCCACCTTCTCTCCAAGCCTCGGGAGCTGCATCTGTAAAATGGAGGCAATAATTAGTTCCTACTGCAGAGGCCTGCTGTGAATTAGATTAAATGAGAAAACGCATGTCAAGAGCTTAGCACTGTTTCTGAAATATGAGGCGAGTTCCCTATGTGCCTCCTGTTGTATTGTTGCTGTTTCTATTCTTGTTGTTACTCAAAGACCAGTCTAGAGTTCCTTCTCACAGCGCTGTTTATCTTTGTCAAGACTAGGCCGTGTCTGGGATGATCCATCTTTGGCATAGCTCTCATGGTCATTAATGCTAAATGGTTCCCAGCGTAAGTATAAGGAAACTGAGTCTCAGTAAGCAACAGCAGTGACTTGCTTTGTGTGTGGGAAGAGTGAAGGCTGGGAAGCCTGGATTTGGCCCCATATTCTGGGCACTGGGACCTGTCTGCTTTCCTCTGCAAATACCAGAATCCCAGAGTGTCCCAGCAGGGCAGAAAACCACTACCAAGCAGCAGTTGCAGGGCAGTTTTGAAGCAGGACATGGATGGTGTCCTTTCCTGTGGCACATGGCATTCATGGCATTATTCTTTTCTGAATGGGGTGTTACTTCTCCTTCCGTGGTGAGGCACTTGTAACAAAGATGGGCAGGGAGATGCACTAGAATGAAGGCTTGATGGTGGTGGCAGGGAAATTGGAGACATGATTGGCATGGTTCCCAGGCTGACAGGCCAGAGGGACTGAGCAATGAAGTACTTGCTGTGCTCAAGCGACCTAAGAGTTTGCATTCTCTGGTAGTCAGTGGTCAAATGGAGTAAGGAGCTTGGAGTTCAAAAGCAGTGGCTGCAGTCTCTTCAAAAGGAATTGACTTTAGGTGGGTACATTGGCCAGGATTCACAGGCAGGCCTCTCTGGATTGGAAGTGACAGAAGCCAAGCTCAAACTAGTAGTAAAAAAAAAGAAAAAGAAAGAAATTATTGGCTCATAGAACTGGAAAGTGGAGAAGAACATGGGATGCAGGTATGGCTTGATGTAGGGGCCTCACCAAGTTCACAGGATTCTCTCTCACTCTCCATCTCTCAGATAGTTCCCTGAGGCAGGCAGCCCCAAACTCACACATTATCAGCTGAGAAGGCAAGATGTCATCTTTTTGCATGACGCCAGCAGACTCTACTGGGAGACTCTGACTGCGTAGGCCTGGGTCCTTGGCCCCTCCCTGAGAGGAGAAGACACACTTACCAGGTGGTATAGGGCACTGTGAGCCTCAGGTCCTTTCTGCCACCTCACCATGAAAATGAGGATGATTTCGGCATATTCCGCCTTAATTTGTCTTAGTATCATCTGCAAAAACTAGAAAGCATCAATATGTGCCATATTTTAAGCTGTTTTTTAAAGGAGGAAACAGGCAGAATCGGTAAAACTGGAAACTTAGAACAAGGAAACATACCATGTCCTGTGGGAAGTACACTTCAGCTACCTCACAGTTACCCCTGGGGGCCTCTTTGTCTTGCTTTCTCCTTTAGGCTGAGTTGGGGATGTGTTCTAACTTCAAATTTGCTTGGGAGAGTAAACAAAGTACATCAGGGCTGTGCCCACAGGGATCTAGAAAATGCATGGTTTTCCCTAGAGCCCTAACCCAAGTTCCGTGGGGACAGGCGGGCTCTCGGGGCCCTGGGGAGGGACCCAGCTTCACTTGGTGATGGGGAGGGGCTGCTGCAGGGAAAAGCTCTGGCCATCCTGTAATACATCCTCTCTCTTCCTTCCCCCCCCCTTCAACAGGGATGGAGCTGGTCTTTTGCATGAACAGGAAAGATGCTCAATTTGGGGTCAAGAACTGGCTTTTTGGAGGTTTCTACTTATGAAGTAGAGACTATCCATGCGGCTCATCTTGCCGGCTGCCCATTTTCAAGATTCCCCAATCTACAAGCAGGTCCATTTGTTTTCCGGACAAGTGTCTTGCAAATCTTTGCAGGGTCTCGCTTTGAGGCTGCTGGAAAGTGTTTTTGTGTCCTTCCCTTGTGCCTGGCTGGCAGCCTTTTCCTCACTGTGGCACATCTACCTAGGGCCACCTGGGAGTAAGTTAGAAGTGTTTTCCTTTTACAGGGTGGCCTTCGCAGCTTCTTCGCCTCCCGTGTGATGGCTAATGCAGCTGTTCCATTCCTTAGAAAGGGGGTTACTAAAGTTCCAGCTCCTCACGTGGTGCCTAAGAGGACTCTTGAAGCTTAGTCCTCCCACCCTTTTTCCACCCCCCAGGGTCCCTTCCTTCTCCCTCCACCCTTAAAAATCTTTCCTGTCCTTTAAGGTTTCATTTCAAGTCTGACGTTCTTTATAAACTGAACTTCAAAAGCATGTCTAATCTGTGCTGCTTGACTCTTAGTTTTCCATGTTGTGCTCTGTGCTTCCCCTGTGTGTTCTTACTACTGTGCTAAGCCGGGGGTGGGGGGGGGGTGACAGGGTCATGGCTGCTCCTTCCTCTGCACCCCAAACCCCAGGACTAGCCTTTATGTTGGGCACATAGTAGGAGGTGGAGAATTATTTGTTCAACTCTATTGTTAAAAAAATGCAGCAGAACTCTTTATTCAAATGGAGCCTTAAGTGAAAACTAAAGCATGTAAAAAGATAAAGCAGAATTGCTCTGGTGGACTGAGGAGCCAGGAATTCCACCAGCTTGCCCCTCTCTCTCTACCTTGTTATTGACCCTCTCCCCAGACCCCTACCCACTCTGGGTGCAGAGCAGCTCCTTGGAAGTCTTGGGGACCATAGTGGTGCTCACTACCTATCTGTCGATTTGCTTGATTGCTGTTAATATTCATGGCCTGTGGCTTGAGTGTTGGCATGGGTTTCTTGGGAAGCCATTCTGCTGAGTGGAGTTCCTAATTGTGGTGGGGTGTCCTCCTTGCCTGTTAGTCACTCTAGACCAGGGGCTGGCAAAATTTTTCTGTAAAGGACCAGAAAGCAAGTCTTTTAGGCCTTGTGGGCCATGTGGTCTCTGTCCCAATTATGCAACTCTGTAGTTGTCAGAGGAAAACAGCCACAAAAACATAAACAAATGAGCATGCCTGTGTTCCAATAAAGCTTTACCTGCAAAAACAGGTGGCAGACTGCATTTGGCCCATGAGCCATAGTTTTGTGACTCCTGGGCTAGACCAAGGATTTAGTTGGCTTTGGGGAAGGCCCTTTATGATGACCAGAAGAAGGAAGCTAATAAGTCATGGTTACTTTGAAGGGGTCACCAGCACTTGCTGAATGCCTTAGCTTGTTTCCTCTTTTAATGATCAAAAGGGCAAAAGAGGGCCATTTCACCTCCTTTAGAGGGCCTGCCGTTCTCTGCTGTCCCCACAAGCCACTTTTTTGCAACTCTTTTGTCTCTGTATCAGTTAGATGCTTCCAATTTAAAGAACTGTAACATAATACTGTCACTTTTGATAGTGGGAGATTATTGGAAGGACACACAGAGAAGTGAGAAAGAACAAAAATCCTGAGTGGTCACAGAGCAGGCCTCATGGAGAACGGGAACATCATCCATGGCAATGTGGGATTCAAAAGGAGAGTATGGCACCTAGTGAACGAAATCTTACATTCGATAAGCAAACTTCCTAGGTTCAAATTCCAGCTCTGCTATGTACCAGCTGTGTTGCCTCCCTAGCTGCAGTTTCCCTGTCTGCAAGAACAGTGATAATAATTGCATTGACCCAATAGTGTCCTTGTGAAAATGCAGTGAGACCACCTGTGTAAGGTTCTAACAATGCCAGGCAGGAAGTCATGCTCAACGAGTACAGTTGCTGTCAACAATGGCTCTATTAACAATATTGTTATTAATACATGTTATTAAGAGGGGCTCTACCCTACAGACTTAGGTACCCATCACTGTATACTCTACTCTTTGCTGCATCTACTATTACTTGCCTATGATGGCTCCCCATGCTTCACAGCCAGGTGTCACAGTAGGTTTGATGACTCTGCCAAATGTTGTCTAGTTTTGGGCTGTCTTATGGAGCACAGTTTCACACTAGTTCCTTGGTCAGTCCCTTATGGCCAGGAAACCCATCACTGAGTACCCCCTCAGACTGGGCAGGAAGGCATCTTGCAGACTGTATCTAATAACTCTGGGGGAACCTGCTACTTAGCAGGACCCCTGCCTGGGTTATGTGAAGGCACTGTGTTCTGCCAGGAGGGCCCTGTCTCTGCCTCACACCAGAGCACCCCTCTCTGCTTCTACAGGGCTTCTGCTCTCACTTTTTGTCTCACGTGTTCCCAGCTTAGTGCACAAATTGATTATCTATAATGGAAGCTAGAAATGTTGGGCCCCAAAGCAAATACTTCAGAGAGGGACCCTTTATAGTAATGTCTCTGGATTAAGGAGACGGGGACAGAGGGATGACTTGGACATATTTCCTAGGGAGTCCCAGTTCTTTTGAGTGTTCTTCCACAAGATGGCTCCTCCCTCACTGAAAGGGGAATTGAAGGTAAAAAGGGTGCTTGGCATAGATTTAGGGCTCTCCCGTTTCTCTGAAAATACCCCCCTAGTGAACAAGCAGAAAGGGCAGCTGTCTTACAGTTTCCTGGCCTGGCTTCTTGGAGACCGATCTGATGGTGCCTCCAGAAAATTTGTTCTTAGGCTCTTGGTAGGTTTGAGGTAGACTGTTAATTGAAGCTTCAAAATCTCCTTTCTTTTATTCCTTCAGCAAAGTCGGTGCCTATTGACCTTTGGGTCCCAGTGCCGAGCCCAGCTCGGGGTTTATCTACCCCACTGGGGCCCAATGCCTGGCTTGTTAGCCATGCTGAATGGTTTTATTTGTTTTTGGTGTGCATTTTTATCATTTTTGTTCATGTGTCTGGAGGCTTTCTTTAGAAAATGATGGATGCGTTTTCATAAATCAAAAAATAAATGAGAAAGAATATAAAGGCAAGAAATAGACCCAAGCCTGGAATTTGCCACTCTAGGTCGGAAGGAGCTGCTAGCTATTTCCCAGTGAGGATGCAGTTTTTGATTTTATAAGGTCAGATCCTGACTTATTTCACAGAGTACAGTTTTCAGAGCATTTCCTAATAATAACGGTCATAATCGTGGTGCAGATAATTCCAACTGTGCCTGGGGTGGTGCTAAGGGCTTTACATGCACGATCACATTTAACACTCACAACAATCCCATGAGCTAGACTCTGTTATCTCCATTATGGAGATGAGTAAAGAGAGGTTTAAGCGCTTCTGTTATTTAACCAAGGTCTCACCGTTGGTAAAGAGTGGAATTAAAAATGCAGATTTCCCTGATGCAAACCTCCTGTTCTTCACTGCTACATGGAACTCTTTTTTAGTACTTGATGGAGGTGCTGAAGGGCTGTGGGTTGTGGTTTCTCCTGTCAACTCTCTGGTGAGTAGGTGGCTGGGAGAGATACGGCAGTTCCCAGTTGGGAGGGACTCATGGAGAGAGTCTGGTCTCCTTGGCTCTGTTCACAGAGTGTCCTTGAGCCAGAGCACCAACCTTGCTGGTGGCACACTGGGACAGCTCCCCACGGCTGTTTTCCCATGATGCCTGGGAGAGTGTCGCTGTCACCACTAGCAGGAATATCCCTGCCCCCCACCCTGTGTCATCACCCTTGAGCTGAGGCTCCTTCTCCCTGAGGGTGTCCTCTAGGACTTAGCCACAGGGAGGAGGTCTGATACAAACCAGACGGCAACTGGTGAGAGTCCACATGCTTCCTGTATTAGTCATGAGTCCTCTTGTTGTAAATAACAATTACCACTGGGAATAACTTAAGAAGAAAGGAGGTGTGGGACGTTTATTGGTTCGTATGACCGGACAGAAAATGATTTTTCTTCTTCTCGGGGATGGGTCCTGATTGGCACACCCAATCCCAGGCCAATCCTAGGACCAGTCGGAGCGATAGGGACACTGTTTGGTCCAACCCTGATCAGGAGCTCACTGTCCTGGCAGGAGGATGGGCTGCTGGAACCAGGGAATGAAAGTGGGGGTGGAAGAGGCCCACAGAAACAGGAGTTGCTCTTCTTATAGACAATTTGGTAAATGTCCAGGTCATTTTCTATTGCTTTCTTTTATTTCATGCTTCGCTTCTTTGTCTGGGCTGTAGTATGTCTGGCCCAATTCAAAACTGTGAAATAAATCTGGGGTGAAATTCTGAAGAACCTCACTTGTTCTTTCTTTTCCCAGAACAATCCTGGGTGCCGCATCTGACTTGGGGGGTATATTTTGGGGTAGGTGTTTATGTTCTTTCTATCTTAGGGCTTCTGAGGTCAGACCCAGTTCTTTGCTCAGGCTTCCAGATCTCAAGTGGTATCTCTAGGAGCTGTGCAGGATTGGAGAGGGGCTTTAAGCCCGCAGAGTTTCTAAGTGGCCCAGTGTGGAATCTTCTGCTCAGCGGGCCTCTGTCTCTGTGAACATCTGGTAGGACCAGAATCTTATTCTGATTCTGTGTTCTTTTTCTGATATTTAAGCAGTAACAACATTTGTAGTTTTGCAAAAGGTTCTTTCACAATTTTATGAGTATGTGTTCATAGGCTACTACTTGGCTAATCCTTCATGCTTTCCTCATCTGTGTGGCACCGCCTGGCCTGGGAGCATGTCACCCCTCTGAACCCCAGGTAATGAGATGGGCAAACAGCCATCTTGACGGAACTTGGAATGAGAGATTTCAAGACCCTGCCCTGGAGCTCTGGCAAGGAAACACACTCCTTCTTCTTAATGGGAAAGGATGAAGGTGTGGGACTTTCTAAGCAAAATATTTTAAAAAGCAACGAAATATTTTAGTAAGCAACTTAGAAAACAAACAAACATCCGGGAACCACCAGGCACCTTTATAATACATGATTCTCTCTCTGCCTCCTACCCGCTGACTCTGTTACACAATGGTCTATCAGCTGCTCTGCTTCACCCACAAAGCAGTCCAGAGCTTTGACAAATCCCCTCTTGTGTTATTCCAACTTGTTTGTCATGATTGGTCTTGTCTCTAAAGCTGTCATAAGCTCTCTGAGGACAAGAGGCCTATCTACTATTTCTTTTGCCAGGGATGTGGTAAGTGCTTGATAACTCTTTTCCTGGTGGAGGAGTCAAAATTGCATGTGTGTGTATGTGTATTTTGGAGTGGGGATGGGGGAGTGTATTAGTTCCCTAGGGCTGCCATAACAAAATACCGCAGATTAGGTGGCTTAAACAAGAGACATTTATTTTTTCCTGTTCTGGAGGCTGGAAGTCCAAGATTAAGGTGCCATCAAGGTTGCTTTCTGGTAAGGCCACCTTGTTTCTGTATCCTTACATAGCCTCTTCTCTGTGCAGGGATGGAGAGAAACAGATCTCTGGTGTCTCTTCTTCTTTTTATAAGGACACTGGTTCTCTTGGATTAGAGCCTCACCCTTACAACCTCATTTAACCTTAATTTCCTCTCTAAAGGCTGTATCTCCAAAAACAGTCACACTGGGAACTAGGGTATCAACATATGCCAATACAGTGAGCATATAGCATGGTGACAACTACAAGAAGTACTCTGAGAGAGTTGTATCTCTGATCTGTTGGGGAGACCTACATTGCAGGGACATAGGTTTTAATTCTTGGGGAAGGTACTCTTTCCTAATTGTGCAGTTGTCCAACGGTCCCTCTCCTGTCATTGCTGGATCACTGCAAGTTCTGAACTGTGCATTGGAAATGTGACCGCTTCCCCATCACAGTCATATATTTACATGGGACAGAGCTGAGGCCAAACAATTCTGGCAGTTATTCAAAGCCTTCCTACCAGTAACCTCCTGAAGTTAAAAGGTCAATAACATGCCTGACCTGTTGTTCTGGCTTCTCTAACGCCAGATTCCAGCCTTGGTTGATTCCTGTTCATTTGAAATATGTCTGTCTGAGATGTAGGTAGATGGCACGTGGGAGGGTATATGGGGAGAGCAAAGTGAGTCAGAAGGGAAGAGGAGAGAGCGCCTCCCCTTCAGTGCTACCGCCTGCTTTCTTCTGATGAGTCTAAATGGTTTTACGGGATTTGACTTGGCCACAGGAAAACATGCCTCAGAGAAAGCAAAATGTCAGTGTTTTGAGGCCTTTCCGTTGGAGAGGGTGAAACGCGGTGGTCACTGCGTGTTCTCCCTAGACCAAGCAGGGGAAAGGGAAGTATATGTGAGTCTCTGATAATTCTCTTCTCTTTCTTCCTCTGGCTTTTGTTCTTCAATAAATCACTCAGGACAATCTGCTTCTCTTTAGTGGTGTGTTTTCCTAGGGTTCAGCCTTTGTTTGAAATTCTAGAACAACAGAGTTGCAGTAAATATGGTCAACCTATGTGTAATTATGCTGGTATGTCAACTTTGCCCCTCAGAGTTGGGTCTCCTTTGGTTAACCAGAGGCCCCCCCTGACTCAGAAATGAGACCTCCTGCAGGACCCTGTGGAGGGCCGACCTCGAGCCCTGCATCTGAAGGGGGTAAGCGAGCCCATAATTATGTTCATTGTTTAGGTCGGAGTACAGGAGGGTTTACATTAAAGACCTCAGCTGGCACACACAGAGAGCCTATGGAAAAAATGAACGGGCCCCCTCCTCCTGCTCCTCGGTCCCAGCATTGCTTGGCCAAGGGCTTTGGGTTTCACAGACGCCTTCCGTGACTCCTCTTTCTGACCACTCCTGATTAAAAGCTTGGATTGCCCTAGTTCCAAGAGGCATCTCAACCCTGACGTCTAGAAACCGAGCCAGGAACCAGCTTTTGAGAATCACGAAACTCAGACCTTGGGAAGGACCTGGAGGTGGTCTAAGCTGATGTATCTCAAACTTTAACCTCTGACAAGTCACCCAGAGATTTTACTAAAAGTGCAGAGTTGAACGCAGCAGTTCTGGGATGGGGCTGGGAAGCACATTTCTAAAATGCTCCCCAGGGACGCCCTGCTAAACTCCCTGCTCATTGGACTACAGTTGGAGAGGCCAGATTCTAAGCTAAGCCCTCCTTTTTACAGAGAATAAAAGAAACTCCCAGAGACCTGGAAAGGCTTTTGAGGCAGAGTAGAAACTTGAGTATTCTTCGTGTCCATGGTGTGGTCATGGCTGCACATGGGTGCTGCTGGCAGGGATGGTGCGTGTCTTAGCAGAGAATGCCCTTTTGGGAACACACCTGGAACCCAGGAGCAGAGGGCTCTTTCCCAGATGCTCTGGGAGGGGCATGAATCCCCAGAGCTCTTGACATGCATGAGCCTGAAGGCGGCAGCAGCTGGAGGTCTGGATGGGAATGGATCACTATGGGTTCCTTTCCAGAGCCTTCAAAGGGGCATGGGAAGGGAAGGCACTTTTAAGCATGTTGTCTATGGAGAAAGATGTGTGTTACCTAACCCCAGGCCATTGCTGGAATTGTCAGGTAAAACAAATGGGGTTTGGAGGAGAGGATGTATGGCCTCCTGGTACAAGGGAAAGAGTGAATTTAGTAGAATTCAGAGGATTTGAGGCTCTATTTCTATCTATACCACCATGAGACCTTGGGCAAGACAGTACACCTCTGTAGACCCCACTAGTAAAATAGCTGCTGTGTGTCACCTACTTGAACCCAGGGACTAGGCAATGTGCTCTTTTCACTCTAAAACTGAAATTCAGTTTTGACTCTAAAATTGAAATTGTAGATTTTATCTTATCTATTATCTATCTATCTATCTATCTATCTATCTATCTATCTATTTATCATCTTTTCTACCTTTATCTTTGTCAATGTACTTTGGTATAGTATGCATGGCTATGTAGTAAAGAATTAACCTTACCTAAAAAGAGCTCTGTCCTCTGCCCTTAGCTACTGGGTCGTGATCTAGGCCACTGGAACTTCTGGTCTGATAGGAGTGTCTTTGTCTTAGTGCTTTGGCCACTAGAAAGTCCAGTAAGCGTCCTTTATGGTGGCGCTTTGGGGCACACCATATCATTTCTAACCTCCAGGGGAACAAGAGACTAAAGGTGTAGCTGAAACTCTAGGGAGGGCTGGAGACTGAAAGTTAATGATGTGGGCCCAAGTATGTGATTGGGCCCTAATAAAATATGTGGACACTAAAGAGTTGGATGAGCTTCCCTAGTTGGCAATGCTGTGTTTATTGTCACATGTTGTGGCCAGGAGGATATAACACCAGCCATGACTCCACAGGGAGAGGAAAACCACAAGCTTTGCATCCAGACCCCTCCTGGACTCTGCTGGATGCATCTCTTCCCTGAGCTGATATAAATTTGTATTGTTTCACTGTACTAAAACTGCAGTCATAAGTATAGCATTTTCTTGAGTCCTTTCTGTGAGTCAATTCTAGTGAATTATTGAATGTCAGGGTGTTTGTGGGGACCTCCATATTTGCAGCCAGACAGCCTGAAGTGAGGGTGGTCTTGGATACACAAGAACTTGCAGCTGGTGTCTGAAGTGAGGGCAGTCTTATGGTGCTTTTCCCTCAAACTTTGTAGTTGGTTGCATTTGTAGCAACAGCAATGTGCCAAACATTCTGGAAAAGACAAACAAAGAAATAAATTAATGCCTTTAACCAAGGCCTGCCTAGGTGTAGGGTGAATCACGAGTGTAGGATATTAGCTAATTCATGCTTATATGTTCCCTATTTTTCTATTTGGTAAGTTCATTATGGAGATATGTGTTATTCTGTAAAGAATTAGGGGAGAGAATAGAGGTGACATTTGTTTTTGGAAAACTTCTGTTATCTATACTTTCTCTTCCTTTTGTCACCTCCAGGCATTGCCAGGTCACTCCAGAGGCTATACTTTTTCTCACTTATCTTATTTTCTGCTAACATGTTACTTGATAACTAAGAAGTTAACTGATAAAGGTTCAAGATATTGTCCAAAAAGATTTATTTTTTGATAAGAACCAAAAGAATATAACTACAGTGATCAGATATGATAAAACCTATTGATAAACAGATAGGAAAACTTAAAACAAAACAAAACATCCTTATCCCCAAACCCTCAGATCAAGTCTTAGACTAGAACTACTATAGAAGAAGTCCCAGAGTCCACAGGTCAAAGCAGAATCCTGAATCACAGCTCTGACGTTGACTAGCAGGCCACTCGACCTCTCTGTGCTTCAGTTCTCTCATCTGTAATATGGGGATAATTATAGTATTTACCTTGTGGGGTTGCTGAGAAGAATAAATGACCTACTAATATAAAGAATCATTAGATTTTGGTGGCCAGTGGTGTTTCAATTAAAAAACCAAACAAATAAAGACACCATACTAGGGTGTTTAGTCTTTTGATTGTGACGTACTTGAATTGCACAAGTTGACCACTGGCATCTTCGGGTCCCTCAAAGTTTTAACCAGTGGGCTGGGAGTGAAGTAGAACAGATTAAAATTTGGGAAAACAATGTCCTTTTGTGATTCATCAAAGCTGATTAGCAATTGGAATGTGCATGGCATGGATCTTGTTTGGTTAAATACAATTGACCCTTGGATAACATGGGGGTTAAGAGAACCAACTCCCCTTCCCTGTGTAGTTGAAAATTTACATGTAATTATTAACCCTCACCCCAAACTTCACTACTAATAGCCTACTGAAGCCTTACCAATAACATTTACAGTCAATTAACACATACTTTGTGTGATATATACTGCATTTTTATAATAAAGTAAGCTAGAGAAAAAATGTTATTAAGAAAATTATAAGGAAGAGAAAATGCATTTATAGTACGTATATACTTACAGAACAAAACAATGTGTGTATAGGTGGACTAGTCTAGTTCAAATCTGTGTTGTTCAATGGGCCAACTGTAATGGAAACAAATGTCCTCTTGAATTTGGTAGTGATATGTTGAGGTGCTGGAGATGAACAATTGGCAGGTTGATGGTATAGGTCCAGATTTCCCCAGCCTTCTCTTTGACCTTGACCTTCACCTTCACTTGCTGAAACCTGAACCAGAACACAATTGAAAAAGCATAGTGGAGAGGGTTTTGGATCAAACATTAAGACAGCTATGGGACTGGATTAATGGTAACTTTTGTGAGCCTCAGTTTTTTCATCTCTAAAATGAACGACAAAACCTCCTTCACAGTGCTGTTAGGAGGACTAAATGAGATGGTGCATTTGAAATGTTTGGAAATAATTAAGGATAATGCAAATGTTTGTTATTGTTTTATCCTTCAAATGTATTGACTCATGTCATTGCGCCTAGAAGGAGGCTCAGCCGGGTTCAGTGCGTTGCCCAAGATGAATTAGGGAGGATGCGATATGCCTTAAGGCTACAATTGGGCTGAGTTTAGCAATCGCCTCCCACACTTTTTCAACATGTGGGTCCAAATGTCTGCTGCTTAGGAACAGACTTTAGTCTGTGGGTTGTTTTGTCTGCTTGGTTGAACTGTAAGGATCTGTGCATATGTTGGATTAGGTTCCAGTTTGCGTCCAATTGCTAATTAATTTTGTGACTCAGTGAAGTCATGTAGGTCTGGTGTCTTCATGACATGGGTGGCCCTGGCCCTGCCTGTCTCACAGGGAATTTGGAAAATAAAGACAACTGAAGAATCAAAAGTACAAGCACTCCTTGGAAGACACCTCCGATGGGGAGGCAGGATAGCAGCGGGATTAAGCGCACAGACTCCTGAGTCAGATGTGTGTGTCTGAATCACAGCTCCAGCACGGACGACCAGCTCACTTAACTCCTCAGGCCTCAGTTTTCTCATCCATAAATGGGGGATGACAATAGTAAATGTGGTTTATTGTGAGGATTAAAGACTTAATAACATAAAGAGCTTCAAAGAGTGCCTGGCCACAGTGGGTGCTCCACACGTACCGTGGAGTAGGGACTATCCTCTCTGTCTCCTTTGAGGGTCAGATTCCTGCATGAAAGGTCAGCACAGGGGTGCCTGGGACACTTGGTTCTTATTTTTCTGAGGTGCTGCCCTTTAAGGCACTGGTAAGGGGACAGCTGGCCAAGTGCTCTGCCAACCTTTGTAAAAATGTGGAGAAAAAAATGTTTAAGGATAATTTATAACTATTGACTCTTCCCTGACTATCTTCATAGAACTTTAAAAGAAGATTTATATAGATATAAATGCATATCTATATAAACTTGGATGCATATAAACTTGGAGGGCAAAATTTAATGGCCAAATTAATGCACACAATGATTTGTTCAGTGGTAGCTGAACCATCACAATCAAAATCTCTTCTCATGTCCTAGAACCGAAGGACAAGATTCATGCTATGAGATGGATCAGTTAGTTCTGCTTTCTGTTCACAAAGTCTGTCTTCCCAAGCACTGAAAGGGATGCTACCTGTTCTCTGACCTGTTCAGTGCAGGCAGGCAGTTTTCCGTTTTATAGACTGGGAGCTTAAGGCCCAGGGTACATCTGTTGGTCATCTTTACCAGGAGTACTGATAATGGTTGTGTTATTTTGAGATTAGTTGAGTAAATGTTGGAAACTTCTTGCTGGATAGAAATCCTACTTGAAGGTTTCATAGGAAAACATGCTGGTCTATGTGTGGTTTAGGAAGGGTCAGTTGTTATTCCTTATGGTTGTTGGCAGGAAAATTCAATCAATACGACACTTCTGACACAGCAACACCCCCAAAGTACCAATGTTGAGCTGAATAAAAATACCGTCGGGCTGAAAACACTGTTCAAATACCTGGGGTCCCAGCTGTGTGCTGGAGCTGGGCTTGCTCTTAGAAGGACTGAGCATCCTTGATGAGCCTAGGTCGGGGTCGGGGTGGGGGTGGTGGAAAACAGAACCAGGTGAGCAGGATCACCAGGAGCTCTGGGTCTGTGTGTGCAGAAGGGCTGCTCGGGTAGGACAGAACTGTGGGCGTGTGCCCTGGGGGGTTTGCTTCTGGTGCAGCAATGAGGTTTCCAAAGAAGCTGTGTATCACTCTACCCCCTTCATAGAGTTTCTTTTATTATGGTTCATAAAAAAAGAGTTTTATTTTAAAATTTTCTAACATACATGAAATTTGTCCACTGGAATTCAATGCTTTGGGCCAAAGGGGAAGGGAAATGTCATCCTAGTTATTTATTATTGGCAAGTGTAGTTGAGGTCTGGTGTGTGTCATTGTCCAGAGTATGACAGAATGTATCATTCTTGGAAATTGTGGGAATATTAGGTATGAGCCTTGGCATTTTGAATCCAGGAGCTGTGTTAACATATGGGCTGTGGCATTCTCTTACCTGTTTACTCAACAAGTTTTATTTTCTCCCATTTACTCCTCATTCTTTTTAGAAGAGAATGTTCTGGAATATCTGAAGGTCTTACAGAAAATGCTGAGGTAGGTTGCTCCCTTTGCAACCAAGAGAGTGTTTGCTGCTGATGATTCGTAGATGTACTTTCTCTGGACCAGCCGTGGAAGAAGGAAGCTGCCTTGCCCAAGCTTGCTCCCTCTCCCCGGGCACACTGCATCCATTTATTACTTGAGCTGAGAATAGGAAAGCCTGGGTACCTTGCTTTAACTGGGACAATTCAGAGGGGCGTCCCAGCCCAGAACTTTTTATGGGATTGGCCTAATTCTTTGTTATCGATGTGCCACAGTTCAACTCCTCCACCCGTCCATTTCTGCTTTCCCTGCTCTCTGACAGATGTTGTCCTCAAGATTTCTCTGCATCCAAATCTCTATCACAGGGTTTGTTTCCAGGGAACCTGATCTGGGGGTGGGTCCCTTGGAGCCATGATTAGGGATAAGTGGTAGCAGAGGTCTCTGACCCTTTCTATCTCTTTAAGAAATATTTCCCAGTCATTTTTTTTTTCTATCACAATCTTTTATTTCCCTACCACAATCAGAAGGCAGGGACTTCTGAATTTGTCTAGGTCAATATTGTTTACCTGCATATATGTGGAAAATCTAGAAGGACACCTACTGAGCTATTAACAGCTATTATAAGAAACAAAAAGTAAATTTCCATTTCAACTATATAAACTTCAATGTTGCCTACATATTAAAATAGAAATACATTAATGTATCACATGTATAATTATTTTTATTTCTTACTTATTAGTTGTCTTGGTATCTGAGGCTGAGCATCAGCCCAGTCCCTGTGTTCACCATCTCCCCCTCCCGGTTCCTTCTTTGCCACCTCCCTCTCATCACTGGTCCTCTGGGTGTTGGGTGGAGGGGCCGTAGTGGGGTGAGAGATGGAAAATGGGGATCACTCCCTACCATACTGTTAGCTTCCTCTACCTGCTTAGTGAGATAAGTCAAAGCAGAGCGATGCTCTACCCTTCACCACAATGAACTGGTGGAGCTCCTCTTCCTCACTGCTTGAGGAAGTATTTGCTGTTTGTTACAGCAAATGAGATAATTCATAGAAGCCACCTAGTGTGGCTGGGAAAATGCTTAATCAAGGACAATTGCTTTATCGTCATCATTATTATCATGTTGTTGTGTCTAGATTTTGGTATAGAACATTAGTTTTGGAATTTTTACCAGAAGGGTTCCACTTCCTGCCCCTGGAATTCCTCATCGAAGGAGAATTCAGTGCGAAGTGAGCACTGTGATGGAGCTCTGTCTCTCCAGCTCCTTCATGGGGATGGTTAAGAGGAGGGACCCAGGAGAGCTGCCCTTCTCCCTGAAAGTGTTTTTTAGTGTTTAGGGCCACCTAATCTACAACGCAATGTATCAAAGACATATCCCTTTCCATTGGGCAGGGACAAATTGTTTCCACTTCAAGGAGGGGGAAGAAGGGTGAACCTCAGACTCCTCCCTCCCTCTCCCCTACAATAGCCCCAGTCTTCGGTCTATTCCAGAGAGCACTGAGCACCAGATGTCAAAGGACAAGCACGCTGCAGAATTTGAGCCTGTTAAAATACCACCAATTCAACAGTAATCCTCCAAATGAAAGCCCAGATCCTATACTGTGTTGTTCTAAGAAAAGTTATCCCCACCTCCTTTCCTCAGTTTACTCATGTAGGATATTGAAGTTGCCAAACAGATGCTGGAGTGATGGGGAAGCTGTTTGCAAAGTGAGGCCAGGGACAAATCCTTATTACCTGCCTGGGCCTACCTCCCAGGGCTGTTTGGGGCTTAACTGGGTTAGTGAATGTGGCTGTATGAAGCAGCATGTATGTAAATATGTTTGTCATCAATAAAAAAATATGGTTTATTTGGTTTAAATAAGCTCTTCAGATAATGTCTTCCTGGAGGTCAAATACAACAGTGCAGCATAACCGTGAGATAGATGTGGGCAAAGAGAGGACACTTTGTTCCAGGGCACTGTTTTCCAAATAGATTCAGAGGAACCCTAAACACAAAAGGTGGTGCTTTGAGAAAAGGCTACATGTATTTTTGTGTGTTTGAGTTTGTGTGTGTACATATTTATTTGTGTGATCAACATCTTTGGGAAACAATGCACACAAATTTGGAAGAAGGGAAGCTATGAAAGTGAATTTAGATATAGAAGGAGAAAGTAAATAATAAATTATGCAATTGTTAAAATGCTGACAAATTCCAGAAACATGACAAAATCTAAAAAACTAATGTAATATTTTATTCATTAATTACTGGACATACTTCGTGATCACATTCCTTTTATATTTTATGGCTATGCATTCTTTGTTTATCTCTTCTTATTACAACATTGTAATATTTTCTATCATGAGAATAGAAAGATAATTTAGTCTTTAACATGTTTGATGGAAATTTCTCTTTTGTTATTGATAATTAAGAAAATGTCAGCTTTGCCCCTTGTTATTGGTAATGTCATATAGATGTTTAGGTTGTTGTCAAATTTGGGACAATCTCTATCAGGTTTCTTATGTGAGCTGTAAGATTTCAGGATGTTTCAAGTTTTCTGGTGTGGTAACTCATTTTACCTAGTCTTTACGCTGATGGCCTTCATTAACCTACGAAGGTCTTGGAAGAGCCCCATCTATTCAGTGAGGGGCCCTGACACTTGAGCTTTATCCACTTCAAGATTGCATCTGTATAAGACCCTTCTTCCCACCCCCAAGTATTTATTTGGAAAAAATTTCACACCCAGGGAAAAGTTGAAAGGCTACTACAATAAACACTTGTATATCACTCACTCAGATTCACTAATTAACATTTTGCCACATTGGCTTTACCTTCCTCTTCTTCAACCTCTACCTCTCCACCTTACCCATTAAACACATTTGTGTGCACACAAATACTTCAGACTATATCTTCTAGGAATAAGGACACATTCCTTTATAACTGCAATATTATTGCCTTGTTCAATAAATGTAACTTAGATAATAATGTTATCTAATATACATTCCATATCACATTCACACTTTCCCTATTGTCATCAAAAGGTTCTCTATAACCTTTCCCTCCCCTCCCTTCTCTTTCCTTCTCTTTCTCTTTCCTTTTTTTCCCCTTCCCATCTCCCTCCCTCTCTCTCTCAGCTCCTCTATCCTTTCGTCATGTGCCTATTAATCTTTGCACACTTCCTTACTTTCTGAATCAAGATATTCCATGATCACATTGTTCTTTTAGCCTCAGACCTAGAATCAGCCATTTCCCCCAATGAATCCTAGTTCAAGGACCTAGTTCAAGTTCATACAAAAAGAAAACACCTATTAACATCTGGTGGATGTTAGATCATAGCATTCGATAGGATGACCACTATCCTGTTCAATCTGGATCCTTGTGCCATTCTCTTCTTTGTAAGTCAAGTCCTTTGGCTGGTACTTAACTATCAGGGAAGCCACCGATGTCCATAACACCTGGAGACTTTTCACCAGGTATTAGACAGATGCAGTTTGCTCCATGGAATAAAGCTTGGCCTGCACACCCCTTAACCTTGTCTTGTCTATTCCTATTGTGGTTGGGGGAGTGAGATGAGGGGAGAGTAGACCGAGAGATAACTATAATAAAGGAAGAAGCTTCTGGAAGTTTTCCACATCCAAGCACTCCCCCTCCATGCATAATTGCTAAGCCAGTGTTTAAAGTGCCACCCAGTGTCATCTCTTACAGCTTCAACATCATGTATTTGGATAGCTGCAGGGTCAGTCTTTGGGCCTTATGGTGGGAACTCATGAAGAACAACCTGAAGTTTTGCCAATGCCCTTAGCTATGAGTTTGGATATTTTCCAGAGAGACCAAAAAGTTTCTCCCTTCAATCCCTGGGAGGAGAGCTTTGGAGACCTGAGAACACATCCAGAGCTAAGGAGAGTCAGCAAGCTTGAGCCCTGAAAAAGGCAACAAAATGTAACAACCAGGGTGCCTTATGTGGGCTTGCTTCCCTCTTCCCTAGACTTATTTCAGAGTCATTAATAAGTTTCTCTTGAGTACTGTCTTTGAAAGAGCTCCTACAGTGGAGCTGAATCTGTAAAGGTGGTGCTTCCCAGAAACCAGAGGGCCAAATGAGCTGGCTGAGGAGGTGAGGAACTCTTTGGACGCCAGCCCAGGTTTGAACTGGAGTGCTCCAGGAGAGGACCTAGGGAGGCACTGATGAGGTCAAATTGGAGGTGGCCACTGCTGAGAGCTCCCAGGTGTGGGACAGGATAGAAGAAGCCACTCCTAGCTGCTGCCACAGGTAACAGGACTCTGGTAGGAAGTCCTCCCACTAGAAACAGAATTTCCTCTTTTTTCTGCCTGGGCAAGTGGCTAAGGAAGGAAGTTAACCTTTCTCCAATGTGATCTCCTCACAGATAATCCAGGGGACTAGATGACTTGTTTTTATGTCTTTTTTCCCATGAGTTAGCATTAACTCATGGGAACATGTGGAAGCCCAGTTAGGTAGACATGAAGCTACTCTCAATGAAGAGGAAGCTGGGGCCCCACATCCTTCCCAGAAGCCTCACTCCTCCCCTTCCTCCACCTCTCAATGGCCCCTGAAGGGAGCTCTGGGTTTTTACAGATTCCATCTGGAATAAAAAAACAAAGGTCTAAAATATTTTTCTCATTTTAAACATGCAAATACAGGCAGAAAATTGATTATTTGGAATCCTGCATGGAAGGCATTTGCGGGTGCTGGTAGAGGAGGCACAGGAAGTGCCTTCAGCACCATGTGTTTAGATAGCTGCGGATGAGAGCCCAGGAAGGGCCCTGGAATCATCAGGACTGTTGGCTCTGACCAGGGCTAAGTGAACCACATAAACCTGTGCCCTGTGCCTGTAGCTCTTGTCTATCCAAAGTCAAGGGAGCCATGGGGTCTAAGTTTGAATGTACCCCAAGTGCCTTCTAAAGTCTTCATTATTTCTGTTCTGCTTAACACAGGTCTGTGTTGACACCGTGTAGAATGGCTATAGGGTTTCTAGGCAATATGAGCAATTCTGGTCATTTTGAGAAACTCTGTGTCATCCAACTCTTGTCTTAGATGAGGGTCCAATCATTCTGTTTTTGCACGAGATCCATAGGAGTTAGAACCTTATGCTTCCAGAAGGTTTTACTTTTCTAGTAACACCCCATGATCTCGTTTGATTCTCATAATAATTCAGGAAAATAGGGAGGGGAAGCATTAGGCTCATTTTTCAGGTGGGCAAACAGATGCCTAAGAGATGGTGAGTGACTTGCTCATGGACACATAGCTGGCACCTGGTAAAGCTAGTGCTATGTTTTATTATTTTGCTAAACAAGCACCAAATGCCCAGTTTTGTCTACCTGGTGGATCAAATGCAAGTGCCTAGAAAAGAGGTTTGTTGCTGTGACTTCTGTTGGGAAGATTAGCCATAGCATTAAAGGTAGAATTAAGACCCTTTAGCAACTCCACAAAGTGCCTGCTCCTTGCTTCAAACTCCACAGCACATGTTGGTGTCCAGTCAGGAATGGGGAGACTAGTGCTCCCCATTCCTGACTGACTTTCAGTTATAATTGCTTTTCCTCTAGTGCCCTGGGCAGCAGGATGTGGTGAGTGTACACATTTGAATACCACTCCTAACCTTGCTGCTAACTGGTTATGCATCTGGGGCAACTTCTCTGAGCCTCAGAGAATATTGTACTATTTCATTGTTTCTCTAAATGCATGCTTGGCCACCTGTGACAGAGGTGTGTGTGTGTGTGTATGTATGTGCATGTGCGTTTGTGTGTGTTCCTGGGTGGCTTCCAGTCCCACTGTACCAGAGTCTCTGGGGCTGGATCACAGGATCTTCAGGTGATTTGGTGGCCACCACTAGACTAAAGAGTCCCCAGGTGTCTTTCCAACTCAATTCCTGTTTTCAGCAATAACCCGTTGCCTTTACCCTGGGTGGCCTGAGGTTTCTGGAGGGAGGCAGTGGCACTTGATTTAGCGGTAGATTTAAGAGGCTGTTTTACATAAAGACTTGCAAAACTCTGAGAGTCTAAGGGGGAAGTTACAGAGTAGGTGGTACAGGCCAGTATGTTGTGTGAGAAGACATCATATGTGCTGGTCAGGAACTGATGTAAGTTCTTAAACTCTGCACATGCCAAGCAAAAGTGTGAGAACTGTCTTCCCTCTTATAAATCACCTTTATGGGGAGATGCCTCTTATTGAACTCCTCTGCCTAGACCCCTTAATTGAGGTGCTGTCTAGAGCTTGTACCTGAAGGAAAAGCTGAATTCCTCCTTCCATTTCCTTTGGAAGAACATTGCAGAAACACTGTGTTTACCAAAAAAATGAGACCAGAAGCATTGAGATGATGAAGAAGGCCGGAGAAAGCATCACATGTTAAAATATGTGCAATACTTATTTTAATTGTTTTGTGTACTCCTATGGTGTGCTAAAAGATTTCACACTTTATAAGATTTGGCTTCCAAATCGAATATGATATTGTTTTGTACTCAGGTTGCATATAAAAGTAGCGGTAACATCTTAAAGAGCTAGTCTTAAGAGTAGGCAATGTTCTATAGCTTATGCTTCTGAGCTTGAATTTTGATATTTTAGTGCCCTGGGGTTAATAAAGTCATCAAAAGTGTCATGGTAAGAAACCAAATCCTAAAGGGAGGCCATTTTCTTAAAAATGATTAGCATTTATAACTTACATGGCAACATAAGTTTTACTCACCAAGACTACAGAAAAGGTGATATGGAAATTGTATACGATTTAATATGAAGTACAGAGTGTAACCAAGTGAGTGGGATATCTTGCTGGATAAGCTTATGGTGATCCAAAGTCTTCATGGATAATTTAGAAATGTATTTACTGTTTATCTAATACCTGTAGTTTATTACCAGCTGCCCACGAGATAAATTTTAGGTACACTCTTTTCTGTGGGGTCTCAAAGGAAGTAGTTTGGGAAAAGACTGTGGTCAAGAAATGGTCATGATCCACTAGAACAATGAGAGGTTCCATTAAGAACAAGGAAATAAATTGGCCCCCGCCACTGTTCTGATGCATTTATTCTCGTTCTTCTTTATTCTTCAAAGATCTCGCACAGTGCATTGAAGGCCAAAGCTACAAGTTGTTTCAGTATCCTGGGATCTTATTTAACAGAGCCAAGGAGACTTGAGTTTATTTTAAATTGCTAGGCTCATTATTCCCAGCCCTTTATTTCTCCTAGGTGGCTATTCCAGTGTCCACCCGTGAATGGCTTCATTGCAGCCAACAACCCAAGAGTTAGCCAGCTGGACACCAGCATCTACAGTGAAGCAGACTTTTGACATTCCAGCCCTCAGTTTCAGCTGCTGGTGTTTTTCCCCATCCAGTGATTATACTGAAATAAACTGTTCAGGTGAAATGAAAATATCTAGAAAGAGGCCTGTAAATCTGAGTCAATGGAAAAGCCTGCAGAAGCAAAAGCTCTGAGATGTGTGTTAGCAACGGAAACAGCAGTGTGGGTTGGTGCTCATCCTGCCAGGGTCGCTATTTCCATGTGGAACATCTTAATTTGGGTTTAATATAGTTAGAATATTTTGCATATTACTGTTTATTATTTCAAAATTGTAGCTACTTTAAAAATAATAGTTCTTAAAAAGTTGCTGGGTTTTCCATTTATTTTTTTAAATTACAAAAGACATAGCATTAGTGATAGTTTGAGCAGTAAAGATAAGGGGAAATAATCACTCATAATCCCTAACAATTATTATCTTTGTTTTTCCCTCTCCAGTCTTCTTTTTGTAAGTATGCTTTTATCTAGTTGTAACCACTGTGCAATACAATTTCCAGTCCCTTTCCCACTTAGCATGTGTCACTTGCATTTTTCCATGTTGCTATATGCTCTTCATCCTCCTAATGGCTGCATGATGGTCCATTGTAGTGTATCATAATTTACTTAACATTTATCTATTGTTATTAGTTTGATTGCTTTCCATTTGCCACTATTATAAGCTGTATTGTGGTGGGCATCTTTGTGTATATTGTCTTTTTGTATTTGTGTTATCTGCTGCATTTAAAAAAATGTCCCATTCAGGAACCAAGATATTTACCTAACAGTGGGAATTACATTTGAAAATAATGGGGAAATGGGGCATTATTTAATAATTACAGTAGAAAAATGGGGCATTATTTAACAATTTATTGGGACTTCACTATTCTGTAAATTGAGGGGAACATGCAGCATTAAGGTATTAGCACAATCCTGGGTATTTAGACAACTTAAAAGTACCACTGATTCATTCAGAAGTCTTGAGGTGTTGTTAGAACTCTTCTATCCTTAGCAACATGCTTATGTACTTTGGTGCTGGTCTTCATTGCTTGATTACATTTCAATACCATATGAAGATACATAAGAGGCTATGTGCAAGGGTAAGAAAAATCAGCATATTCCTTCGCCAGCATCCTTCAGGAAGGATATCAGTGATATCCTATTTGTATGAACTTCACCTAAAGGTGTGGGTTTTGTGGCTGTAAAGCAATGCCATTTTTGTCATGTTCAATGTCAGTAATTTGGCCCTTAGTGAGTGTCCAAATGAAGGCTGTGATCACCTGCTTAATACTGGCCTTGTAATTACAGTGACATTCTCTATCTTTTTCAGAATTATGATGATTTTATTTAATGAAATGCTTAGCAGAATATTTTCTTGTCTCTCTTTCTACCTGTTTTCTTGACTGAACTTCATTCCCTCATTAGGAATGTGAAAGGGTGAATTTTGGGAGGGAAGGAACCAGGGTTCACTGTAGTGGGTCTTTGTGAGCTAACAGCAGGGAAGAAAAATAAGCATTCCATTTTTTAAATGGGGGGGAAAATCAGGAAAAAGGCATGCATAAAGGATTTATCCTTTCCATGAAAACATTGATTAATGAAATCTAGTATGAACGAGGTGTCATGCCCTTTAAATATTAGATTTCATTACTTAGTGAATGGTAGACTTCTGAAAGGAGATATTCTGCCTCTGCCGGCTCTTCTTGGACACAAATATCTCATGCCCTTGCAGTGATCATGGATGCAAATGCCTTGGGTAACTGAATCGCTGGACAGGGGAAAACTGTGCTGGACAGATGTGTTGTCAGGAAAAGGCTTTTGCTGATAAAAGGGACAGCTGCCCTCAGGATGGGGTGGTGGTTGGGGGAAGGGGAGCCAAGCAAGAGGAAAGGAAGTATGCAAGGGAAGGTGACCCAACCACACAAAGCCTGACTCTTGAGCCCTCAGCTGGGAAAACCCCACAAGCTTGCTAGCTCTTCTTGTTCTAGCAGAGCTGGCCAGACATCTGGCCTCTGTTCTAATTAAAATGGTCATCCAGTTTGGTGGCTGCAGTGAGAAAAACAGTAGTGAAACCTTGATGGCTCTAGGGTCATAACAAGGCCCTACATAATTTTTCAAGACTGAGGCTTAGCCAAATCATATCCATTTCCTATGGGTTATTCAATTCAATCCACTTGGATTTATTGAGTGCCAGTTATATATAAAGCCCAGACTCCAGCGCTCAGGAATCCCTAGTCTACTGAGGAAAGGAGGCAACTGGGCCGTTGACTATGGCATAAAGGGGAATGAATTAAAGACCATGATAGAAGCATGCACAGAGCTCTGCAGTGTAGCAGAGGGAATAATTTTTTTTTTTTTTTTTTATGGAGAGAATCGGGAAGGCTTTCTGGAGGTGATGGCATTTTCTCTGAACATGGAATTTGAAAGTCAGGTTCCAGACAAACATTTGGAGGATTGCCATGAACAGAGAAACAGATTTCCTAAATGGAACCTCCCACCTGAAATTCTCTCCTCTTTATGAGAGTGAGAAAAGACAGTCATTTTACTACAGGCACAGATTTCCCACACTTCATGGGTGACAGCCCAGGCCCTGTGACCTCTAAGACTAGGACTTAGACAGATGGAACAAGCCAGGAGCCTGGCTTTTTGCCGACTTGAATTGTTGGAGAAGGATCATTTTGGCCCCTCAATACCTGGCTTATGTTTATGTTCCAAACAGTGCATATGGTAACCTGTTACTATCAGGAATAATTAAGCCCAATCTACCCAAGTTATCTCCTGCTAGGTAGTTAACCTGCACTTGGCTCCGTTGGCTTTGGCGACAGGCAGAGGGAGAGCTGCCCATCTCCATGTTAATGAGCCAGTTGGAGCTTATTTGTTAACCGTTTTCTTTCCCTTCAGTGGCCCCTCTGATATTCCTCCTCCATTCCCCTCTTCTCTCCAAGCGCCCAGTGATTGGCTGGCAAGATTGTACCAGGGTTCTGAGAAACTCTTGATTTGGTATTTGTTACTGAAGGCAAAATGATCTGCTATGTATATTTTATAAGAAAATGTGTTTTGTTTATAGCTCTGCAGTCAGCCCTCCCTTTCCCCCCCTAATAAGCTCATGTCAGAGCTCTGAAGTAAGTTTGCCATAGTGGTAGCCTAAAGGACATATTTTGTAAAAATGAAAAATGAACATATTATTTATATATCAATAGTGTAAAAAGCATTGATCAATGCAAGCAGCCTGATGTTTCGCATCTCTATTTCCCCTCCAACCCTCTTTCTCCTTCCCCTGCTCCCCCTCCCTTCTTGCCCCAGGTGCCCGTGACACGCCTACCATTTAGAAAGAGAGTTCTGGTCACTTTGTGCTGGGATTCGGTCTTTAATATGGATCCTTCAACGGCTGAGCCTCGAAAATGACTCTCTGACAGCCAGCCATTAATTACCATCATCCGCGTCTAATTCATTCATCCCTCTCGCTCTCATGTAGAGGGACAGCTAGGGCTGAGGGCACTCAGGGAAATGTAGGCATGAGTCCATGTTCTTTATGCAGAGAGGGCTGCCGGAGACTTTGTTGGATGCAGGGGCTTTAATTGAATTGGCTTGCCAATAAAGCTGTTGTCATTCAGTAAGTGAATTTGTTGTACTACTCGAACCACAGCTGCTGCAGACAGCCCGGAATTTCCTGAAGGCAAGCCAGGCCCTGGGCTTGCCTGGGTTCAGCCTTTTTGATTGATCCTGGAGGACAGGCCGAGTGTGCCCCCGTAGGGCTTAGTTTTGGCACCCATGTGGATGGCAAGGAGTTGCAGAGGCAGGCTGGAATTGAGCAGGAACCTGGTGAGCCAGCGGGGTGTGGCCTTGGGGGATCTTGTAGGAAACAGGGAACCCATAACATGCTAGGGGTGGTAACTGGCTGGCAGGAAAGTCTTGTCCAGCACAACGGGGTGTTTTTTCAGTCTCCAGACAGTGGCTGCCCTTGGCCCCATCGAGCTAGTTATAAGAGGATATCGTTTCCCATTGTAATTGAGAATATGACAGTTAATATATTTGTAGAGCCCTGTTTAAGAGGTCGAGTGGTACTGAGGAAATACCGCAGCATTAGAACTGGCATTTGTTACTGGGAGATCGTTCGGCCAGAAATGCTCTACCTCTCCCCACAGTTTATAAAACATGGCAAGATTGGCAGGTTGTGTGATTTATGATGTCTTTAAAGTAACATCAAGATTAAGGAAAGTTTTTCAAGGGACTACAGGGCCATTTTTATTTTCTGCATCCAAGCACATGCATGTAATGGGCTCCAGTGAATGACAGCAGGACTGGCAGGCAGAGTTTCATGTTGTTTTTTGGTGTCTTTACAATTTATATAGATGGGGATTTCTCATCGAGCCCTTCTTCTAAGGGATTTCTCCCCTTATAATTTGGAATTCCCTGACCAGTGTCTAGACCTTTTCAGGGAACCTATTCAAGTTCTAAAGAGTTCATAGGACAGAAGAATCTCTGGTTTGCTTTCAATTATTCAAAAGCAGTGGATTTCCCAGCCCTTTGAACCTGTTCCCCATGGTCTACCTATCGTGTGGTCATTTTGTTGTGTCTTCACCAGGAAGTTAAATGGGTAAAAACTCCTCTAAGTCAAATTTAGTTTTCATTTGAATCCTAAAATTCTGACAGCCTAGAAACTCTTTAAATTATACTTATGTATTAGCCCTGTTCTTGACCTGACAAGTGAGAAGTGAATTGATACATTGCACACATGGTTCTAAGATTATAAGGAAAAAAGATGGTGGAGTGTGGGTGTAAGAGATTTGGGAATTCTCTGTCAACATGAGTATATGGAGTTAGAGAGGGTGAGGTGAAGTGTGTATGTGCTCAATTGTCTCAGTGTGTGTGTGTGTGTGTGTGTGTGTGTGTGTGTGTGTATGAGAGTGAGGGAGATTGGGAGGAAGGGAGGGAGGGGAGAGGGAGAGATTGATATATGTCAATGTCTGACTTTGGGGTGAAATATAGAAAATGAAGCTTCTAACTCTAATAAGTAAACCTGTTAACCATAACTTTCCTTAGGGATAATCATGCCCTTGTAGACTCTTCCCACAAATGAAATCATGACAGAATATGTGACCATGAAAATATAGTTACTGTTTTGTTTCAAGAAAGTAGATTGAATTGAAAATTAAATTTAAGGTCCATCTTCTGAAGCTTCAGGCTTATACTAATTTCCCCCCCAAATTGATTAACTTTTAAAGTCAGAACCAAATTTGTTATGTGAGTTGAACGTGAGATGTTCTGAAACAGTAAGAAAAAAAACCAAAGCAAATTAAAGTTATTCCTCTGAATGGCATAAGCACGCCTCCCGAATAAACGACTTTGGTGGGTGCTTTTCTCCATTCCCACCACCTGGCCTTTTCCTGCACTTCCTGTTCTCTGTCTTCTGGGCTTTGCATCCTTCCTACTACTCCCTACTCCGCCTCCTCCCTGATCTCCTTACTTCCTCTTTCTTGCGTATCTCTCAGTTTTTTCCTTCTGGTCTCATCCCATTGTATATCAAATTACCTAAAAATAATATTAAAATTTAAAATGGTCTTGTCTTTACACATATGATTTCCTTAAACTACTTCCCCAAATGACTATTCTTGCTTCATTCATGTTGGTGGTTTTGCCCAGCTCTTACCCAGTGAAGACACCGCTATGATCCTGGTGATTCGCTCCCAGGTGCTACTCCCCACTAGCTACCATCTAGGGTGGAAGACTGTGTCGAACTTTCTTTCTCAGGTGATAAATTCAGGGAAACCTGGCTGAAACCACCCATTATATTCATTTGGGGTTAGTGAGTGCCTTTCTGTGCTTCTCTTTGATAAGTGGGATTAACATCTCCATGTGAACTGGAAATACTAAGTTGATGAGAGTCTCCCGAGGATTTTGCTCCTTGCTCTGACAGCTTCAGTGACTCGATCAGAATTTAGGTGTATTAAGGGATCAAGGAGTTTGGCTTAAATATATGAAGTTCCCAAGGTGTTCTCAGAGCCCATTCCTAAGCCAAGTTCTGATGGTCCCTTGGGGAGAAACCTTTTCACGTGCCAAATGAACACAGTTCAGTGTGAAACCTCACGACAAGTCAGCATAATACTTTAATCATTTTCTAGCAGTGGCCATGGAAAATGGTTCTGGAAAAATATAATCAATATCCCTTTTTGGTCTCCCTTTACTTTGGTGAGCATTGTTTTCACTGCTCGTTCCAAGATTTAGAATTCAGCTTTGGTTCCCTTGCAGCTTTTCTTCTCAAGCTGGGGTATGCGAGGTGAGATGGTGGTATGCTGGGCAAATCTTGGGGCTGTAGGATAAACATGATGATTTTCTTGGAGCATTTATTTTACTTAAGAATTTTTGAGGAGAAGTTAATTAATGAAAAGATTATTATTACATTATAGTGTCAAATACGTTTGTATTAATTTTAAATAAAATCAGGGAACTTCTGCTTGGAACCCTCTACTTCGCCCTCCATCTCAGGGCCCCCAGTAGTGTGATTTCACTTTTGTCTGCATGAGGGGTGGGAAGTGTCATGAACTTTGGACCAACTACCCTCCTGAGTTTCTTATCGGAGAAAGATTGATTTATCTGACAATGAATTTTAACATCTTTGGAGCATGGATTGTATTATACTTATAATGTCAAATTCATTCACCCTATAATGATGCTAGATATCAGCAGCAATTCAAGTGTAGGAAGAGTATAAGACTTTAGCCAGTTTGAACTCTCCTTGGTTTATGAAAATGTCTGGATGTGCATATGGTCAACTCATAGTCATTTGCGGATTTGTCATTTGTGTGTGGATTAGTTCAGCTTATGTTCCAGATTTCCATTTATCTGCTTCTGGGGTTTTCTTCTCTCATTAGGTTAGTTGTGATGAGTTGGAAAGCTATTTAAGCAGGATCCCAAACATCAAATCTTAGATTGGGCTCAAGGGAGACGTGGAGAGTTGGCACTCATGGCAAATGCATCCTATTGATTTCTATAGGCCTTTGGCTCCATGCCCTGGTGTGAAACTCCTGTTCCGGCTGAGACCTGCTTCACCAGGTCACAAGGGCTCCTTTAGCCCTTCTGGCCAAAGGCCTGGCCCAAATGCAGTCTAGTGATCCTCTTAGTCCTCTAATGCCACACTCCGAGCTTAGTCCCTCAAATTTTGCCTTTTGAGATGAGGGAAAGCGCAGGTCCTCAAGGCAGAGCTGACAAAGAGGGAATTTCTCTTTAAGGCTGGAGGAGAGTTGATCTACGATGCCCTCCTTTGCCAACCCACAAAGGTAATGGTTCTAAGCTCATGTTGCCCCTCAGCGGCATGGAGGTGCTCAGAGAGAGAAGTGGAGAGAGCACCAGAACCAGGCTCTCCATACCTCTTCACCCCTCTCCCATCCCAGGGGGCTGCTTGGGAGTGAGAGAAGGGAGGTCTCAGGGCAGCAAGGCAGGCTAGTGCACAGCAGGGTGTGGAGGGATGTTTTCTGAGAGGGCTGTCAGGTTTCTTCTCCTGGTTGGAGTGTGGGACTACCACTTTGTCCCCACCAAAGGAAGATGTGATGATATTACCTGCAAGGCCTCCTGGTTGTTTTGCAGGTTCTCAGGTGTGGGAAAATGGCTCCTTTGTGGAGGAAGATGCATTGTTCCAAGGTGGCATTGCGTTGTGTGTGCACTTCCCTGGCCCAGCACATGGGACTGACATTTGCCAGATCCAGGATTCACGAGGGAAGGGTTTGCTGAGCAGATTAACAGTGTGAACAAGACTGCAGGAGGGGCCATTCACCTGCATGAGAATACACTATTTTCTAGCACTTTCCTAGCACCACTTACATACAATTTTATTGTGTTAATGGCAAGCGATTATTATCTAGTTAGTGAATTTACTTGAAAGAAATAAAATGGCCTGTTCTCTAGTTGAAACATTTCACTAACTCTGACTTGCAAGCCCTCCCAGGTGTGATGAGAGTGTTCTCACAGAGTTTTGGCGTTGGTGGTGCATGTGAGCACTTTTCTTCACAAGGAAAATAAATGACAACATTCTGTTTGGGGGCTTGAAACCGCATGACTGAAAACATAAAGGTGACAACTGCGATATGCTTTTTTAATGAGGGCAGAGATGTCAAGAGAAACCAGCCTTCTAGGAACAAAACAACACTCTGTCAGGTGAGGTGGACTTAAGACCTTTTTCTCTCTTGGAATAATGTCCTTAAAAATAACCAAATTTTCCATTCAATAGAAAAATGTTCATACCTCCCTCCCCATCAATATGAATTGTTGTCGTTGAGCATGTGGCACTAGCAAGCCATATTGATTTGGGAAATTAAAATGGGAATGTTCCAGAATGTTTTCAAAGAATTATATGGGATTTTAGCCATCTGAATGGCGTTCTTTTTAGGGTCAGTGAGAGTATTCTTGCTAAAATGTAGCCCATTGCTTTAGAAATAGTTTCCTTAATGTCTTTCCTGTCACCCCTGCTGGGTCTGCGCAGGAAATGTAAACCAACATACAATATGTGTGTTTATTTTCATGTCCCATTTTATGGGAAATTGGATGGGATATTCCACTGAGGCTTCAGCTATGAACTGTTGACAATATGGGGAGAACAGGGCAGGCTGTTGTTGAAAGAGTTTGCAAGGGCAGAAGGGGCTTCTGGAACCTTTGAGAGCTATGGGGAAGAGCCAGGCCTGCCTGCGGGAGGGAGAGGGAGGTGTTCAATAACGAAACCAGCCGGTGAGCTGCTGAGCCATTAAACGACATCCCCAGCAGCCAGCCCCAGTTGTCAGCACAGTAGGTCTGTTGTGCCACACCTCATCTTGAGGGATGTTATGTCTGTTACTGTGTGGTCTTCCTGCCTCTGCTGTCCACCGGAAACTCAGGATACCAAACACCCAATCCAAAGCCCATAAGGGGTCATTAACCAAGCGGGGGGCCAAGTTACCTCAAGGACCCCTGCAGGACTGCAGAGGCTACAGGTTGTCAAACCAGTCACATCCTGGCCATGTGCAGGTGGTGGTTAAACAGAACCTTTTCCTGGGATCCTCCTGGAAAAGCAATTTTGAAAGCGTCTGGGTAACGCGGGGCCTGAGCAGGGCGTGTGTGTCTGTGTTTCCTGCAGAAGGTTTGAAATCTCAGTGCTAGGCCCATCTGTAAGGCAGCAGTAGGTGTCAGTGGGAATGCAAGTTCTTCCTGCAGAAGAAAGGAGTTAGTATGTTTGCATTTTAAGCTCATAAACAGCTGCAGCCTGAACCATCATTGCAAGCACATTGGGGCCGGAGGCGCTAAGGGCTGCTGTTTGCCAGTGCACTGTGACGATTTTCAAGCTGCAGACTGAAATACTGTATAAACTTCCAGTGTGATTAGGATTTTGTTTTGTGTTTCTAAACAAGAAAATTGAGCAGTGTCAAATTAATTTTGTAGTCTTGGTCAGTTTTTAATTCCAGTTGGCCATCACAGCCTAGATTTGTGTGAATACTGATTCCAGGAAATAGTTGAAGTACTAAACATGGTAAATAAATGTGTTTATTTTACAAATGGATTCAAGATGAAACACCCAGCACTTCTCCAGGGCATTTCTGTCCCTGCCTGTTCACTTTAGCAGCTTGACCAAATGAATTCCCTTCCCTTAGTATAATATTTAAATGGACTTCTGGCATCTGATGCATTGCCTGCTGCTCCAATTCCCTAAGCAAGTCATTTAAATAGATTTTGACTATCTTGCATCTACTATGAAAGCCAATCTATTAAAAATCCTGGTCACTTCTCTCTCTCTCTCTAATTTTAGATGAGCCATGTGGAATTATTGGCATTTGAGAAAACTCATCTTATCAGAGCTGAAAGTTTTGGATTTAATTTTTAACAAATTTTCCCCATTCCTAGCTAGAAAAACGAACAAAAAGACAAATAAGACATGCTGCCATAAGAAGTTAGCAAGCTGTCAATAAGGATTTCACTACTAAATAAAACTCTGGTTTAGCTTTTTGAGAGAAGATTTCTACCTCTTCTCTCAGTTCCCAGTTCTCTACCCAGTGGTTCCCGTGTCTAATGTAAGAAAAGGGAAAGAACCTTGACAGGTGGACCCGGACTTCCAGGAATTTGCAGTCCGATTCTGGAGGGAAGCTCACCGCATTCAGAGGGTGACCCCTGTGATCTGGGTTATTTGCGGAGCCCAGGAAGGGGGTGCACAGTAGGGAGGGCCAAGGTCATTACGCACAGGTCAGGGACCGGGATGCGGGGTCAGGGTCAGTCGGCCTGAAGGGTGGTGGTGCTGACAACAGCACGAAGGTGGCAAATATGAGGGACATAGCCGACGCGAAAGTAAGAAACGGAAAGCCAGTTGTAGAGTTGGAGGGCAGGGACTTGACCATTCTGATTCATCCCCAGAAAGAGAAGGGATGAGGTAGGGGAGTAGGAGGGATGGGCTAGGAAAGGAGTGTGGACGAGTGTGGGAGAGGCCTTGAGGTTGGGCTAAGGAGTTGGGATTTTGTGCTGCAGCCAATAGTGGCGTAGCCACCGCTTCTTGGCATGAAGTGGTGGAGGCCAGTGAAGCCCATCGTGGAGAGGCTCCTGTTCTCAGTGTTTTGGGGCCTCCGGTGGAGCACATGGTAAATAATGCTGTGAGTCACCAGAATGATGGCTTCCTAGAGGCCAGAAGCCACTTTTCTCTGAGTGGGAGGAAGTAGAGAATGCCATGGACTGGTGTTGACTAGAAAGGTGTCTAGGAAGAGGAGGGTTTTTCGCAGCGGAGGAAATAGTACTTAAGAATCCTTAGATTCATCTTCTACCACAGGAAGATGATTATTAAAGCAGCACTAGATCTTACCTTGGCAGTAAAGATGTGAGAATAAAAATACACTGGCCACCAAATTTACTTCCTGTTCCTTTTCTTCCCATTCAAAATAGTAATTGATGTTCCCCCCCCCCAAACAGATGTTCTTAATTTTTTAGCACATTGTGGGGTTGCCAAGCATGTGGGGGGCAGCAGCTGGTAATAACATCTTTTATTTTCTGGCCGTGGGTTGGCGTTAGAATCAGGATTTAGAAATGGGGAAACCGCGGCTTGTGGTCCTGCCTCCTGACATCTCACATTCCATCTCAAGTAGCAGTTGTCCTTAGGAATCAAACCTGCAACCTATTGACAAGTAGGTTACATCTTTGTATTATGTAAGTTACACCTGCATGTGGCAAAAGAAAGAAAGAAAAAAAGAGAGTAAGTTAGTTTCCTTGACTCTAATTTCTCTCTCTAGAGCAAACTACTGATAATAGTTTGGTGCTTATCTGCTATCTTTTTCTCTTTGCAGATATTAATACTGACAACAAGTAAGATTTATTGGGGGCCCTCTGTGTGCCAGAGACTCTTCTAAGTGCTTTAAACATGAACTCATTTAGTCAGTAGATCAGTCCTGGGAGGCAGGTATTTTGATTTTCTTCATTTGGAAGAGGAAGAAATGCAGGCACTGAGAAGTTACGAAATTTGCTTGAGATCACACAGGCAGTAGGAGATGAAGCTGGGACTGATACTCACACAGTCTGAGCCCTGGATCTGTGCTCTTAATTATGACTTTATGCTGCCTCCACAAATGTATATAAGACAATTACATATTTAATCTTAAAAAATTAAATCATATTATATTTGTTTTTTCATAATTTTCTTCTTTTTGATAAACAAGAAAATGTGGATATTTTTCCATGTCAAAAATAAAAATCTACTTCATTATTTAAAAAATCTGTATAGAACTGTACTGATGTACCATCATTTATTTAAGGATTCTCCTACTGCTGGCCATGTGTGCTTTTCCAGATTTTTGCTATTATGAACAATAGTGCAGGAAACATCCTAACAATGATAGCAGCAGCAACAGCTGCCCTTAATCCTGAATAGCATGCTTACTATGGGTAGGGTCCCATTCTAAGTCCTCTCCCTGAATGAACTCATTTAAACATGCATTTTTGTGTAAGTAGCAAGTATTTCTATAGGTTAAGAATCTGGAAGGGGGATTACCAGGTGAGAGGCCGGGTGCATTGAAAAATTTTTATTGCAACTGCCAACTTTTCCTCCAATGGGGGTATTTAATGTAAACTTTCAACCCAAGACTGTTAGGTATTGTTTGGAATGCACAGTCTCATAAGATAGTGGTCCTCCCAGAGGTCTCCCAGGGTGGAGGGACAAGCTGGTGCCAGCCACCAGGTGACTGAAACAGTATTTATACAAGGCCGGTGGTGTGGCTAGGAGCCCTGCAGGAGTGCAGAGAAGGGAGGTTGGCGAGGGCCAGTGGTATTGGGGAAGGCTTCCTAGAGGAGGCGGGCTGTATGAGGCTTGGAGGGATGGAAGGATTCAGCGGGGTGGCGGAGGGGGCGCAGTCCTGGTGTGGGATATAGAAGGACAAGGCTGCGGGAGGGGCTGGTGTGGTTTATGGATGAGCCAGCGTATCGGTGGGATTGCGGTTGTGACTGAAGCGCAGGGTGCGCGTTAGGAAACGGCCGGCCAGCCTACCGCCAAGCAGACTGGGGTGAGAGTAGAAACAGAAGCCCACCGGTCCAGTGTCTGAAGTTTCAAAAGTCATGAGTTGCCTTTTAACTTATGATTACAAAAGCGAAAATATCTTCTCTTTTTCTGCCTCGACGCATGAATCTTCATAACCATCTGAAACAGGTTTCCTAGAATTCTCAACTCCGAGGAATATGTCCCTGGAAAGTGGTGAATTATGTTTCCAGATCGGCACAATTCAGAAAGTGGTTAGGGCTTGTAATGACCCGGGGTACTTGCTGCAATTGGCTTGAACGGTTTTTCTCTTCTGCTGACGCGCAAGTGTGCTGCGGGTGTGACTATTTACAACGGCGAGACAGTCATGGCCCAGAGAAGGCAAGTGGATGCCCTGGACACACAGGGGTTGGAACCCCTGGCTCTGACTCAGAGTTAATCTGTGGATACGGAGGTATTCCTCTTTCTCCTCCCTCCTCACCCACCCTGAACCAACAAAGAAAGAAACGCAGGTGCTTGCCTATGACTTTCTGTTCTGCAATGAAAATGGCCTCTGTGTTTTTGTTTCACAGGCACGTTCAAGGCTGAGTTCAGTGCTGCAATAGGGAAGCGAGGGCAATGGTAAGAAACCCAGAACTTGGATGCAAATAACTGAGCCATTTTTAATTTGTTTAGTTTAATCAGGCAGGGGAATTCTACACTTAAATATAACTAGCCACTTTGAATGACGTACGAAAGTAAGCTGTGCAGGAAATGTTTGGCGACATACGCCGAAGTTGTAAAATTTGTACCTCTCTAAACAAGAGCGTTCACAAGTTAAGTTTCTCATGGCGATGCTAACGTATCCACATCGCCTTGTACAGGCAATTCTGCATCATAAAGTGTGGATTTACAAGCTTAATCACTACTCAGGAACATTGCACGTGTGAAGTGTCTGGATTAATGTCACTGTGAGAACCTTCGCTCTCGCCAAGGGGGTTTCCTCCACGTCAGGCTGGGGCCAGGCAGGGGCAGGCCGGAGAGAGCCGCTGTAGCTGGGGCCCGTGGCTTCGCCTAGTGAGCAAGAGCACTGTTTTGGACTCAAGGATCTTGAGGTCCATCAGACACAAATCATGGGGAAAGAAAAATTAAGTATTAAAGTCACTCCCAGATTATTAATTATGACTTTAAGGGTCTTTCTAAATATTGGCAGGGGCCTCTCTGAGGCCCAGTGATGTGGTGGCATTTGCTTTTATTGCTGCTCTTCTTCCTTTTCTGGTTTGACTTGCTCTTATCCCTCTGAGGGAGGGTGTGGAGAGCTCTCTCATCTGGCTTTTCCCAGAGCTGGAGGGACTCCTCGGGAGAGAGAGAATGCATGTACACTGGGGCATGACGTTGACTCATGTCCACGTGGGCCCTGGGATAAGGCGCACCTGTCCTCATTTACCCATCAAGGAAGAATTGGGTGAAAAGAGACTTTGGGGCAGCAAAGGAGGGAAAATAAGGAGTGTGTGTGTGTGTGTGTGTGTGTGTGTGTGTGTTGTGATGACAGAGGGAGGACAGAAGGTGAGACTTACAGGTTCTGGTCTGCTACACTGCACCTGGTACTGGTGCACATGGGGCGCGGTTTGGCCTGCCAAAATGGGGTTCTAGGCTGACCCTAGGTCCTCATACCTTGTAGACAACTTACCCCCATGCACTCCTCTCCCCACAGAACCTCCTAGGGTGCTGGCATAGGGCACACAGACTCTCTGATAGAGAAGAAAGCATTTCAAGGATAGTGTGGTTGATTTCACTATCCTTCAATGGAAGGAACTTGACCAGCAAGTTGCTACTCTGTGCCTTTTGTGTGTTCTGTTAGGCTAGGGACTGCAGAGGATGCTAAAGAATTGGCCTTTTCTTGAAGACTCCCAGCCTATGGTGATGATCGCAGACATACACACATTCTAAGGAGTGGCCCAGGACACATCATGGGGGCCGTGTGGGATGAAGCGTTGTAGTCAGGGATGGCCTCATGGAAGAAGCAGCCCCGAGCAGAAGAAGGTAGGAATAAGTCAATGGAGGGAGGAAATGATATAAACTCTGATGATCTCCAGCCCTGTAGGGAAAAGGGCTCCTAGTTATAGGTTGTTTTTGGTCTGAGTTCAGGCCTGACTCCCAATTTCAGCCTGAAGGCTGGTCTGCTGAAGACAAAACTGTCACCTTGCTCTCTGCCCTGCCTGTTCTGCTCACGACGGTTGTGATAAGTTTATAATCAGCATCACGCCCCCAGAGGCAGGCAGCCAGCCAGCCCTTGCCAGTGGTGCAGAAAACTGAATCGACCAACTGGGGTTCCACCAGAACAGGAAACTGTGAGAAGTGTCTGTCTGGCTGCATCCTCTGAGACACCTTCCCACCCTGTTCCCTGAGAGGAGCGCCTTAGCATGGCACCCGCCTCGCTGTGGATGTGCGGACAAGGCCATCGGAAGGCAGGAGAGAGCCCTGGCTGGGTTTTCTGAGACTTGTTGGGTGGTTTGTCATCGCAGACTGTTACCCATCAGGCAGCTGTGTGCTCCAGGTGAGTAACTTCCTCTCTCTGGACTCAGTTTCTGAATCTATAGACTGAGAGGGTCGACCAGGTGGCCTTGGAAGTCCCTTCCAGGTCAGCCCTCTTCTGTCCGTAAAAACAGATGGAGGCAGGTGGGGAGGGCAGTGGAGCAGAGAGGAATTGAGAGGAATTCCCCAGCCGAGGCTCTCAGGGACCACATAGTTCCCCATTCTGGTGCCACCTGTTGAGAGGGTGCAGGTGAGAAGAGTGCCGACCTTGAAGGCTCCATGGCTGGGTAGCCTGGCCTCCCCAGACGTGCCCTAGGCGTCCTGGGGTCCTGGGCAGTTGTGAAGCTCTTACTTAGGCCTTTCTTGATTAACTAGAAAAAGGTCAGTCTTGCTTTGTACAGGCAGCCACCTGGGGTCTCAAGGAGGGAACTATGGTCCTCAGATGCTCACACACTGTCTTGTGACTGCAGTAAGGGCTGTGTCATCGTGACCAGGATCAGCAGGGCAGCAGACCGAGGCCCAGGGGAAGCACCTCTGATGCCTCCCACCGACTCCTGGGTGCAAACATGCCCTCATGCCCACAGCACATCATGTCCGCAGAGCTGAGGCTGGAAGGCCCTGACCGAGGTGGTGCTGATCCTGGAAGGAAAGTCCTTGGATGAATGAGGCCCGGAGAGGACGGATAACGTGTCCAGGGTTGCACAGCCACGTTGGGGCACAGCTGAAGCTAATTCTAAGTATTCTGACTCCCAGTTCATCGTGCTTTCTCTTCCACCAAATTGAGAGGTGGCAGGAGGCTTGGTGTACCACAGATTAAAATTTGCACTGATCCCCCTGGGGCTCAGGTTATTCTCTAAAAATGAGTCAGGGGAAGTGAGAATGCAGAGCCTCCCTTCACAGAGTTGGAGCTATAGGTGGGGCACGTGCTCGCAGCTCCAGGCCAGGCAGAGAAAGTTGTGGAAGAGCAGCCAACCAAGAAGCACTAAGTGAAGCATTTCTGTGTGCCTAGCCTTGAGCAAGGCATAGTAGGGCCTAAAGGAGCTTTAAGGCACCTTTACTGCAGCTGGCGAGGCAAATTTAACTCCCAAATGGATTGCAAAAAGAATTAAATTCAAGCTCCTGTTTGTGTAATAAAATAGAACAACGTATATTTCTATTTGTATTAAAAAACTAGAAGGATACAAAAAGGTAGGAAAAGTGGTTAAGTGAGCAGTCACGTGACAGGAGCAGGGGTAAGATATTGTGCTTTGTACATTTTAGTTACAAAAACAAAACATTTTGAACTATGTGAATGTATTATTTTTGAAAACAAATATAAATAGCAACAACAAAACCAATCAGTCACATACTAAATTGGGTGACTAGTGAGCAAAGCAATTCAGGAAACAGAGTACAGGGGATCTTTGAGCCTTCTCGGGATCCTGGAAGATAGGAACTGGAAGGGACTCAAGGTGCACTTTCATCTGATTTCCCACTTACTGGTGGCATGTCTTATACAACCGCCCAGACGTGGACTTTCCAGTGTCCCTCACCCAATAATTCCTAAGCCCCATGACATGCATGGACAGTGCTGATCCTGGATCATAACACACACGGGGGTCAATCTCCATCCTCAATGGCTTTATGTTCTCTGAATGCACCTTTAACTGAAATTCCAAGGAGATTTTGAGTTCCAGGGTAAAAATAAGGTGCTTGGGGGCTTTGGAAGGAGAGTAAAATTAGGGAAAGCAGCAGAGTTAAGATAGCGCTTGAAATAACTCTCAAAGGATGGGGTGGAGATTAGGCCAGATGCAGCAGAATTGTGGGATGGGAATCTGGATGCGATCACGTTGTGAACTATTCTGAATGCCCGTTTGAAAGTGTTTCTTTCTTTCCTTTTTTTTTTTCTTTCAGTCAATAGAAAATGGGGAACCAATAAAGATTTATGGGCATGTGCTTGAGTTATTCTTCTTGAGATTTTCCAGTGAGTGAACTCTCTCTCCTTTATCCAAGTACCCATGATGAGGAGCTTCCTTGAAGCAATAGGAATTAAACTGGGCCTTCAAGGATCAGTAGAATTTAGAAAGTGTTCTTGGTGGAAGGAAGAGCATAAATCCAGTATTGATGGGCACTGCTGAAAGATTCTGAGCATGAGAGAGCATGTCAGTGCTGTGCATTGGAAGGGCACCTCTTCTGTGCTATTTAGGATAGACTGGAGGGAGCATTGCCTGAGGCACGGTGACAGATGAGGAGGCTTTCTCTATAGCTCCAAGGCAAGACCCTGTAGGCCTGACTTAGGTGGCAGTAATGGAATGGAAAGAGGCAGACCCACTGGAAAGACCCATTCCTCTACCATCCCCAAGGTCCTGTTTGCTTGGATTTGAGGAAAAGAAGAAAAGAAAAGAAAGGAAGAAGGCAGGAAGGAAGAAAAAGAAAGAAAGAAAGAAAGAAGGAAAGAAAGGAGGAAAGAAAGAAACATAAGTCATTTGCCAGTCCTGAGGGAAAAGGCCACTCTTAGCTCAACCCTTCAAGTTCTCTGTTGACCACATGTTTTCCAGCGTCATTTCTCCACTCTCTGTGCCACTGGCAGGGAATGACAGTCATGGCCACCTCCAACCTGCTGTTCGTTGGCAATTTGCTGCAACCTGGATTGCATTTGGATTGTGTTGATGGTGGGATAAACCTTTTCATCCGTGGGCATTTTTTGCCAGGCTAGAGAAGTGCTCAGTAGAGTTGAGAAGTCACCAATACAATTAGACTCAACCTTCTCTCTTTACGTGTAAGGAAGGAGATAGTGGCCCAGAGAGTTAAACATTCTCAAATCACAGACAGAAGTGGGGGCACAAAAGCCAAACTAGGTCTTTTGATTCCACGTCTGGATATTTTTTTTTTTTTACTGTAACTTACAGTTCCTGTTGAGTAATTCCAATATTAACTGAGCATATACTGTGTTAAAGATTCAATATCATTATTTAATTCCCCCAATGACCCTACGTCATAATCTATCTTCATATGAGAAACCGAAGGTCAGAGAGAATTTTCCCAAATTCGCAAAGTCAGAATTTAAATCCAGATCTGTCAAGTATCTGTCCAAGTATAAACTTACCCTAAAATTATTTATTAAAGATAATTAGTGCCCTCAATAGAAGTTTCATTTTACATTTACTGTTTGACAAGATATAGTGAAATCAGTAATGACTTTAAGTGAATTTGTATTGGAATAATCAGTGTCTACATACACTTTATAGAATACACATCTGGAAAATAATAGTATGTGTACATGAAAGACTTGGTAGGAAAGAATTTTAGAACTCCCCACTTGGGTAGACATGGTAGTTGGTGAGGTGGGGAAAGGTGGTCGCTTGGAAAGTACAGTAAGGTGAGAAATCTCATGAAAGGGAGTTTTTAAAGCTTTTCAGGTCTCTGATGTAACCAGGCTCACCAACCTGTGGGTATAAATAAAGTCACACATTTGATTGCCTCAGTACTCCCACCTGCATAGCTCATGACCTAAGGCCCGCTACACAAGTTCCTCCTTACACTAGGACTCCCAGGACACTCTGAGAAGCATCATGTGTAAACAAGTTTGTACCTGTGATAGACCCTGTGTATTTGTCGTGTGGTCTTGCTGCTCTTCCCAATGTCCTGCTCAGTGCCTCTGTGCACCACTCGACTGCTGTACTGTGGAAGAGGAGGGAGGGGGTGGGACAGGACAATGCCTTAGTTTTCTCTAGTAGAGGTATTTGCTAGAGAGGGTCCCACAGAAGGGCTGCTTCAGCATCAATGTGTTATGGAGTTTAGAGAAACACCCCTTTCCAATTTTTAATTTAGTACAATTTACATTCAAGAAAATGCACAGATTATTAGTGTTAATTTCGATAAGTGTTGACTATAGTATCTCCCTGTGTAATCAGAAAAACATAAACATCCCAGAAGTTTCTCTTGTATCCCTTTAGAAGTAGTCCCTTGTCCCCTCAGAGGCAACCATTTTCTAATTTATCATCTTAAATCAGTGATTTTCAATCTTTTTTTTTCTCATGGCACACATAAACTAACTGCTAAGGAAAAAGTGACCTGTGCCCCTCTTTTCCCTTAGTAACTGCATGTTTTTAAAATTCTTGGTGTGCTGCAGCACACCAGTTGAAAATCACTATCTTAGATCACTTTTACTTTCATCTGAATGGAATCATACAATATGTACACTTTTGTGTCTGCTTCTTCCACTTAAGAGAATGTTTTTCAAGATTCATTCATGTTGTTTCATGTAGCACTAGTTCATTCTTTAGACAGTTGATATATGTCCCACTGTATGGATGTGGCACAACTTGTTTTTCTATTCTCCTATAAATGAATATTTGCATTGTTTCCTATTTTTGATTATTGTGAATAAAGCTGCTATTAACATTCTTATACAAGTCTTTTTGTGGAAGCTTGCTTTCATTTCTCTTGTATAAATACCTAGTATTGAAATTGCTAGGTCATAGGGTAGATGTATATTTAACTTTATAAGAAACAGCCAAACAGTTTTCCAAAGCGATTGTACCGTATTATACTTGCACCAAGCTAGTAGGTATGAAGTTAGGGTTTTAATTTACACTTCAAGGTGATATTGAGCACCTTTTCATGTTTAATTGCATGTATTTTGTGAGGTGTCCTTTGACTATTTAAAAAATGGTACTGTTGATTTTTAAATGTTTGATTTGTAGGTATTCTTTATATGCGCAGGGTACGTGTCCTTTGTGAAGTATGTGTGTTGTGAATATTTTTTTCCCAGTCTGTGGATAGCCTATATATTTTCTTAATGGTGTCTTTTGATGCACAGAATAATTTTTATTTTGACAATGCTCCAGCTACTATGACTATATAACAAACTACCCACAATTTTTTTCACCTTAAAGTAATGACATTTATTTTGCTAACAACTCTACAATTTTGGTAGGACACAGTAGGGATAGCTTGTCTCTGTTCCCTTCTGTGTCAGCTGGGGTGGCTTAAAGTTTGGGGGCTGACATGATCTGGAGGCATGATCATTCACATGTCTGGCCATTGATACTGTCATCTTAGACCTTATACTGGGCTATTAGCCAGAATGTGTACTATGACCTCTCCATGTGAGTAGGTTCTGAGGGTGGGAGCATCTCAAGAGAAAAGAGAATGAGATGGGAACCGATTTACTTTTCTGACCCAGCTTCAGAAGTCCCTTAGCATCACTTCTGCTTTAACCTAATGTTTGGAGCAGTTACAAGCTCACCCTGGTTCCAGAGGAGGATTAATTGACTCCACTTCTTGGTTGGGGAGTGGCAAAGTTTTGGAAGAGCAATGTGATACTGAGAATATTGCTATAGTCATTTTTGGAAAATACAACCTTTCTTAGACTAATTCTAATATATGAGTTGATTCTGTATTTGTTAGACTGGTTAGGTGTAAAAGACCTTTTGCTACCACAAAATTGGAAAGATATCCTTCTGTGTTTTCTTCGAGATGCTATATGATTCTGCCTTTTATATTCAGGCCTGTGACCCATCTTTCTTGAATTAGTTGTTGTGTAAGGAATGAGGTAGGTGTTGAGGTTTCTCTTTATTTTCCATACAGATGTCCAGCTGATCCAGTGCCATGTGTTAGAAATACTTTATTTTTTAACAAAAATTGAAATCAATTGACCACATATGTATTTTGATTTATGGATTCTGTACCTTGTTCTATTGATCTATTTGTCTATGTTTCCATCAATATCAAACTATAATTTTATGATAAGGCTTAGAATATGTAGTTTAAAGCTTCCCTATCTGATTCTTTTTCAAATGTTTTGGATATTCTATGCCCATATAACTTTTAGACTCAGCTTATGAGTTTTTCAAAAAGGTCTGCTAGAATTTTAATTGGAATGCCATTGAATCTGTAGATCCATTTAGACAAAATGGACATCGAACAATATGTTGTCTAATTCATGAACATGATATATGCTCCATTTATTTACAACTTTAATTTCTCTCTGAAAAAATTTTCATGTCTTGCACATTTTCCAGTACATTTATTTTTAGATAGTTAACATTTTTTATGACATAGTAAATAAAATGTTAAAAATTATTTTCCAATTATTCATTGATATTATATAGAAATTAAATTGCTATGATATCCTGTGACCTTGCTAAATTCATTTGTTAGTTCTACTGCTTCATCTGTAAATTCCATAGGATTTTCTACCTATGCAATAAAATTGTCTGCAAATAAATATGGTTTTACTTCTTTTCTAATATTTATGTTTGTATTTCTTTTTCTTGCCTTAATGTGCTAAGACTTCTAGTACAATACTGAATAGATATGATAAGGGTGGATATTAAGTACAATATCAGCAGAGTTCTTACAAATTACTTTATCAGTTTAAAGAAATTCCCCTCTCTTCTTATCTTCCTAGTTTGCTGAGAGGTTTCTTGTTTTTTGTTTTTGTTTTGTTTGTTTGTTTTTAAATGAATGGTTGTTAAATTTTATTAATTGCTTTTTCTGTATTTAATGAGATAATTATGTAATTTTTCTCCTTTAATTACATTGAACAATTTTCAGATGTTAAACTAATCATGCATTCCTGGATCAATTTCATTGAAATGATCTATTTATACATATACAAATTTGTTTTGCAAATATTTGGTTAAGGGTTTTTCATTTATGTTCATGAAGAATATTTGTTTGTATTTTGTTTTTCTTGTAGGGCTTTGTCATATTTTGATATCAGATCTATATAAGCCTCAGGTAACACATGGGAAAATGTGCCCTCTAATTTTTGGAAGTGCTTTTGTAAGATTGGAATTAATTCTTCCCTAAATGTTTACATAATTAATTGGTAAATCTATCTGGGCCTGTAGGTTTCTTCGTTGGTAGGTACTTATGATGAGTTTAATTTTTTTAGTAGACATAAGACTATTTACAGTTTTTATTTCTTCTTATTTCAGTTCTGTTAAGTTTCATTTTTCAAGGAACTTTTCCATGTTATATATGTTGTTGCTATTTTGGTATTCTTTGTATATAATACCCCCCTTTTAATTTGTAGATCTGCAATGATATTTTCTCCTTTCATTCCTTGGTAATTTGTCTTTTCATTCTTTCTTGATAAGTTTTGCTAAGGATTTTTGAGTTTTATTAATTTTTTCAAATATTCAACTTTTAATTTTGTATTTTTGTCCATCTTCTATTTTACTTATTTCTACTATTAAATTTTATTATTTGCTTTATTCTACTTAATGTTGGTTTTAATTTGCTCTTTTTTCTTGTTTCTTGAAGCAGAAATTTAGGTCCTGCATCTACTCATTTCTTTTCTAATATAGGCACTGACAGCTCTAAATGTTTCTCTAAGTTCAGCTTTATCTGCATCTCATAAATTTTGTTATGTTAAATTTTCTTTATTATTCAGTTAGAGGTATTTTCTAATTTCTCTTGTGATTTCTTCTTTGACTTATAGGTTATTTTCTAGGTGTCTTTTTCTTTTTGTAATTGATATCTAACTTAATTCTATTGTGATCAGAGAATATTATTTTGATAACTTGATATGATTTTGAGCCTTGACAATTTTTTCAGACCTATTTTATGACCCATCAAGTAGTCTCATGTTGAGTGTCTTAGGTTCAGTTGAAATTAATGAGTATTTGCAGGTTTGGTGAGTAGTATTTTGTAAATGTCAATTATGTCGAGCTTCTTTAGAGTGATGTTCAACTCTTACAGCCTTACAGATTTTTTTTTGTCAATTAGTAATATCAGTTGCTGGGAGAAAAGTGTTAAAATATAAAAGTATGAATGTAGATTTTTCTTTAGTTCTGTCAATGTCTTTGTGAACTTTGTAACACTGTTATGAATGTGCAGGTCTGTCCAGAAAGTATCCATCCATGTACTATGAGAAAGAGACATATTTACTGAAGAAGATACAAGATACAAGAAACACTGTACATAGGACAATGATGCCTCAAAGTAGGCACCTTGGGACCTCACAGAATTCTCCCAATCACCATCAGCTGCCCTGTCATATTTCCCTGAATCTCATTGCTGGTCTGAAATCTCTTTCCTTTCAAAGGTAATTTTAGTTTTGGGAAAAGCCTGAAGTTGCAGAGCACCAAATCTGAGCTGTAGGGGGCTGAGTTACCTGGTTGATTTGATGTTTCACCAAAAAACTCTGCATGAGACATGGTGCATGAATGGATGCATCGTCTTGATGAAGCTGTCAATCACCAGTTGCTCATAACTGTGGCCTTCTGAATCATCCAAATAGTTCCCACAGAGGAATATTCAAGCTTAATGCAAAATTTGATGCAGATTCATTGCTCTACTCATTCAGTCATTTTGAATGTGATGGCCATGCAGTACACATGCTCATTCAACGGTGTCTACCACCCCCATTGACAAGTACAGTGAAATCATCATTGTTCACACATGTGCATTCCAGTCCACTCTCAGCTACCAGATTACACTGATGTCATGCAAATCATTCTTGTTACATTAACAATGGCTTACTTTTTTTATTTTCACACATTACTATATAAACTACTAACTTTTTATAACTAAAATAATAATATATTACTGTGTTTATAGTATAAATAGAAGTATAGGAAAACAAGAGCACAAAGGGCAAGAGGCAGGTACATGAGATCATTGCTATAAGGATCTTACATTGTTCATAAAATAATATGAACATATCTGAAGGTAGATTTTGATCATTTAAAGATACATAATTTCTAAGGAGCAAATGCTTTAAAAATAACACAAAAAGTGTAGCTACAACATCAATAAAGACAAAACAGAATACCAAAGACCACTTGATTCATCCAAAAGAATACAGAAAAAAAGAAGCAAAGGACAGATAGAAAAAATACAAAAATGGTATATTTAAACCCAACATAGACTTAATTATATTAAATGCAAATAGATAAAAAATACCAATGGTAAGGCAGAAATTGTCACAGTGGATTTAAAAAGTTAAAAAAACAGTAAACTCTACCTATATATTATTTAAAAGCATTATTTACAATAGCTAAGATCTGTAAACTGCCCAAGTGCTCATCAGTAGATGAGTAGATACAAACACTGTGGTACATTTACACAATGGGATACTACATGGCTATAAAAAAGAAGGAACTCTTACCCTTTGCAACAGCATGTATGGACCTGGAGATTATTATGCTAAGTGAAATAAGCCTGTCAGAGAAAGACAAGTACAGTACGTTCTCACTCATATGTGGAATCTAATGAACAAAATAAAATGAATAACAAAATAAAACCAAAGGCATGGATACATAGAACGAACAGACAGATCTCAGGGGGGAGGGGGCTGGAAGAGACTGGAAGAGATTAGCCAAAGAACATATATGCATATATGCATAACTCACGGACACATATGACAATGTGGTGAAGGCTGGGGGTGGGGGGCAAGGACTGGGTGGAAGGGGGAAGAGTGGAGGGGAGAGGAAGTGGGGGATGTTTTTAATAGTGTCAAAATTAAGAAATAATAATAAAAAGAAAAACACCATATTTTGAGTTCATAGATTGAAAGGAAAAATGTTGAAAATGATACTTTTTAAAAAAATTTTTTTTATTTTTTCAAAAACATTTGTCTCTGCCTCCTCCCCACCACTTTCCCTTGCCCCCTCCCTCCTTCCCTCCCTCAGCTCTTCCCCTTTGGTTTTGTCCATGAGTCCTTGCAATATGTTCCTTGACTTTCCCCTTCCCTTCCTTTTCCCCACCCCCCCTCCCTCCTTCCCTCTTGTCTCTGTTGGTTTCTTTTCCTTTCAGTGTTGCTGGGCTTATTTCCCTTGCATCTTTGTATTGTTGGTTAGGTTCCACTTATAGGTGAGATCATATGGTATTTGTCTTTCGCCCCCTGGCTTATTTCACTTAGCATAATGCTCTCCAGTTCCATCCATGCTGTCGCGAAGTTTAGTAGTTCTTTTTTTCTTTCTGCTGCGTAGTATTCCATTGTGTATATGTACCATAATTTTTGATCCAATCATCTACTGATAGGCATTTAGGTGGCTTCCAACACTTGGCTACTGTAGATTGTGCTGCTTTGAACATTGGGGTGCATACGTTCTTTTGTATTGGCATTTTGGTGTTCTCAGGGTATAGTCCCAGCAGGGGAATCACCGGATCAAAAGGCAGTTCCATTTTCAGCTTTCTGAGGAAATTCCACACTGCTTTCCACAGTGGCTGCACCAGTCTGCATTCCCACCAACAGTGGACTAGGGTTCTCTTTTCTCCACAGCCTCGCCAGCACCTGTTGTTTGTTGATCTGTTTATGATGGCCATTCTGACCGGTGTGAGGTGGTACCTCATGGTGGTTTTGATCTGCATTTCTCTGATGGCTAGTGATGCTGAGCATCCTTTCAAATGTCTCTGGGCCCTCTGTATCTCCTCCTTGGAAAAGCATCTGCCCAGGTCCTTTGCCCATTTTTTGATTGGATCATTTGTCTTCTTGGAGTAGAGTTGAGTGAGTTCTTTATATATCTTGGAGATCAAACCTATATATGATGTATCATTAACGAATATATTTTCCCATAGGGTTGGCTCCCTTTTCATTTTGCTGATGTTTTCTTTAGCCGTGCAGAAGCTTCTTATTTTGATGAGGTCCCACTTGTTTATTCCTTCCTTTACGTCCCTTGCTTTAGGAGACATATCGGTGAAAACATTGCTGCGTGGGATATCTGAGAGTTTCCTGCCAATGTTCTCCTCTAGGACTTTTATGGTGTTGCAATTTATATTTAAGTCTTTTATCCATCTTGAGTTTATTTTTGTGTATGATGTCAGCTGATGATCCAATTTCAATTTTTTGCATGTAGCCGTCCAGCTCTCCCAACACCATTTGTTGAAGAGGCTGTTATTGCTCCATTTTATGCTTCTGCCCCCTTTGTCAAATATTAGATACCCATAGAGACCTGGGCTTGTTTCTGGGCTTTCTATTCTGTTCCACTGGTCTATGGATCTGTTCTTGTGCTAGTACCAGATTGTTTTGAGTATAGAGGCTTTGTAGTAGAGTTTGATGTCCGGTGTTGTGATCCCTCCTACTTTGTTTTTCTTTCTCAAAATTGCTGAGGCTATTCGGGGTCGTTTATGGTTCCATATAAATTTTTGAAATGTCTGTTCTATTTCTGTGAAATACGTCATTGGTATCTTAATAGGGATTGCATTGAATCTATAAATTGCTTTGGGTAGTATGGACATTTTGATGATATTAATTCTTCCAGTCCATGAGCACGGTATATGCTTCCATTTATTTGTGTCTTCCTTAATTTCTTTCTTCAATGTTGTATAGTTTTCTGCGTACAGGTCTTTTACCTCTTTGGTTAAATTTATGCCTAGGTACTTTATTTTTCTTGTTGCTATATCGAATGGTATTTTTTTTCTGATTTCTTCTTCTATTGCATTGCTGGTGTACAAAAATGCCTTTGATTTCTGAATGTTGACTTTGTATCCTGCTATTTTGCCAAATTCACTTATTAGGTTAAGGAGTTTTTTGGTAGAGTCTACAGGGTTCTCTATGTACACTATCATGTCATCTGCAAACAATGATAGCTTTACTTCCTCCTTTCCGATTTGGATGCCTTTTATCTCCTTCTCTTGTCTGACCGCTGTGGCTAGGACTTCCAATACGATGTTGAAAAGAAGCGGTGAAAGTGGACATCCTTGTCGTGTTCCCGATCTTAGTGGGAAAGCTTTCAGTTTTTGCCCTTTGAGTATGATATTGGCTGTAGGTTTTTCATATATGGCCAATATTACGTTGAGGAATGCCCCATTTATTCCCATTTTGCTGAGTGTTTTGATCATAAATGGGTGCTGTATCTTATCGAATGCTTTTTCTGCATCTATCGAGATGATCATGTGGTTTTTGTCTTTTCTTTTATTTATGTGATGTATCACGTTTACTGACTTGCGTATATTGAACCATCCCTGCATGCCTGGGATGAATCCCACTTGATCGTGGTGGATAATCTTTTGAATGTATTGCTGGATGCGGTTTGCCAATATTTTGTTGAGGATTTTAGCATCTATGTTCATCAACGAAATTGGCCTGTAGTTTTCTTTCTTTGTAGGGTCTTTACCTGGTTTTTTGGATCAGGGTGATGCTGGCCTCATAGAAAGAGTCTGGGAGTCTTCCCTCCTCTTGGATATTTTGGAATAGTCTGAGAAGGACAGGGGTTTGCTCTTCCTTAAATGTTTTGTAAAATTCTCCTGTGAAACCGTCTGGCCCTGGGCTTTAGTGTGCCGGGAGTTTCTTGATTACTGCTTCAATTTCCTTAGCTGTTATCAGTCTGTTCAGGCTTTCTGTTTCTTCCTCCTTCAGTGCTGGAAGATTATACTTTTCTAAAAATTTGTCCACTTCATCAAGGTTTTCAAATTTCTTGGCATATAATTGTTCATAGTAGTTTCTGACAATCCTTTGTATTTCTGTGGTATCAGTTGTTATTTCTCCTCTTTCGTTTCTGATATTATTAATTTGGGTCCTCTCCCTTTTTTCTTGATGAGTCTGCTTAAAGGCTCGTCAATTTTATTTATCTTTTCAAAGAACCAGCTTCTGGATTGGTTGATCTTCTGAATTGTTCTTTTTGTCTCTATGTCATTCAGTTCTGCTCTAATCTTGACTATTTCCTTCCTTCTACTTGCTCTGGGATTTATTTGTTGTTGTTTCTCCAGTTCTTGAAGTTGTAGTGGTAGGTCTTTTATTTGAAATGTTTCTATCTTCTTTAGGTAAGCCTGTGTTGCTATGAACTTCCCTCTCAGGACCGCTTTTGCTGTGTCCCATAGGTTTTGCACTGTTGCCTGTTCATTTTCATTTGTTTCCAGAAATTTTTTGATTTCTTCTCTTATCTCATTATTGACCCATTTATTATTTAATAGTCTACTGTTCAGTCTCCATGAGTTTGCAAGTTTTTGAAGTTTCTCTTTGAGATTGATTTCCAGTTTCAAGCCCTTGTGGTCTGAGAAAAAGTTTGCTATTATTTCAGTTTTCCTGAATTTGCTGAGGTTTGCTTTGTGTCCTATCATGTGGTCTATCTTTGAAAAACTGCCATGAGCATTTGAAAAGAATGTGTATTTTTCTTCTTTGGGATGTAAGGTTCTATATATGTCAGTTAAGTCTCTTTGATTCAGTGTGTCATTCAGCGCCACAATATGTTTATTAATGTTTTATTTGGAAGATCTGTCCATTTTTGACAGTGGGGTGTTGAAATCCCCTACTATCAGTGTGTTGCTGTCTATATCTTTCTTGAAGTCATCCAACAATTTCCTTATAAACTTGGGGGCTCCTATATTGGGAGCATATAAGTTTACAATGTTGATGTCTTCTTGATAGATTCTTCCTTTAAGTATGATAAAGTGCCCCTCTGGGTCTCTTTTTATGGCCTTTGTTTTGAAATCTACTTTGTCTGATACAAGTATGGCAACCCCAGCCTTTTTCTCCTGCCCATTTGCTTGGAATATTTTGTTCCATCCCTTAACTTTCAATCTGTGTAGGTCTCTTGCTCTGAGGTGGGTCTCTTGTAGGCAGCATATGTGTGGGTCATGTTTTCTTATCCATTCAGCTACCCTGTGTCTTTTGATTGGGGCATTTAGTCCATTCACATTGAGAGATATTACTGATAGAAACTTACTCATCTTTTCTCTTTGTACCTGTGTTCCTCTCTCTCTCATTCTTTTCCTTTATCTGCTTAAACCAGTCTCCTTAGCATATCTTGGAGTGCTGGTTTGGTAGAGATGTATTCTTTTAGCCTTCTTGTGTCTGGGAAACTCCATATTTCCCCTTCCATTTTAATTGAGAGCCTTGCTGGGTAGAGCAGCCTTGGCTGTAGGCCCTTGCTTTTCATGACTTGGAATATTTGTTGCCATTCCCTTCTGGCTTGTAGTGTTTCTGTTGAGAAGTCAGCTCCTAGGCATATCGGAGCCCCCTTGTATGTTACTTTCTCCTTCTCCTTTGCTGCCTTGAGGATTCTCTGTTTGTCTTTGATAGTTGCCATTTTAATGATGATGTGTCTTGGAGTGGACCTCCTTGAGTCCCTCTTGAGTGGGGTCCTCTGTGCTTCCTGGATCCATGAGAGCCTTTCTCTGCTCAAATTAGGGAAATTTTCCATCATTACTTTCTCGAGGAGGTTCTCTATCCCTTGCTCCTCTTCTTCTCCTTCTGGTATCCCTATTATATGGATATTATTGAGTTTCAGGTTGTCTTGCATTTCCCTAAATGCCTCTTCATTCTTTTTGAGTCTTTTTTCCATATCTTGTTCTTTCTGGGAGCTTCTTTCTACCTTGTCCTCCATCTCACTGATTCGATCCTCAGCTTCATCCAGCCTGCTTTGGATTCCTTCTACTGTGTTCTTCAATTCAGAAATGGTATTCTTCATATCCTCTTGTGTCTTCTTGATAGTTTCTATGTCCTTTTCCAGGTTGATATAGTTTGTTGTAAGATCCTGATCATTTCTCTGCAGTTTCTCATAGTTATCTTTGAGCTGGCTGAGCTCATTGAGCTTCCTTAGAACCATTGTTTTGAATTCAATATCTGATTGTTCCCTTGCCTCTATTTCATTTAGCTCTCTCTGTGGGGAGTCCCCTTTTCCACTCATTTGGGGGGAACTTCTTTTTCTTCCCATTTTTGTGAGAGTCTGTTGAGTAATTTACTTATTTATTTATTTATTTATTTATTTTTGCTTCTGCTTCAATTGGGCTGTCTAGATTTCCTGACTTTGTGAATTAAACTTCTATGGTAGTAGATGGGTCTTTCTATTTATTTATTTATTTATTTATTTATTTATTTATTTATTTTTCCCTTTACTTTTCTTTCTGGGCCTGCCTCTGATGATGTCAGTTGTTGACCCTATATGACCTTGGGTTGTTTGTTTGAGCCTTCCAGGAGTCTACTGTCTGTGTCTGACTCCTGCTTGGGGCAGCTCTGTGACCCCTTCAGCCAGGGACGGACTATTTTTTGGGATCGCTCTGCACTCTCATGACGGCTCCTTGAGTGCACTCCCAGGCACGGCAGGATCCCCCGCCTGCCTGGGCTCACATGTGCTTGCCCCAGACCAGGGGGCTTATTTGCGACCTCGCGTACTAGTCTGGCCCCCCTGGCCGGCGGGCTCCCCGGCACTGGTCAGTTTAGGGTCTTCTATTGTGTGTTTTTCCCGCTTTTGACTCTTTGGGTGCGTTGCTTGCCCTCGCCAAATGGGGACTACGGAAATGGGAGGAAGTCAGCTCCAGGACTCTCTGGTTAATCCTGTCTCAGGTCTCTCCTCCAGGGACTCTGGGCAGCTCTTGTGACCCCTTCGGCCTGGGATCTACTAATTCTGTGAGCTGCTCAGCAATCGCGGTGGGCGGGTCAATTTACACCTGCCCTTGCCGCTCTGCACACTCCCTCGCAGGCCATATCAGTGCCAATCTGTGGGAGGCCTCGCCAGCCCGCGTGGGTCGCACACACGCTTGCCAACCCTCGCCGGTCACTCGGCGCGAGTGTGGGCGCCTGCACTGGGTGTTTTGGGGGTGTCTATATGTGCTTTTCAGCTTTTGGCTCTTTGGGGGTGTGGCCTCTTCCCGCACAATGGAGACTATGGCAAGGAGAAGGAGTCGGGACTCCCCGGTCCCTCCTCCCGTTCTTTCCCCAACACCTCCGTTTCCAATCTCTCCTCAGGGGTCTCTGGGCAGTTCTGTGACCCCTTCAGCCAAGGATCCACCCCCTGTGCGGACTGCGTTTCAATTGCAGGCAGTCTGGTTCCTGTGCGCCCCTCTTCTGCCTCTTTGGGGGCGCGCCTTTCCAGCCCACAATGGGGACTACAGAACAGGGAGGGAGTTGGGACTCCCTGGTTCCCCCTCCCATTCTTTCCCCAACGCCTCCATCTCCAGTCTCTCCTCAAGGCTCTCCCAGCCAGTGTGCACTCAGCCCTCCAGGTCACACGCACAAGCTGTGTGCAGAGCGCACAAAAGGCAGGTTAATTGATTCCCTTATGCCTGAGCGAGATGGTAGCTGCAGAGTTGGAAGTGCGTTATCACTGGGGCTCCACCGGCCGCCGTCTCAGTTCTCTTCACAAAGTTTTCCTCACCAGTCTTTTCCCAGGCACCAGCCCACCCTGCTGCCGCCTCTACCCAGAGATCAAGGAGGGTGGCTGCCACTGCAATTTTTGCGTTTGCCCTTTAAATGTCTCTTTGCATCCCCAGCCACCTGTCTCTGGCAGAGAGCGCCCCTAAGCTTTTTGGGGTTGCGTTTTGTCTGTATTTTCTTGGTTTTAGCTGCTGTAGTTTAGGGGTCCCTGTTTATGATTCAGACCCTGTTCTTCTCGGGGGAAGCTAACTGGCCGTTTCAGTGTCCTTCTGGTGCTAGTGCCCGTGCGCACCCAGCCCACCCTCTTGAGACTCCACCGCACTTCTCACCGGTTGGGATGGATGAGAGTCGAATCCACTGTCCGCAGCTCCAAGGCTCCTCTCCCACTATGGTTCCATTGTTTTCCCTATTTTTCCAAATAAATTTGTCTCTGCCTTCTCCCCACCACTTTCCTCTGCCCCTCCCCCCACTCCCTCCCTTGAAAATGATATTCTATGTAACCACTAAGCATAAGAAAGCTGGTGTGCTATGTTAAAATCAACATGAACTTCAAGACAAACATATTACCAGACATAAAGAGAGCATTTTCTGATTATAAAAGGGTCAATTCATCAGGGAGACCAAACAATCTTAAATGTGCATATATGCTTGGGAGCATTTCTTGTAGTACTAGTCTTCTGGAGACAAATTCTCTCTGTTTTTGTCTACCTGAAAATGTTTGTATATTGCCCCTATTTTGCAGAATATAAAACATTAAATAGAGAGTTTTTTTTCTTTTTAGCACTATAAAGAAGTTATTCCAGTTTTCTGGCCTCATTCTTATTGTTTTCTCCTGTACATAATGTTTTCACCACTCTGGTTATTTTTATAAATTTTCTCTTTATCTTTGAGTCTTAGCAGTTTGTGACATGTCTAGGTGTGGTTTTCTACTTACTCTATTAAAGTTCACTGAGCTTCTGGTATCTATGGATTAGTTTTGGAAAGTATTTGTCTGCTGTGTCTTTAAAAAGAAAGAAAGAAAAACAGACCATTTTTTTTTTCTGTTATCTCCCTCTTTTCTTTCTGGAACTCCAATTACATTGTTTTCTAGACCATTTGATATTATCCCACAGTTCTATTTTCTTTTTCTCCTTAGTTTACTCTTTTTTTTGTTTGTTTGTTTGAGTAATTTCTATTGACTTGTCTTCAAGTTCATTGATCTGCTCCTCTGCAGTATCTAGTTCGGTATTAAATCTATTAAATAGATTATTCTTTTTTATGTTATATTTTTCATTTGTATCTTTTCTTAGAGTTTTCTTTTTTCTCCTTGAGTTATTAATCTGTTCATGCCTATGTTTTCTCCATTATATTCTGAAATATATTTAAATATATACTATTATTGTAAAGTCCCTACCTGGGTCATCTCTTGGTCTGATTGAATTGGCTGTTTCTTCTTTTGACCATGGATAAGATTTTCTTGCTTTTTTTGAACCTTTCATATATATTAATATAGGGAGACATTTTGTGTAGAATACCAGTAGAAAATAAGTAAATAACATTCACCTCCAGAAAAGGGGAATCATCTTTTTGTCTGAGAGCATGTGTGGAAGCATTGAGTCAATCTGTAGCTCATCTGAGTATGAGCTTGATTGCAACTTAAATTAGACTTATTTTGCCACTGGCTTAAAGCAATTTGAAGTGGAAAAAGAAATCAAGATTCCCTTTACCTGGGTTTGAGTTCAGAGCACTGGTGAGATTCTAGAAAATTCTTTATGCTTTATAATTAATCTGACTGCCTGCTTTTCTCCCCCTCACATACACACTGGAGAGTATTCTCTTCATATCTCAACTTTTCCTTCGGCTTTCTACATCTTGAGAGTTCTCTCTGTCTCCAGATGTCCTGCCCACATCTTTTGGAGAATGGCTGTAGTGCACTCGGTGGAAGCCAACAGTGCCTCCGGGAAGTTTCTCTCAGATCTCCTGTCCTATCCCCAGCTCAGCCTTGCACTTGAAGAAGGCCTTGGATACCTCCGGGGAACCTGCCCAGGCCCTCTTGTCCTGCCTCCAGCCCTCGGCATACTACCTCTAGCCTAGACAAAAACTATGGGAATGGGTTGGTAGGTAGGTGCAGATTCACAGTCTGGCTGGGGCTCCTCAGGCCCTAATCTGTCATGGTAACCCACTCACTGCCATCAGTTTGTCAAAGTTTGGTTGCCTTCTCCTACCCCCGTGCAAGGCAGGTTCCTCTTTCTCCTTCGCCCATGATGAAGGCATCATTGGTCTCTTCTTGACAAGAAGGAATCATCATTTTTTGAAATTTAGTTTCATTTTTACTTCTTTGCAATTTTGCAGCTTATTTGGCTTGTTATTATTGTGAAGGTGGAAGCAACAGTCCCTTGTAATTTTTTTTGCATTCTAACTGGAGGTAGAGCTCAGTTCTTTCTATTTTTATTAGCTTTTTATGTCTAGGATCTAGACCTCTATCCATGTGGCTGGGATTGAGATAGGTTTTAGTGATTCCAACTTAAAAGCCCTACCCTTTCTGTGCCGAAGACTTTTTATTCAGTAAAGCTCATAATTTCTGACTCCTTCTCTCAGGAGTTGTCCCCCAAGAGGCTCTTTAGACCCCATTAAGTGGATTTCTGTTGGGCCCACACCATCAGTATCACAGAGATGTCTCCATCTCCCTATACACAATACATTGCATCACACTAAAGCTATACAATATGTTACATTGAAGTGACAATACCTCAGAGAGGGCCACACCTTTAGAATATTGTCAGGTAGGTGACATCAAGGCCTACAGAAATGGTAGAGGACCCTGACTGGTGTAGCTCAGTGGTTTTGGTGTCAAACTGCAAACTGGAAAGTCATTGGTTGGATTCTGTGTCAGGGCACATGCCTGGGTTGTGGGCAGCTGGGCACATGTGAGAGGCAATCGATCTATGTTTGTTGTTTCTTTTCCTCTCTCTCTCCCTCCCTTCCCCTCTCTCTAAAAATAAATAAATAAAATCTTTAAAAAATTATTTAAGAAAAAGAAATGGTAGCAGTCTCAGGAGAATGGAGGAGGAAAGGAACTCTTACATACTAATGTTTATGTTATCTGTTTTGACTCACCCCTTTTCCCAATTAACGCTTGTGGTAGCCCTTTGAGATGGAGCTTCTCACTTTACACATAAGGAAGCTAGGACTCAGAGAAGTTATACAACTTGTGTAAGCAGCAGAACTGGGATTTGAACTCACAGCTGACCCCCTCCAAATCTAAGGCTTTTTTTCCCCTTACCAGCTTGGAGGAAGGTGCAGCAGAAGATGGGAGTGGGGAGACCACTGCTACGCAGTCTGGCCTGGGGCTGACCCTGTAGATATGATGGCTATTGGGTTGGTGCCAGCAGTGGGGGCTCTAGTGTCTGAGACCAGAGCTCTTCTCAGCAGGACCCTAATCACAGTCAAACCATAATCAAATCATGTATTTGCTGAGTCACTTTGAGCAGTTCGCTGAATTTTTTAAAAAATAAATCAGTATTTTTCTGAAAAAATCTGAGGTGCCCAAATACTTTGAAAGCATTCCTGCAGGAAATTGGGAGTGGCTTCTTCATGGCTTCTCTTTTCAGCAGAATTCTCTTCAATTAAGTGGATTTGTAGGAAGGATAGGAGACAAAACAACAGCGTCCATGTCCACCCCAGCCCCCCAGCCATCCCAGTGCACACAAGCCTTCTCTCCATGCCAGAGGCCACCTCACACTCAGCCTCCTCTCCCTGGTGCAGCAGCTGATGCAGAAAGAGCCAAAGTGTAATTAGTTAATAGCAGAGCTCTTCTGTTAATGGAAAGGGCACTTCAAACTTACTTATGCAAACCGATACTGGGGGATTTGTCAGAAACTGTCAATAGGAAGCAACAGAGAGGACTCATAGGTCATTTGCAAGTGGGGACAACACTTGTCTTGCTTAAACTTTGAGACCCAGCGTGGTTCTCTGGACCACTAGGCAACTTGGAAGTAAGAGTACCAGGAGAAGACGCTGGGGACACCCCTTTGGAACATCTTCTCCCTAATAGTCATATGTCAAGACTATGCTACATGGTCTACTGGCATTACCTCAGACTCTCCTCTCCACAACCCGAGAGTTAGATATTATTACTGTCCTTATTTTATAGTTGAGAAATTTAAGACTTAGGCAGGTAAGTAACTTGATTAAGGTCAATCAAGTTAATAGGTGGTGGGTCTGGGATTTGAACCTAAGACTGCCTAAATTCTAGGTCTAGGTGGTTCACCACATTGCATGGTGCCTTCCCTTTAGGTTGGGACACCCTAAAACCTGAGTTACTCATAGAGATGACATGTGGATCTTCTTAAGGGTGGTAATTAATCACCATATCTCTTTTCTCTTCTCCCTGGGTTCACAGCCACAGTACATTTCCCAGACTCCTTTGCAGTTGGGTTAGTTATGGACAGAATGCTAGTCAATGTAGTGTGAGCAGAAGTAAGATCCCCCGCCCTCCACACACACATACATACAAAGTGATCTCCACACTCTTTTCCACTTCAGGCTGACTGAAATGGAAGAGATTCCCAAGGCAATTTGTCAACCACGTGTCAAAGATGGTGGGTCGACAAGTTGGAAAGTGCCTGGGTTCCTGACTCACCATTTGGAGAACATTTCTACCAAAAACACCTGTATCAGCCTCCTTTATTGTGTTAATCCCTTGAAGGTTTATCAGTGGCAAACCACCTAGACCTAGAATTCAGGTTTATATTATTTTAAGCAATACAAGTATTATCACCTGGAAGGGGACTGCGGCAGTAAGGGAATTGGCTTTAATACTCTCTATGATTAACTTGCCTAGAGGGGTAGGGGTGAACAAGCTTGGTCTTTGCTGAATAAATTCAGGTTTGGGTGGAAACTTTACCACAGATTAGTTGGGAGATCATGAGCGATTTATTTAATTTTTCTAAGTATCATTATTTCTCTGAAAATAAAGGTGATATTTATATCATTTTGTATGAATTTAATTCATTCAACAAATTTTATTGAGCACCTACCACATGCATGCCAATGATTGCTCTAGATGCTGGAAACAGAGAGAAAATCCCTGCCCTTATAGAACATTTTTTTTGATGGGAGGGGCGTCGGGTGCAAGAGGACTGGGCAGTAAATTAATAAATAGTATATCGTATAGTGACTAGTCCCATGGAGAGCTAATAAAGCAGTAAGGGAGAATGAAAACACTAGGATTAAAGGGTAAGGGGCAGGTGGGCAGGCAGTCAGGGAAAGTGTCCTTAAGAATATTGGAACATAGGCCTGTAGGTAGTGAATAAGTGAGTGAGCTATGCAGGTATTTGGGCAAAGAGTCTGCTTTAGGCAGAGGGACTGGAAAATGCGGAGGCCTGAGGCTGGAGTGTGCGTGCTGTGTTGGAGGAACAGCCAGGCGGTTGGTGTGACTGGAGTAATGAGGGCGAGGGGTAAGTGTAACAATGTTGGGAAATACACATACCGTTCAATAAATGTTAGAGTACTTCCTTCCTATATGATGGCTTTGTAGTCACCCTAGGAAGTCCTCGCTGCCAAAAACAAACAAACAACTAAAAAGATAAAAATTGAGGCAAATCAGACAGGAATTTCCTTTATTGACTTGGAATTTCACCAAGGCTTTGATTCCTCTTTCATCGAAGTACTTCTGGCAAAGGACCATCTTCTAAGCTATTTTTAGTTATTATCCCTTAAAGGACTTGATTGCAAGTTTCACTAAGGTTAGTAGGAGAGAAGGGTTTGAGAGACAAGGTAACTAGGTTTCTGGAAAGAGGTGAGCCAGGGAAGGGAGGGCAAAGGGAGATCATGGAAGCTTAACCCTGGCTGAGGTTACTTTCTGAAGCTCTTGTGTGTTGTAGGGTTAGGTGGTTATCAAAGGAACTTACACGTACAGGCATCAATGATTCAAAGAAAGAATTGCTCATAACTTATGAGACTGCCTTGCATTGAAAGAATGAGTTCCCTATATCCCAGGAAGAGATGACCCCTGCCCCCTACCCTATCACTAAAGACCAGGAGAGAAGAGAGCCCCTACAGAACACGTGTCAAAGGTCTACGTGCCCCTAGGCGCCTGACCCCTCTACTTGCAAAATGCCCATTGTCAGCTTTCTTTGCTGCTAACAACAGAAACTACTCTGTCTATTTCAAGATGAAATAGAATTACTAAATGATATCGGATTCCCTCTGGAATCATTGGGAGTTGGGGGAGAAGGAGGTTCAAGGTTGAGCTTTCAGGAAAAATGCTCCAACCACACTGTAGAAGTGGTCTGAAAATGACACCCCCATTGCAGCTGCTGCAACTCAGGCCAGGAACACATCATCTCTCCCACATGCACTGCTGCCGCGCGCATGAGGCCCACTTGTGTCTGGAGCTGGACCTGGTCCCCCAAGACATGATGCTTTTGCTGCGGCTAGGGCCAGCCAAAGGGATTCCTTTGGCAGAGCCTTTTTCTTCACGTTGCTCATTTCCTTATTTCCAGGACAAAATCCTAGGTGGATATGTATAGTGACAAAGTTAGGTCACAGCTCTGCTTCTTAGAGCAAGCAAAGCTAGGAGTTTGAGCTGCGACTGCAATGAAAAGGCAAGACTGTTATCATGGGAGTTTCCCTAAATACAGAAAGGATTGATAAAGATAACACCAGTGTTGCTCGCAGGCAATGTCTACAGAAGGCCCTTTTTGACGTTTAAGATCTTAGAACAAAGGCCTGGATTATGTTTTTGGCCTCTGGAAGGAACAACATCTGGGCACAGGGGGCCACAGGTCCAATGAGATGTGGCAGAGGGGCATGCTGGGTATGGGGTCCTCACAGGCATGCACACAGCACAGGGAATGGAGGGAGCCCAGGAGAGTTTACATGGGCTTGGTCTTTCTGATAGTACCTCACCCTGCAAAGAGAACAATGCCTTCGTGGGAAATGACAGGGAAAGCAAAAAAAAATTGTCTGAGTTTGGTTTGTGTGGGGACTTAATTACTCAGTTATCCCAATGCCTGCATAAACTCACAGCTCAGAAGTGATTTTTTTTTTTCCCCTAAGAAAGTTCTGGTAAACAGAAGCCCATAAATGCTTAGAGGAACCCAGCGATGTTTTCCATTTGTCCTGAGCTGGACACCAAACAGATGTGTTCATCATTCCTGCCCACTTAGAAGGTCTCTTCCTGTCCCGAGTTAATAAACTTCAGGTTTGAAGAAGATGGCATCTATTTCCATTATTCTAGTGTGACCCAATAGTGTTTTGAATAAATTGGAACCCCTATCTGACACTTCAATGCACAGTCAGAACTCCAAGATCACTCATGAACTACCACACAATTCAGACACAGATGACTTTGATGTTCCGCAAAGCACTTTCCCACGAAGGGGTGACATTCTCTTGGCAGGGTTGGGCATGGTCAGAAAGAACTTCATCTCCTTCTTCAAAACAAGCTTCCAGTCTCAGCTGGGCCTTGTTGTCTCTTACCCTGCTGTTCATACCACCATACCTTTCTTCTGCTCGCCCCCACCCCCCGCCTGGCTTGCCACCCTTTAAGGCAGGCCACGAGACTCCTCCCCCATGAAGCCTTCCCCTCCTGGCTGCATCTTTCCAGGAGCTCCAGCCTGACTGTTTTATGAGATGGGATGCAGAATGGAGGTGCTTGGGAAATCCCGGAGGCCAGTTTCAGTTTGACCTTTGGGCTGCAGGACCTCTACAAAGCCTGAATTCTAAAGGCATAACGTTGAGTAGTTTGGTCCCTAAGCCCGTCTTGGTTTTAATTTCCTTGCTAAGTTTCTGTTCTCCAGCAACATATGACCCTGTTTTCTCCTTCAGTAACCTCAGTGGTAGCTCTCACCATGATAAACAACAGGCTGATTTGGCACAGAAAAATGCAGTCAATTGTTTGCTTTAAACCTGCATGTTTTAGGCCCTGGGAACATTTTAAGTAATTTTAATGAAAAGAACTTCTGGTGAAGCCGAGTTAAGGTCTTAAAGGCTCTAACTGCTCCCCAGAGAAAGCTGTCAGGGTTAAGTAACCTCATTCAGGTGTGTGCGTGGACCAGGAAAAGCAAAACAAGGCAAAAGTGGGGAGCAGAGGCTGCAGGGGAGGCATCCCTGAGCCTGATGGATGAAACTTCTTGGGCCCGAAAGATTTCTAGAGCTGTGCCTGGCGCTGTCCCCAGCAGATACCTGCTGGCTGACCGCTATACCCTCAAATGGTCAAACAAATGACTTACTTTTTCCTGGGCTTTGTTGCCTTCTAATTTGGAATCCAAATGAACAGTTCTGTCTTCTCCTCTTTCATTTACATACAAAACCAAAACAAACAAAAACCAAACCCCAAACTCTCTTTCCCCTTTTAACCCCCACTGGAACTTTTTATGTGTGCATCCTTCATTTGTTTATTTATTTCACCAATATTTATCAAGTGCCTTCTGGTTTTCAGGCACTGCCCTCGCCACTGGGAACACACCTAATTATTCACTGTAAATTTAATGACAATAAAATGCATTTATGCCCAGAAGGGAACAGAGAGGCACACCACATCTGCTGGCAGGAGATGACTTCTAAGGTGGAACCCCACAAAAATGCTAGTGTTTGGACGAGCCAGGATCCTCCCAAGTTGGGGCTGTGAGCTGTGTCCTGCGGGAGTTCTGTCACATAATAATAATATTCCCCTGGTACCCTGTGAGGCATGTGGAAAGCGAGGCACTTTGGAACTGGGGCTCAAGTCGGCTTCTTTTTTAAACGGAAACAGAAAGCCCTTTGTGTGGGCCTTCCCCTCTCCAGCCCGACCGAGGTGGTCTGTTCACTCTGACAACCGCCCTGCAGCCACTTTAGGTAGAAATGCTGCCTGGCTCGGAATGGCTGTGCTGTCTGCGACCATTACACAGGCCTAAGTGGGTTTGGGAGCTGTCCCCTTGGAATTAAGTAAGAGAAATGGAGGCGAGGGCAGGGCATGCCGTAGCCCAGACAATTCAGTCTTCTCTTGATGTGAGCGAGGCCTAAATTGGGAAGTATTTGGCTGATGGCGAGGGCAGATAAACGTTACGGATTTGATGTAATCCCAGACCTCAGGCTTGAAACTGAGCTTGACCCTTCCCATTGAGCACTTTTATGCAATACTACTGGACATGTAGTAACAAGAAAGGAAACAGAGGAAGGATATCAGTTCAGCCATATGTCAACTCTGGGAGAGAAGATGACAGGGAGAGCAAGGCATGAGATGTGTATTGAGTCAGGAGTTGAAAGAACAAAAGAAAATTCTATGAAGTTAGAGCTAGTGTGTCCTTGGGGAGACAAAGGAGCTTATGTGAGAGGGATGATCTTTCATTATAGGTTGTGGGACATGTGTGTATTGTGAAGGGGTCTGGGGATGTCATCTGGCTGTTTCAAAGTCCAACAAAACCATGTGGCCTGCAATTCAATTTACAATAATTACAAATTGTGCTCGTTTGTCCTCACAAACCTATGTATAAAGGAAGGTGGAACAGCTATCATTAGACATATTTCAGATGGGGAAACCAAGGCACGGGGTGTTTGCTTGACTTATCCAGGGTTGTACAATTGGTGGCTGAATTTTGTATGAAGCACAGTATTTGCATCCTATCCTTCCATAATAATGACACCCTAAATTTATCAAGGACATTCGCATTTTGGTCTCATTGGACCAGCCCAACAATCCTGTAGGAGGGAGAATCAGTGGTAAAACTGAAGACCAGAGAAAGATTGAGAAGGCACTGGAACTCCTGTTTCTTGAATAGGTGCTACATGCTTTATGTATGCTGTCAGAGAAAATCCAGTCTTTTGAAGGTAGATATCATTTATCTGTTTTACAGATGGGGGGTGCTGAATCATGGGTGATTAAGATATGTTCCCGAAGCCACCCAACCAGTAAATGGCAGAGTCGCGATCCAGACCAGGTGTCTGAGCCCAGAGCCTGGGCCGTCTGTCACGGCAGAGAACCCTCACCCCCCAGCCCCTGCCTGTGATGCCCTGTAGCCCACTGGGGTAGAGTCAATGTTAGAACTCCATTTCCCCACTCCTGATGTTTCCATCAAGCTGATGAAGTAGGAGTGCAGAGCAGAGGCCTGTGTTTGGATCTCGGATCCCCTGCATAGTAGGGAAGCGCCTAGGATAATTATTTAGTGTCTCTCAGGGCCTGTTGCAACATCTGTAAAATAAGCAGATGGAAGCAGCACTCAGGTGTGGGGAGCACTCAGCACATGGTGGCTGGGGCCTGGTGGGACAGCCCAGGCGACTGTGTCCCGGCTTGATCTGCCCATGTTCCTCTATCTTTTCTCCCCCTCATTTCCACAGGCAGGCACACATTTTTGAAATCTTCCTGTGTACCCTCTCTCTTCTCTTTTCTCCTCTCCTGAGTTCTTGCCATGGGTGTGGAGTAACCTCTTTTTTTTTTTCCCCCACTCCTCTCTGCCATAGCCCGTGCAGAATGGAGCAGTGAGCCCATTTCTCCGGGATCCTTCCTCAGCTTCGGTATCAGTTGGGGTCTCTAGAGAAACAGAAGGGAAAACTGATGCAACTGTGGGCACTGGCAAGTCTGAAACCTGTAGAGCTGGCCAGCCGCCTGGAACCTGAGGCTGGAGCTGACGCAGCTGGCTGCAGGACTTCTTCAGGTTTGCTCTTCAGGTCTTGCAACTGACTGGATGAGGCCCATCGACAGCATCCTTTACTTAAAGTCAGCTGACTGTAGATAAGGGTTTGGTTGAATAATTGGCTAGTATAGATTAGCCAAGTCCACAGTAAATAACCATCATAGCTTCCATGGCTGCCTTTGGAAGATGGTTCTCAGTTAGTGTTTTTCTTCTTACTTCATATGAAGTGCCTGCTCTTTAAATATTGGGGACCTCCAAGGTTCCATGGTTAGTACCTTGCTTATTCTAAGTGCTCCTCTGGGACAGTCTTATGTCCATCTAACAGCTGAGTCTCTCTCTACACACCAGCAACAGCCTTGTTTGTATTTCCAGAGGGCTGTTTCTGATTGGCCACTAACAACTTCGTCAGGTGCCCCTCTCAGCTGCCGCCTAATTCCCTCGCCGACCTGTTCACCCTGATGAATCCTGCTTTCCTCATTCACCTGGTCGGCCCAACCAGAAATCTCGTCATTCTTGACCCTTCCCTCTCCCGCTGTGCTTACATTCAATAGGTGACTAAGTCCTGCTGATTTTTACCTGCTAAATGTCTCATTCACCTAAGTCAAGAAAATACTTATTTTATTGACACGTAGCTCAAGCTACACTCCAGAGCAAAGTTTCTCAGCTTTGGCACTATTGACATTTTGGGCCAAATAACTCTTTGTTGTGGGAAAGGTCCTGTGCATTGGCAGTATTTAGCAACATCCCTGCTCGGCAGGGCCACTGTAACAAAATGCCACAGACTGGGGGCTTCCACAACAGAAATTTTTCTCACAGTTCTTGCAGGTGGACGTCCAACATCAAGGTGACATCAGGGCTGGTTTCTCCTAAGGCCTCTCTCCTTGGCTCACAGATGTGTCCTTACACGGCCTTTTCTCTGTGCACACACATCCTGGTGTCTTTCTTCTTATAAGGACATGGGTTGCATTGGATTTAGACCCTACCCTAAAGGCCTCATTTTAATTTAATTACTTCTTTGATGACCTTACCTCCAAATACTGTTACATTCTGAGGTACTGGGATTTGGGACTTCAACATATGAATTCTGGAGGGACAAATTCAGTCCAAAAAACTTGGATCCCGCCCACTAGACATTGGTAGTGTTCCTCACTCCAAGTTTGGATGACATCCAAAAATGTCTCCAGATACTGCCAAATGTCCCCTGGGGCAAAATTGCCCAGTTCTTAACATCCCTGCTTTATACAGCAATAGTTTTTTTTAACACTGGCTGCATATTAGAACCACTTGGATAAATCTAAAAAACAACTACAGCAATAGCAACCCACCCACAGAGATTCTGTTTTAATTTGGGGAGTAGGGGTTGGGGCCCAAGCAGGAGTATTTTGTAAAAATGTCCCAGACTATTCTAATGAGCAGCCATAGATGAGAACATTCTAGCTGAATGAGAGTGAACAAGACAGACATATAACAAATTTCATGATTAAAAAACTAAAACACAGTTAAGATTGTATTTCACATACTGTTTTGTAACATTCTCTTTAGCGTTGTATCCTGGACATTTTCTTGTGTTACTAGATAATCTGTAAGTAAATTTTAATGAGTTTGCATGTGGATATCTTGTAAATCATTGAATCAGGGCTCTGATTAAATATATTTCAGAGATTTCAAACTCTTCCGTATTGAAGTAATACTGTAAAGAATATTCTTATGCGCATGTCTTTGTAAGCAGCTCGATCACTTTCTTAGGGTAAAACCTGAGAGGTGGAAATCCTGGGTCAAAGTGGTGAATATCTGAGTGGTTATTTGATACCTATTACTAAATTGCTTCCAGAAATGTATTAATTTACAGCTTTGCCAACAGGACATTAAAAAAAAAACAAAACCATTGCCCTATATCCTCACCAGCCTTGGGTATTTCAATTTTTGAAATTAAATGAAATGTGGTGCCTTGTTTTACCTTGAACTTCTTTGGTTATTAGTGAAGCTAAACATTTCAAACACTTCTATGTTATCTGTGTTTCATTTTTTTTGACTTGTTTCATGTCATTTGCTCATTTTAAACAATATTTTATTTTTCTTATAGATTTATAAGAGCTTACTGTAAGAACCTTAATTCTTTATCTGTTACATGTTGTAAATATTTCTATCAAGTTAATATTTGCCTTCAGTGTTTGTTAATGTCTTTTATTTCTAGAAGTAACTTACCTGTCATTCAATATATTAGCATTTCCTCCCTTCCTAATTTTTTTTTTATCCTCACCTGAGGACATTTTTCGTTGCTTTTAGAGAGAGAAGAAGGAAGACAAACATCGAAGTGAGAGAGAAACACCGATTGGTTGCCTCCCCTATGCGCCCAGACTGAGGATCATTCATGCCTGGACCAGGGATTTAATCGGCAGCCTAGGTATGTGCCCTGACTGGGAATCAAACCCGCAACCTTTTGGTTATGGGACAATGGTCCAACCAACTGAGCCACACCAGCCAGGGCCCTCTGTTCCTAATTTTATTCATAGAAAAGTTTTCTATACTCAACATGAGATCAGTATTCATCTACATTTTTGTTCTTTTATTATTTTTTGAACATTTGATTTGTAAAATCTATTTGAAATTTTGGCATGCACATGAGGCAAGGATTGAATTTTCCATTTTATTTCAAATAGTTACTCAGTTGTCCTAGAACCACTTCTGAAAAATTTTATCTCTTCTTGTACATTTGAAATGTCACACTTTTCATAGCCTAGATAAATTCTTATCTGGTTGAGCCTATTTTAGTGTTTTCTGTTCTGTTCTGCATTATTTTATTTACTAGGTTTATAATTTGTTTTGGCAGCTGAAGTTCAACTTCTCCTCATTATTCTTGATTTTTCAAAACAATTTTTGAAATTCAGAACCATTTTTTTTTTCAGATTCCTAAAAGTCCCACTTTTAGTTTGAAGAAAAGTCCATTAACTTGGGAAGAATGTACAACTTTGCAATTTTATATCTTACCTTTCAGACAATACATATGTATGCATGTGTATACTTCTATTTTCAAGTACCCTTTATGGATCTTTGTAAAGCATGCCATTTTCTTTATAAGGGTCCTGCACATTTCTGGTTATATTTATTCCAATATCTTTGTATTTTTGTTGCAATTGAAAATAAAATCCTTTATCTGTTATATATACTGGGTAGTTATTGCTATTTTAAGAAAATACTGTTTTTTATATGTATTTAGTTTGTAATTGTCTAGTTTACCAGGTAATTAGTTTCAATAGTTTACTACCTTGAATTTCTTGGTTTGGTGACTATCAGTTATGTAAATAATGTTAATTTGGCCTCCTTTTCAATGTTGGCATTTCTTATTTCTTCTTGTCTTACTGTGTTGGCTAAATGTCTTAAAAAAAATCTACCATGGGAATAATGAGCATACTTAACCTACCCTTAATGTATTTTGATCCTTTTACTTATACTAATGTGAAATTGGCCAAAGTTTTTTTAGACTGTTTATTGTGCTGTTTTAGTCTTTTTCATATTTTTGTATTGGCATTATGCTAACTTTGCAAATTAAACAAGGGAGCTTTCAAAAAAATTATATGGTCTGGAACATTTTACATGGCAATAGAATAGTTGATTTCTTGAAAGTTTGAAAGAATTTGCCCATAAAACCATCTGGGTCTAATCCCTCGTCAGACTTTTCCAATTTCTTCCGCAACATTTGTTTGTTCAAATTTTCTACTTCTTTTGGATACAATTTTGGTAATCTGCATACTCTTAGGAAATTATCTATTTTGCAGAAATTTTATTTGTTGTGGTGTGGTACAAGAAATTCTTTTAGAAGTAAAATGATTTCATGTCAGTGGAATATATACTTTTTTTTACTCCTAATTTTGAATATTTATATTGTATTCTCTTAGATATATTGATAAGTGCAACTTTTAAAAATACATTAATTCATGTTTTATTTAAAAAAATTTTTTTCAATTTAAAAAATAATTTGATTTGAAATTTTAGTTCTTTTTACCTTTTAAAAACTACTGATGAAAGCATTTAAGGTCTTACAGTTATCTTCTGACTGTAGATTTGAGAGAGCAGATCCAAGATGGCAGTAGATTAGGTGGAAGCTATAGGTTTGAGAGCTTATGAGAATAAGCTCAGGTATGTAATTTTCCGAATAGTTCTGAACTGTACTGTTTTTCCCTCTTTACCCAAAATTATTTCTGAGTGAATTTAAAAAATTTCAAAGAGCTGAGGGTATTTTTTTGAGGGGAAGTTATCACTTGTTAATAATTTCTAGATCTGTTTTATGGTAAACAGAGAATGTGCTTTAAATAATTTCCATTTTTCTAAATTAATTGTAATTTTCTTCATTAGGAGGGCCTTCCACTTTGATACCCTAATTCAAGATGGGCATTTTATTATAGTTGTGTGTCCACATGTCTATTATTTCATTAGACAATGAATTAATGAACATGAATGCCCTGGGCAACCATGTTCATTTCTGTATTTTCTGTGTCAAGAGCAGTGCCTGGTAAATACCAGGCATCAATAAGTGTTGGCTGAAATGTTCTTGAATGATAGATGGGAGCGTAATGTGTACTCAGTTGGCTAAGGGGGCTGAAATTAAAGGTCCAATTTTTAGATGTATCAGTTGATTTTACTTACCCACAGCAAAAGGCCAGGAACAAGGGGGTATTTGTAAAGCAAGGCAAAGTATGGGTTCCATACTGGTAATAAAATGACCAAATTGGTATCATTTTATTGACAGGATTAAAGTTAATTCTAACTTTTCTGTGGTGCTACCAGAAAGAGTGTAACTGTCCCAAAATTATGAGGAGAAGCAGTTTAGATAGTAGAGAACATCTGGGCCTAGAGCTGCACCTAGCCAGAGATCAGGCCATGGTTTGCTTGGGAAAGTCACATAGGCCCTCAGGTTTCAGTTTCCCTGTCTGCCAACAGAGGACACTGGACAGGATTACTTCTAGTGATTAAAAAAAAGGTCTTTGGCCTGGCTGGGGTGGCTCAGTGGGTTGAGCATCATCCCACAAACCCAAAGATTAGCGTTTTGATGCCCTGTCAGGGCACATGCCTGGGTTATGGTCCAGGTCCCTGACTGGGGTCATGTGAGAGGCAACTGGTCAATATTTTTCTTGCATATCTATTTTTCTCCATCTCTTTCTCCTTCCTTTCCCTTCTCTCAAAAGAAAGAAAGAAAGGAAGAAAGAAAGAAAAAAAGAAAGAAAAAAAGAAAGAAAGAAAGAAAGAAAGAAAGATTAGTTTGCTTTAAAAAGAAAAGTCTTGGTAAATGGCAAGAAAAAAAATAATTCACAATACCAAATAAATTTTAGTAAGAGACACAAAGAAAAAACACTTTAATATTTTAGGATTAATTTTTAAATTTACTTATTTTTCTGAAATTGAACACAGAATTCGTGTGTGTGTGTGTGTGTGTGTGTGTGTGTGTGTGTGTGTATGTTCTGCAAAGTGGGTCTAATTAGAAATCCTGACGAAATATAGAGGAAGTTTTATTTCCTTTTTCTCCTGGACTCCTTCATCACATCATTCTCTCACCTGTCAGTCAATCAAATATTTATAGAGCAGCTCCCATGTTGAAGGCATTCTGCTCTTCCAATGAGGAGGAATAAAAAGGGCAGGATCCTATCTCTGACTTTTAGAAGCTTAAGATGTGATTGGGGAGAAAGGAAAAATAAATGTGGAAAGTTAGCAAATAAGACTTCTGGTACATGGAGAATACATTGGCTACAGGCTGAAGCCTCCCTTTTCCCTTGATGGGGACACAAATTTAACAAGCACAGAGTTATGCTTAAATCAAGACAGGAAATTTCCAGCAGTTATACATGGAGAGGTTTCCATAAAATAATTTAACACATGGATCACATGTGTTTGCTGAAATTTGGAGGCCTTAGCGATTAGGCTTGTGGTCCCTGGGAATAGAAGTGGCTAATCAATGGGTTCAGGCTGGGACCCCCTTACCCTGAAAGCCAGGAATTGAAGTGATGTGCAGCCTATAGAAAGTTAAGGACTGGAAACATACTCTCCCCATTAAGTGTCGGAGAGTCAGCAGCAAAACCCTGCTTTCCTGCCTGGGACTGCGGCTAAGTTCCTGAGAAGCTCCACCCAGGATCTTGGGACCATGCTGCATGCCGAAGGCTAGGGTCAGGGACAGATTACTTCGATATAAGAAGCTTAAACTGAGTATTGAGACATCCTTAAGACTGCCCTGGGTTTTCTGGGTATTTATAGGAGAAAATTTTCATAAAAGATAATTTCATATACACACAAAATTACAAAGTACCCAGGAAGTCAGACATCATGGGAGACAAATAACAAATTCAGAACATGGATGAAACAATATCCAAGGAAAAGAGATATTAGACCAGAAAAAAAAAGCTTTAAAATAAATAATTTAAATATTTTCAAAGATAAGGTGGGCATAGAAACAATGAAATGTGAACAGAAGACAATGAAAAAACAATGGGTGTTTACAAAAAATTAGAAACTTCAGAAATGAACAAACAGGTACTGGGATACAAAAAAAATTGAGTCGATGGGTGTAGTAGTTGTAGTAGTTAACAAATCCTGCTAAAATATTAGTAGCTTGAAACAATAATCATTTATGATCTCTCAGCTTCTGTGTGTCAGGAACTCAGGAATGGCCTAGCTGGCAGATTTTAATTTAGGGTCTCATTTGGTTGTTGTGAAGGTGTCAGCCAGGTGTGCAGTCATCTGAAGGTGTGACTGGGGCTGGAGGACATGCTTCTAAGGTGACTCCCTCATATGGAAGGTGGCAGATGACCTCCATTGCTCCTTACATGGGCCTCTCCAAGGGTGCATTTTGATGTGTCCTCATAACTTGGCAGCTGGCGTCCCCTAGAGAAAGTGATCATAGAACAAGGAAGAAGGAAACCACAATGCTCTTTGTGACCAAGTCTTAGAAGTTACACACTGTTATTTTCACCATATTCTACTCATTAGATGAGAGTCATTAAAACTCCTCCTAACTCAAAGGGAGAGGAATTAGATGCTCCCTCTTGGAGGAAGGACTATCAAAGTATTTGCAGGTGTATTTTAAACTACACAATAGACCAAATAGCACACTGCACATAATAACTAATGAAAGTGGAAGGCTGAGCTGAGGAAGTGTCCCAAAATGAGGCAGGAGGGATAATGGGATGGAAAGCATGAAAAGAAAGTTAAGAGATCTGGAGGATAGGTCAAAAAGCTCTAGCATATGTTTAATACGAGTCCCAAGAGGAGAAAATAGAAAAAAAAAAAGACACAGAAGCAACATTTGAGGGTGTAATAGCTGAGAATTTCCCAAGACTAAAGATAGTATTAATATCTACCAGGCTGAAAATCTTATTAGGGCTGAACCGTATAACTGAGCATTAGTCAACTCTACAAAGAAGTCACATTGACCAAAGAATGGTAGAAAAAGTACTTCAAGGAAACGAAGAGAGTGCAAGGGCTGGAGTAGTCAGAAAACTCTTCAGAGGCGGTGGCAGCAAGTCTGGAGTATTCTGCTCCATCTGGTACAGTGGAGGGAATTTGGGGCATAGAGGGCAAAAAGGGACCAGCTGTGTTCTGCAGCCATGATGGTGCTCTTGCACCTTCCATTGACCTTCCACTGACCCCTGGGACAACTTCCTCCCCAACTGTGCCACCATCAAAAACCCGACAAAGATGAGTGAGGCAGTCCTGGATCTCTGGTGCCCAGGGTATATCTGGACACTGTGCCTCCTGCCAGGCGAGTCGGGTAAGGCTGCCTCACTCCTGCCCCGGGATCCTGTCTCCAGGTCTCAACCCTCAAATGTCAACATGCTGCAACAAAATGAAGACATTTCTCTTCTGCAGCAAGGTCCTCACTTGTCACACTCCCATTTATTTTTACCCCCCAAAACTGTAATTCTTCGTCAGCCTTAGTTTTCCCTGTAGACTCAGAGACAGGAGCAAGTGTTAACTTGAACATTTGCAACTAACAAATTCTTTCCCATTGGCCCACAAATAACCTGGAAGTTTTCGGAGATGCTGGGGTCCCTGAGGCGGTGTGGGGATGAGGGACAGGAGATGGGAGGCTGCCCGGGGGTGGGAGCCGGTGCAGTCCAGCCCCAGCTGCACCACCCATGCCACCAGGAGGAGACTTGGACAAGTGACTGCTTGAACAAAATACCACGGCCTTGACGGGAAGTGGCAGGACACCAATATCTACACCCAAACCCCGAAGAGGCAAACATCACTCTCCTTGCATGGGAGTTAAAGATTTGGCTGGGAAAATCAGTCACCTGAGGAGAGAAAACAATGCCAGGAGGAAAAAAAAATCCCTCTGCCCAGGCAATGTGATCCGACCCCATGAGAAATTTTTCTTGGGGTAAAACCTTTGCCCTTTGCATCCTGGTGTCCTGCCTCAGGCTGAGGCTGCCTGGATGGATGTGTCTATGTAGAGGTCACTATTGTCTGAGGTTCAATAAAGCAGGGCCTAAGAGAACAAGTTTGGGGGGAGAAAAGAAAAAAAGTATTGGCAAGGAGACATCAGAGTCATAAAACCACCACCTTTGGATTGCCACACAAACGTTCACAGTCGGTTCGCAGCGCCTTCACCTTCACCGTTCTTTTCTTCCCCCTTTGCCGTTTGTCTGGTCTGCATCCCCCTGTCCCCCAGCTCCCTGCAGACTATTTAAAAATTGGATAAAGAGAAGACATCGTTTGCTTTCCCACCCCTCAAGGCAAGGAAAAAAAAAAGAAAATAGTTTGCAATATTACCAACAGGAATGGTGATGTATTCGTTTTGATTTCATTTCTAACCTCTGGGAACATTGAGGAAAAGAAGACACTGCCTTTGTCTTCCCTGCCTCTTTGTCCCATTGTCACTCATTCTGTCTCCTTCGATCACTGGGTTTCAATCTAGATGTGTGTGTGTGTGTGTGTGTGTGTGTGTGTGTGTGTGTGTGTCTGTATGTATTTGGGTCTTTCTCTTCAGCTCATTTCTCTGCATAACCAAACTGTGCCCAATAGATCAGCATGCCGTTCAGCACCCTGGGCCAGCCACCATCTAATATCTCACACAGCTGTCACCCACTGGGTTGTATTTTCAACCTTGTTTCAGCACCCCTGGGCAATGTGCATGCTGAGTAACCGGTTCTTTCAGCTCTTTGGATGATCTTTTATTTTAGTGACCCTGGGCAGACCGCAGACAGAGCTCAGGCTGTAGACTGAGACCTGACCTCTTTTTATGTAGGGATGTCGAAAGGGGCATCTGTGGGATATCCAAGTTTTCAGGCCAACAGTTTTGGGACAGTTGCATGTGGCTGAGTGAGCGTGTGTGTCTGCGTATGTGTGCGCACACACAGCACTGCAAAGGGACTTACTTATTTTGGGGATGCTATTTGATTCCTATGAAGTAATTTTAAAGTTTTTTTTTCCTTTTTATCAGAGAAGGAAACTGGCAATAGTTCCAGCTACTGAGAAAAAGACCTCTCTAGAGTGTGGTCAATGCCCAAGTTACGCGTCATAACGCAGGTAGAGGGCTGAAAGAACCAGGGCTGAGAAAAGGGACGGTAACTCTGTGTGAGGCCTAGAAATAGCACGATGGCAAGGAGGTCGCTGGACAAAAGCTCCAGGATGATTCAGACATAAAGCAGGCTTTTCTATGACTCAAGGACTCTGGGTGAATCTGAGCACCGGGGCAAAGCGTGGCATGTGGCTTGAGTGAAAGTCTGTGGCTTTCTTGGGTACTGCAGTGGTTGAGGATGAAGGTCAAGTTTTTCAATAAGTTTAAACAGCGCACCAGAAATTCAGGGAGTTGTTATTTACAAATTGATGGATCTTTTTTAGTGAATAGGTTGCCGCGCTTGGGCTCCTCGGCATTGCTGAGATTTATGGGCAACCTGGGGAAGAAGGAGAGGCCAGCTGCCTAGAGGTCAGGGAGAGTCTCTCCAGTGGGCTGAATACTGGAGAGCCCTGGAGTGTTGCCTTTAGACCTGGCCTAGCATGCAGACTTACAGGCAGCTGAGAGCTTTTGGCCAGCTTCTTGCCTTGTATAAATATAATAGTAACTCAGAAATCTTAACATTTAACCGCATGGATACTTGCATGATCACCTTTTCACGACCAGTGTGAATCCTCAGAAAAATTGCAAAGCAGGTGAGTCTTGCCTCAGTGCCTTCAGCTTCATACTGTCCTTTCCTTCCTTGACAAGCCCCTCATTTCCTTATTCCCTCTCAGATGGGTGTCCTGTGCTCCTTTCCCCCACCCACTAAAAATTCCGTGGAAAACCCAGATCTCAGCCACATCTTAGTTACCTGTTCTTTTATGAAAGGCTTCATCCTTCATGGAGGGGTAGAATGTAAGTTCCATGGGGACAGATAATTTTGTCAGTTTTGTTCACTGTTGTATCCCAGGACCTAGCATAGTACCTGACATATAGTAAATGACCAATACATTTTATTGAATGAATCAACTACGCGAATCCAAATTTTGGGCAACACATTCGGCAGCTTTCCTTGTGTGTGTGTGGGGGGGGAGGTGGGGGGCGGATGACGGGAGGGAGAGGCACTGAGGCTCTTCTTGCTGACTCTGGAGTTTCACATACAGGCTCCCACCTCCTCAGCCCCCCACATAAGGTCAGTCCTGCAATAACTTTTTAAAGATGTAGCTTTTTTTCGTTAGGCTCTCTGGGATCCTAAAATCCTCTACTTTGGTGTCTGGCAAACTTTTCATGCTCTCAGGACAAGGATGGTTTCCTTTCCCATTCTCCCAGGCTCCCAGCTTCATTACTGTGACCTCTTCTAGTATAGTGGTCAGCGCCGAACATTCATTCGTCCCTGGGGGATGGCAAAACTGCATATGCAATGCCCACCTCTGTCCTCACAGCGTCGAAATGAAACAATGTCTTCCCTTTCGCAAACCTCTAGTGCCCGCATCTCCCTTGCCTGCCTTTCCCTGCATCTCCCTTTATCTGCTTCTGGGCTCTGGGTTCAGGCCTGGTGATTGGCCTTAGAGTCATGCCTGCAAAGGGCAATTGCCCGGAGCGGCCCCTCTCTGAGGACTGTGCCTTGTTAAGGTGAGAGATGGAAAGTTGACAATGGAATGAAAATATTTCAGGCTGTTTGGAGAGCTATTTTTAATACGTGCAAGGGATGTGGTATTCCTTGTTTAGACCATCTTCAATTTGCCAGGGAGCTCTGTGAATGGAAAATGTGAGCCAAAGGCCTAAGGTGGAAAGGGAATATAAACGCAGGGGCCCTTGCAATCTGGAAATTCACCCGCTGTTCCAAGCTGCTGGGGGTTTGAGTTCTGTGTATGTTAGAGATGGCTCTTCTTTTATTTCTTGATATTCTCTCTTCCACCTTTCAGCTGGCGTGTAAATACCCATCAGCACCCTGGTCCGCAGGACCATCCCAGCCAGCTGTACCATCCACAGCGCATTGTATACATAATGCAACACCATTAGCTGTAATGCTGTCACGCGGCAGAAAGAGCGCTGGGAGGTGCTGGGAGGAAGGCAGGAAGCTGCTGACCGGCTGGCTCTTTTTTATACAATCATAAACTCAAATCCGCATTTCTCTGAAAGCAAGAAAAATCACCCAGCCACCTTTTGATTACACTTTTACACAAATTAATGTCATTTTCCTTTCCAACAGTATTGACTACAGGATTCAATTTGGTCCGGCAGGTGCTGGGTAACGGGAAGCTTGCTAAGAGCAGCTGTGTTAACAGAATCCCTCTTGAGAAAGGATTCTCTGAGGAGGGGGTGAGGAAAGGGGGAGAAGATGAAGGAGAAGATGAAGAAGAAGAAGAAAAGGGAGAAAAAGAACTTGCATACACAGACGTATCCCCATGCGCTGCTGCTGTGGCTGCTTGCATGCGTCTAAGATGGCACCTTGGTGCCCTGCCACATTCGGTCTCCTTGGTACCGAAGCGGCGCTCAGCTTCTTGTCACTGAGTGGATGATGATTATCTGCACCAGGGTCTCAAGGGTGCTCAAGCTTTGCTGGCGATTGGAGCTGAGATACTTCAGCTGAAGGATTTTAAAAGCTGTACAAGGCCAAAGAACCATTACCAGTCACTTGCTGTGTGACGCCTGTTGAAGAGGGGGTGGGTGGGGAAAGGAGGGGAGCTGGGGGGCAGGAGAGGGGAAGGCCTATGATACCTTTATCTCTTCCACTCTTCTCTCTCCCCACCACCCCCTCCTACCTTTCTACCTCCTCACGCCGTTTTAGCCACAGTACCCTTGCTGAGGCATGACAAGGTTATGTCAGTATGGTCTGAGAATCTATTGATCACGGCCATCAAAGATCTTTGCAGGAGTTTAGGGATTTGGTGCTTTGCATAACACCCCACTCATCTCAATTAACTCCTCCTGTCCCGGCCTGGGCTCCCTCCACCTCTGAGCCGAGCTGTTGGCAAAACATGCTAGTTTCTGTGACAGCTCCTTGCTAGTTTCTGGACTATACTCATAATGCTGTCAAAACCATTGTAATTACTACTATAACAGAGCTCAGGTGCATGACCCAGGCAGCAAAGAAGTGGAAAGATTGGAAAAAGAGAAACATATAGATACCACCTGCCCCCAACCCATGTGCACACACACAGATACATGTGTTCCCTTGCCTTGTCTTCCCCTGCCTTGTCTTCCCCTTGAAGGAAAGGCCCAATAAACACAAAGGAGCTTGTCAATCCCCTACTCAGGTAATTTTTCTTGTAATCAGTGAAAAAGAAAAGAAATGCCAGAAAGCATTGAGTCATGCACTCGCATTCTGTGGCATGTGAAAATTTTCTAACAATATTTATTGAGCATGGACTGGTGAGGCAGCACCATTCTAGGTGCTGGGGCTGAGCAGTACACAAAAGAGACAACAGTTCCTGTCCTCATGGAGGTGATAGTCTAGACATATTGACACCAACTGCTTGTCTTCAGAGTTTGTGGAACTGAGACCTCTCCGTGACCAAAGGACGATGGTACCGGTATTTCCCCCAGCGTGATTGGCACAAACACACACAGACGTGCACATGCTACCATATAATTATGATAGGTTTAAATAATGCACAGCTAAGAGAATATCAGGGACACTTCTTTATCCAGCCTGAAAAAACAGGAGAAACTGAAACGCCGCAAACCCAGGAGCCTTGGAGAAAAAGCGATGCTAGTTTTTCAGCCCTGAAGGTCCACTGCCAGACTCTGCCCATGCAAATAGACAATCTCCAGGGCTTGTTGTGTCTGGAAAAGTCCAAATACTTCTTATAGTAAGTGAGAAGGGCTATTTCCCTGGAAGGTACTTGGATGGGCAGTGCCTGTGGGTTCTGACCGCAGGTGTCCTGGGATGGGGAGAGGAGAATGGGAAAAATGCAGTAATGGATGTGAGTGGCATGGTCCTAGACGAGAGGCTGAACCAGGATGCAGAGGAAGAGGACGGGACTTGTGGGTGTGCACTGTACTGTACAAAAATTGCTGGGAGCCCTGCTGGCATGCAGGGCATCTTTAAACCCCAGGACTGTGCTCCTCCTGAGCAAGGCAGAGCGCCCGGCTGCCCAGGTATCGAGACCCGCTCCGCCTGGCCAGAGGAGACTCACTGGCTTCCGGCCACATCTGGCAACAGAAAAGCCGCTGCTTGTTCCTCTCTCCCTTAGCACTGGGTGTCACTGCAGTGAATGTGGCTCTTTTCAGAGACCCTCTTAGGGCCTGGAATTAATTGCCTGGCTGGGGAGAGGTGAGTGGTGAAGGCTGGGAGGGAGAGAATCTAGAGAAGGGGAGAAAGGGACCATCCTGGCTAGGGGACCCCAAACTCCTCAGAATCTGACTTCTTATCCATTGCTGTCCTAGAAACCGCATTTGTGGAGACCGATGCGATGCCTCGGCCGAGCCGACGTTTCACGCCGTAGTGTGCTGCCTTTGCACATGCTGGCTGCTCTTAGTGGAACCCTGCGCCTATGTGTGTGGTGAGACCAGAGAGTCGCCTAACAACTTTGAGAGGCGGTGTGCAGTCTTTGTGGCCATTTTCTCGGTGGCTCTGCAGCACTTGGCCCCCTCGCCGTCTCACCCTGGAGCCCAGCCCCAGAACCGTCGGATGGGAGGTGCGGAGGTCAGCGCATGGCTGCGAAGCCCCGAGCTTCCAGCTGCGGCCCCGCGGGGAGAGGAAAGAGGGCTTCTTTTCTCCTTCTTTCAATCTTATGCTGTCTTCAGAGTTGGGGGGGGGAGGGCTGAATTTGGGGTGCCTCCAAGGGCACCTTTGTTTTGGGATAAGCATGCACTGCCCCCACCCCAGGATGTTGAGTCACACGATGACTTTATTGATGAAGTCACCCATTTCAAGGCAGTACGTTAGGGAATGAAGAGTCTAGGTCCACAGTGAGATCATTACCCACCAAGCCCAAATCGGGGGTACAGGCAAGGGAAATTGACCTCTTCCTCCAAAAAAAGTTTACTTTTAAGGAATGAGAAGACAAGCCATGTGTTGTGTGAATGTGTGTATGTACTTCATTCATCTGCCATATGATGGCATAACTGGGCGAACACGATAAGCAACTTGAACTTGGCCTTTGTGATTCCTTGTGTATTTTTATCATAAACAGAAGCATGAAAGCAGAAGAGCCAAACTCCAGCCCCACCTCCAGAAGCCTTCTTTTCATTTTTCTTCTCCTTCCTCCTCCTCCCCACTCCTCCCTCTCCTCCCTTCTTCTCCCCTCCCCCTCCTCCCTCTTCTTTCTCCTCCCACCTCCTCCTCCTCCTCCTCAGACAGTTTCACTTCTGTCACGTTTTTTTCGTTTCTCCTTTAGGTTCTTTCGCCTTTCTGAATACCTTTGTAGTGAGGAGCCAGCTTCCTCCCCACCTCTTCTCACTTCTGCCGGTTTGTGATCTTGCTGTTTTAATGAGAGCATAGTCAATAACTACAGAGAGGTGCTGACGATATTACAAAGGAACTCGCCCTTAACAAGTCAACTGTAGACGATGTGCCAACGGGATGGACAAGAGGATTAAAGTATTTATGCCAAAATATTAGAAGCACACACAGAATTAGTTCTCCCTGTGTTAGATATTTCACTTTTGGCAAGTCCGTATTTAAAAATCTTTTATCCGTGTTTTGCTTAAAGTATTACAATAAGCCCCGGATTTTTCACAGTTACACTTGTATATTTTCACAGCTGTTTTAATCAGAAAAAAAAATGTACTTTCGATAGTTCAGAAATCTATCACTGGCAAAAGCTTTGCAAAAATGTACTACAGAACAGAGTGGAATCTTCAACATTATGTATTTTGCTGGCTATTTGAAATTCATAGAATTTCCCTCAAATATTTTTCTTCTGCAATTCTTGCCCAAATTAATCTAATAGCTTGGGCTGACTTCTTTGGTAATCTCTTTTGTTATTAATGCAGGGGTTGCTATTGTTAACATTCTTTTGGAACCAAACATGAACTCTCTGTCACTGGAGGAAAACACAATTGCTATTTTTGCTCGTATTAGAAGTATTTACTCAAATAAAATATACAATGTGGTGGATAGGCAGGACTGGCAGTCTCTTTGATGGCTTTATGGCCACTGGCTTGGATGGAGCGTAGCCCTGGATTTTGATGAGAAGCACGGAAAAGAACTTGGCTTCTCCATCTGTGGCACATCCAGACTCACAGACGCGCGCTTCAAGTCTTGGGCACGGTGAGTGCGCAGGGTCTTGGATCCAGATGCTAAGGGCACATCACGCACTGTGCCGGAGAGGAACCTACCATGAGTAAAGTTCTGTGGCTGCACATCAACAATAACAACACCAACCATAGTTTAAAAAACAAAACAAAACTGAAAAAACTTGCAGCAAGGGAAGGAAAAGATGGGGAGGGAACAAAAGAGATGAACAAAAGTCTCAGTTGCCCTTGTCCGCCTGGCAAAGAAGAGGCTGATTTCCAGGGGAGGGAGAATCAGTGGATTAATGTGAACTTTAATACTGAAGCAGTGTGTGTTTATTGCTGGTGACCACAAGACATAAATCTTGCAAGTACAATATACAATACGATGCAGCCCCCTGTTTTTCCCCCCCTCTCCAGTCTCAATTTGTGTGTACGTGTTAAGTGCTGTTGAAAAATAGTGACCTTTAATAAAGGATTGCATCCTGCGACTATTTTCCCAGACACACAGTGACCTTTCAAACCAGACTGAGGTGAGGGGGTGTGGAGTTTGGACTTTGAACCGGCCAGACCCCGCTGTGCTCCTCTGTTAGCCTGGCCACTTTTTATTGTGTCACCAGGGAGCGTTCTGTATGCAAAGCAGGCCAGGCTGGCAGCCTGAACCTTTGCAAATCAATTTGTCTGTGAAGGCGAGTCCACTGGAGTGAAAGATGGTCTAACAGGGCACACTGCCCCCTCTCTTTGTGACATCATCGCCTATGGTACTCTTGTCAGTCATGTCTGCCCAAAGGACTGTTGGAAGGAGGGAGAATGCTAGGGTTGGGGGTGAGGGTGTGGGAGGGGTTAATCCTCATGACCAACGGAGTCCTGAGAGACAAGGGGCGTTCTTAATGGGACAGCGCTGGGGGGCTGACGATCTGCCTGGCTGGGAGTGTGATGGGGGAGGGCACCATTTATACCCAACGTTGTCGCCTGGCTATGGTTGCCAGCCGTACTGTTTCTTCTTCCCTCCCAATCTGGACATGTTACAGGAGGGGATTCCTGTCTCCTTCAGAAGAGGGCTAGGGTTCTGAGGAAATGACAAAGGTGACAGTAGCAAAAGGGTTTGCCCTACCCCCGCCCCCTTCCTACAGAGATGGCACCCATGAACTATATGACCTTTGACTGTTTTCTATCAAAGACCCTGACCTGAGCTACAATCCCTTCTGACAGCAAACCTTTTCATAAGGGTTAATATTACTATTGATCCCCCTCAGTCTTTCCAACACCCAGGACTCTATGTTAATCAGTAGCTAAAAATGCCAAGAAAGACAGAAAAATTCAATTACTTTGTTCTCTAATTCAAATTTCTTCTAGAATTCTCTCTAAAGATATGGAAATCCTGCATTTTTTCACAAAACAGTGGTTAGATCAATTTCTGTGTCAGCAATTAATCATCTTTATACTCCACAAAAGATGGGGAGCAAAGTTTGACCTACTATAGCAATGCTGACTGATGAATCTCTTAGCGAGCAGTCTGGTGGGAGGACCTCAAACTCCTGGCCCATGTACAAGTTGAAAACATAACCCTCCAGGAGGAAGACATTGGTGGTTACCCCGATAGGCTCTGGAGCTGGATAAGCTGGAGTTCTAATTCTCTCTCTAGCACTTACCAAACTGTGGGAACTTTGGTTTTCATGCCTGTGAAATGGAAATGATAAAGAATAGTTTTAAGCCTCGGTTTCCACATCTGTAAAACGGGAATGATAAAGAACAACCGCTCCATAGAGTTTTGGTGAGAATTAAAAGTTAAGGCCATCCGTGCTGCATAGCAGACTGCCGACACACAGTCAGCCGTTAGCAAGGGCTCGCCCTGGTAACCCTGTCACATGTGATGGTGACTGGGGCGGAGCACTAAACGGGGTGCAAGCCTGGTTCCAAAACCTGGTATTTGACCTCATTCTTAGCTTTGTATCTCTAGTACTTCCTCTTTGTCACCTAGAACATTCCATGTTGCCTTGGCCCCTCCGAAATCTCTAACTTTGTCCACATTCCTTCCCAAATCTCCTCTTACTTTTCCCGTGATTGTGAGTTCCTAAATAAAAGAGCCAGTAAGGTTGTTCCCCTAAAAATGAGATATAGTCATCCAATTCCCCCTCACCGTTTTCACAGAGAAACTCCACTTAAAAACTTCATAGTCCTGGGGAGTTTCCTTTCAGACCGCAGCCCATCCAATCACGTCTGTGCTCTTCACAAAGGGATGGTGCTCTTGCCTCACAGTGACTTCCCCTTTCAAATCCTGCGCCCAAAGACACTTTCTCCTTGTCAGCTCACCACTGATTCTGCAAATCATCCTGTGATCCCATGTAGGAAGGACATGGTTCACAAATAAATTTTAGTATCCTATGCTTGGAGTGGGGTCGGGGGGAGGCTTATAACTGAAAATAGATTGGTAGTCAGGTAACAATGATGTGTGTATAGCACAAGCATAATATACTGTATGTGTATATAAGGACGGTGCTGCATATACGACTCACATGCCCGTTGCCTAGAACCTCTTAAGGATAACAAAATGCAACAAATAAACAACAATAAAACCCCAAACAGATAATACAGAGACAGCAGAAACAATCACTTTACCCACAAGTTAATGGTGTAAAATGAAGATCTTAAGCAAGCTTAAAAAAAAAAAAAGGCTATATTGAGCATCTGCTATGAACAACTGAGGACTTCGGGATTGGAAGAAGATACAATGTTTATTAGAAAAAGAATTAACAATGTATTCCAGAAATGAAAGCGTGACAGGAGCAGGACATGCAAGTCCAGTAGGATCCTGTTTGCTAATTTATGGATTTAGTTACCCAAGGTGCCAAGTTATATTTCCTGGATCATAAAACTAAATGGTACAAAAGCTGAATCTAACACAAACCTTATCTGATATGGGCATCCTTCTGGTCCTAGGACTTCAGCCTTCCTCACAAAGAGTTCCATGGCACTCTCTAAATGAGAGGTGAGTCAAGGTCATTGTAGCGAAGACCTGGACAAGGCCAGGTGGAGAAGCATGACAAGGGAGAGTAACTTGTTAGGAAAAGAGGAGCAGAAACCATTCTTAGGCGGTGTTAATGCCATTAAAAGGGCTCAGGACTAGTGCTTCCAGTGCACCAGAGGCTGAGTTTGAAACAGCAGTGTGGGAAGTTGGAAGTAGGGTGGCCACTTTGAACTTGTTAGAGTCTGCTCTGTCTTTCTTAGAACCTGCAAAACCCTTGTTGAATTCTCTTTTTCTACTGCTTATGAATAGAGGGCATTACATTCTTTCCGAAGGCCTCTTCTACAGCGAGAGAAAGTTGATTACTGTTATCTACCGGAGTGATGGAGAAAAATGAGAAGAGAGTAGAGATTCACAATGAGACAAAAGCAGGGCATTAGTCACCCAGAGCAGGGCGGCCACTGGTGGGATGGAAGTGAAAGTCTGGGTGAAAGTGATCTGGGAGGCGGTGGCCGACTGTGCTGGCGGAGCCACAGACCTTTATTAGGGAAAGGAAACTCGGACACTGTCCTTCCCCCTCTGTCCACAAAAGAGAAATAATGGAGCCGTTTTCTGCTATTATTCTGGCTGTAACATGTGTTCTGACAGGGGTAATGTTTTGGGACCCAGTCCAGTTGGCACTCTAATTGACCCCGAAGCATGAACGTCGTGATCAGTCTTAAGGCGACATGGAAGAAAGTGCGACATGGGAACGAGCAGGGCCTCTTATCCTGATATACTCAATTTGGTGATTTCAATTATTCATCCAATAAGAAGCCAGTGCCGCTCTTGGCACTCCTGACAGCAGAGTGGGAGCTCTGTTGTGGTTTCCAGCCACTTGCAGTGTCCAGCCACTTGCAGCATTGCATGGAGCCCATGATTCCCGGACAAGGCACTGGGAACAGCGTACAAGACCATCCCTGGGAATGTAGCCAGCACAGTGCCTGATGAGTCTGAGGTGCTCATAAGTGAAAACTGCCTCCTGCCCCTACACTTAACTGTGCACGGTCTCTTCAACCACAGTGGGATTCCTTGAGGGCAGGGCCCATATCTCTACAGTAAAATTTCCCAGAACCTAGTTCTGAACGGCAGAGGTTCATATCATTTTTCTCTGAACCCCAATGCACTTTGTTTAGGAATTTTTTGTGCTTAGAGCTTTTCTGATCTCCACAAGGGCCATGGAAAGCTGCTAGGGCTGGGTGTCATCTGGATCCTACATCTGTGGAATCTGAGGTCCCAGGATAGTGCCAGTCACCAGTGAGGCCCAGGGTTGGGACTAATAACAGAGGAGCTTGACTTTGGGGAGTACTTTACAATTTTCAAAGTGCACCCAAAAAGTGGATCTCCAAGTGGAAGGTACAAAACCAGGATAAAGTACAAAACACCTAGTTACGTTTAAATTTCGGATAAATAGCAAATAACATTTTAATATAGGTATGTCCAAAATATTGCATAGGACATACTTAGACTAAAATATTGTTGTTTATATGAAATTGAAATGTAGTTGGTTATCTCCCCTCCCCGCCCCCCCCACCCCCGCTAAATCTGGCAATATTTATCTCTAAGTGGAGGACTGGCATAATGTTTAAGCACAAAGGCTGATAATATAGATAATACAGATGTGGTTTGCACTACAAGCGCTGCAAGTTACTTTGTGTATATTGGTAAGATTTCTCTTTTAAAATCCAACCAGAGTTTTCTTGTGTGCTCTAGTCCATGCTGTGAGGATTTAGCAAGCTAATGCATGTACAGTCTCAGCACATAGTGACTACTAAGACAGTTGTAGTTAGTTATTTTCTCTCATTCTAGCCTTGCACAGGCCTGAAAGGAGGCAGCCAGGCATTTCTCTATCCATGTAACCAAAGAGGGAACTGAGACTCAGAGGAACTCTGGGCCTCAAGCTTTGACTCCCTATTGAGCCTTTCCTACTAGGTTGGTAAGACTAAGCTTCTGTCTTGCTGCAGTTTTGACATGGAAGAGCAGACTCTGCTGAGGAAGCTTGCAGTGCCGCCTGTCTTCATACACCAGGGACAGCAGGCCCCTGCCTAAAAGGGCCGACCAGGATGCTGATGAGTGTCTCTCTGTCTATAAGCACCTGTGGCCAGCAGGGAAGGAGAGACATTTCTTTCAGGGGTTTTAGTCATTAGCCCCTTGATCTGTGGGCCATGACCCAGGGCACAGTGGGCTGAGGAACGCTTCCTTCCATCATCCTTCTTGTGCCCATCTGTGGACCAGCAGAGGCTCTGCTCATAAGGAATCTATGACTCAATTCTTGACACCCACTTGCCTTCATCTGCATGATGGCCTAATTCACCCTTGTTCCTGACGCTAATTTACAGAACTCCTGGGGAGTGGACACCTTGGATACAAGTGCTAGAAACCTAACTGAAACAAAAGGGAGATCTGGACTCCCAGGCAGGGCACCAGGAAAGCTACCTTAGAGATCATGGTGGCCAGGGCTTGCACTCTCTCAATACTCTGCCAGGTTCTGTCTTCATTTGGGCTAACCACAGATGGTTTCTCTCTTCCAAAAGAAGACAAGCAGCTCCTTATAATCAGAGAGGGTGGAGGTTCTTCTCTACTAGTTCCAGTTAGAAAAATCCTGGAAAAGGACCCTATTAGCCTATTTTAGGTCACATGTTCATCCCTGAGTCAATCATTATAAACAGAGGGATGAAATACTTAGCCTTCATTAGAAGCATTGGTTGTTTTGGGAGAAGGGTCAAAGAATTGGGATGGAGGCGCTATTATCAGAAGAAGCAAGGATTGATGCTTGTGCCTTCTTGTAAATGAAAAATTCAGTGGAAGGAGAGGCTTGATTGGATAGGACTGGCTGGAACCTATTCATGAGAAAAAGATGGAAGGACACCTGGGTCATGGAGATGGGATTATTGACCTCTATGTGGGTTCCTGCCTGACCACACATCATTTTGGTTTGGCTTGGGCATTGGGATAGGGCTGGTACTAGTAACTCCTCCCCATCCCCTAAAAAAAACCCAACCCCAAGCCCCCTGCCCCCCTCAAAAGAATCAACCCCAGAGACAGTGTGGCTTTTGAGACAATGGATGTTTTTAACACTTTCAGGAGTAATTACATCCATGGACGTTCTGTTCCTTTACTTGATGCCTAGGAAAGTGCTAAGTGCTTCAAGAGTTTCAAGGACAACAGAAGACAAGATCCCAGCCTTTGAAGAACTTATAATCTTCTTAGGTTGACAAAATGTCCACATGCGAAACACTTAGAAAATCCTTTAAGAAAGTGCCAGATGGTGTCTGCTGACCAGGTTCTGAGCTCTGTGACACCTCAGGGCGTGGGGACTGGGCCTTGGGCTGAAAGACAGGGGAAGGCCGCCTGGAGGGAGCTGAGCTGGGGCTTGGCGAACAAAGCGGACGGTTAATGCGGGAGGTTGAATTCACACATAGTAAAGATTTAAAAATTTTTATTTTGTCTTGGGATAGATAAATGAAGACTGAGTTTTGTAAAAGATGTAGCTAGGATGAATGCTGCTTTAGGATAAGGACCCAGGATTCTTGTTCCAAGGAATAGGAAGAAATATGTCTGTTTTTGGGTTAAAACTTGGGTTTTGGCAAAGGGCAATTCACTTTTTATTGAGACCTCTGCTTTGCTAATGCTCCATGAGGTACTCAGCCTGGGTCATGTAAATGATCATGGATTGAGGAAAAGAATTTATACTTCTTATCTCAAGCAAGCTAGGACTTGTTTATGAATAAATCAATAGGAAATGTGAAGAGGGAAACTTTTTAGAAAGACCACAGCTGGCAAGTCAGGCAGAAGTTTTCATGAAGATTGTGAGGTTATAAGAAGCAGTGGATGTGCAGGAAAGATCTGGGTTCAAATTCTACCCCTGTGGCTTACTAAGGAGCATGACTGCAGGAACTGAGCCTTAGTTCCCTGGCTTATAAAAGAGGAATCAGGATGGTACTTCGTAGGATTTTATTTTTGAGGATGCAATAGATTATCTATTTAAAGTACTCAGGACAGTACTTAACAGATAGGAAAGACTCGATAAATAGTTGGAGTTATTATCGAAAGGAAATGTATACTTGGTGTGGGCAGTTGGAGCTGGAACCACTGTGGTCAGTGCATGTTATGTGCTCAACACTGGCTCACATAAGCATGTTACACATATGATTAAATGCAATTGCCACAAAAGACACAAGAAGAAGATAGAGTGATTTTCATTTTAGAGATGAGGAAACTGAACCTTAAGGAGGTTACGGAGCCCTGGTGAGGTTGAGTTGAACCTGGGTGCCTGATTCCAGAATCTGGCTCTCTTTTCTTTAGAGAGCAGATCAAAAGGTGGGGATTGCCAGGCAATTTCGAGGCCAGGGTCTTGCATCATAGATTGTCCATTCAGATGCCTTAGAAGGGACTGAGAAGTTTGGGAGAGAAGGAGCAGTGATGCAAATCCAGTGGAAATAGTTGCTAAAGACAAGATACAGATAGGCAGCCTATTCTTGAGAGTCAAAATCATCAATGAGCTCCTGATAACATTGCCCAGGAATGCGGGAGAGAGAGTCCCTAAGAATCTGCAGAAGTTTCCTAGGCAAGTGTGACCTTTCTCTTCCCTTGGGGCACTGCCTCCTCTCTTGGGGAGGCCTGGAGACCTTGGGAGCCCTCGGGAGCCCTCCTGCTCCCGCGACCCCTCTGCAGCCCCATGGAGGAAGGTTGCCAGCTTCAGTTCCCCATGTGGGGGTGGCAGCTGGCCTCTGCTGTGGCGATGGCTCCCGTCTAATGAAAACATTGCAAGATGGACAAGGCATAAAGCAAAGCAGAGCCACTGATGTGTGGGCAGGTGCAAAGAAAAAAAAGGGATCTGAGCATGCAGAGTAGAATTGCTGAGACATGGGATATCTTAACAGCGTGGGAAAGGGGGATTGTGAGATCAAAGGCTGTGATAAGAGAGAGATTATTTCATCATGACTCTCTGAAAGCGACAGTCGTACATGCAGGGAAGACACCCCACACATGCCCATTTCTTTGATTTTAAAGTGTGAATCACTCCACCCAACCCCACACAGTCTGGCTCCCTGCCCTGACTCCCTACCCCACCAGCCTATGTTGTCCTGGTTTTATTTGCGGGTGGAAGGCAAGACTTTCAGGGCCAATAAAATTTGCTCTTGTGTGATTCTACTTTTATTTCCAGCTCACGTTTGTATTTTTTCATAGCTGAGTATTTTTCGGTGTTGGGACATCCTTGTTTTGGCTTGAAGTCCCAGCCTGTGTTCTTTATTTGGTTGTAACCATTGAGACTTAATTTGGAGGCTTTTAAAAAATTATTGCATTTTAAGAAAGGCAAACCCATTTGCCAGCATGATTTCTTGTTCTTAAAACTATTCAAAGCAGTTTGTTGGAGATTGTTCTCTGCTTTTGGAGATGGAGCTGATTTCAGTTTATAGCCCATTGTCTTCATACCCATCTTGGTGACTAATACTGTAAGATGGATTTCCTTTTTTTCTTTTTTCTTTTCCTTCCTTGAAGTGAGTTTCAAATCCCCAAAGAATTTCTGGGAAGGTGAAAAAAAAAGTCTTTAATTGAAAGCAAGAGAAAACAAAACAAAAAAGCATAAGAAAGCTGACAAAAATATCATGTTTAATGAATCAAAGTTCCATCTCTGCAGATGGCTGTGGAGGCACAAAATGACCTAAAGATAGAAAAATGGGTTTCCTTTCCATGCCTTGTAAAAGGTGGTTTTTCTTTTGCATGTCACAGAGCCCCTGGTCTAGCAGGTAGGAGTTCGGCCTACACATCTGCCTGTGTCAGGTCACTCTGCTGAGGCGGCTCATGAAGGCATCCTGGGTCCTGCTCTCCTGTGACTGCCTACAGCCCGGGCAGTGTGGTCTTCATCACTTGGTACTTAGTCAGGTGCCTTCAAATCCAAACTCAGCCACTTAACTAGCCGTGTGACCTTGCACAAAGGATTTAACTTCCCTAGGCCTCAGTTTCCTACTTAGTAAACTGGAGGGAGCCATATCTACCTCCTTGCGTTTTGGTGAGGATTATTTCAGATGTGGCGGGGAAAGTTCTTGGTGCAATGTCTGTTTGGCCCTTACGAAAAAGTGCTGCTTATTCTAGTGGCCTGATCTTCTCACCTGTTGTGCAACCAGATCATAATCTCCTGTAGGTCCTGGCTGGTCCTGCACACCTGAGGGGTTTCTTGAGTGCCGGTCACCGAGAAGGCCCTTTCAATCGGCATGGGCTACCGGCGTAAGCAAGAATAACAAAATTACTGAGGCAGATTTCTTAAAAATAACCTGAAAAAGTACCAGTCTCTCTGAACTTCCCTCTTAAACACACACACTTGGCAAAACACATACAAAATGAACACATTAAAAAACTCCACAAGTGTGAACTTAACTTTATTTCAATAGGAATTAAGACTTGAAAGTTTCCCTGTTCTGCTGCCAATTCTTGTATCTCTTTGGTAACCTCTCCTTTTCCATCTTCTGTCTATGGAATTACTCTTCCTGAGGCTGAGAGGACTTGGTTATGTTTTGCTGCTAAAAGTAGACTTGACCTTTCCCCATGAGGGGAGGGTGCTGCGGCTGTAAGAATGGCGTGTGGACCTCTCGTTCATGAGATTCCAAGGTGGCAAAGTCACATTTTAGTTTGGAGGCTTCTTTGCTAGAAAACAAGGGGGTCCTCTGTATCTCTAATCCCTGCTTTCTGCCTTCTTTTTCACACACACCATTTCCCACCCAGCCCAGAGCTGCTTCAAACACTCGGCTGGGGCCGCCGACCCCCCCCAGGAGCCCTAGTCTGCATGCAGTTTACCTGGCCTCCCTTCCTTCCCTCCTCCTTGCTGTCTGTGCAACAACACCCGCTCTTCTGTTTGCTTCCCCACCTTGGCACCTTATCTCTCTGCAGGCTATCTGCTCATCTCTGTCCCTTTTCAGACGGGGTCTGGACACCTTAATTCAGTGACTTGGCTTCGTTGAACCCAAGGGGGTATTGTCTCTCATTTGCCCTCCTTTTCCCTCTTTCTTTTTTCTTCTTCCTTCTCTTCCCCTTAGTGTATGTCAGTTCATCTACCTTGCAGCTACATTTCTGGCTGGAGTGTCATATTTTTAACAATTCAGAAAAACCTTTTATTGTGATGCTCTTTATAAAAATTCCATATCATACCTAGCAACCCAAATTGGCCTGAAAGATAAATAGCAGCTACTTTTTCTTTTTCAAATTACAAAAGGTTTCCCCTCTAGGAACAATAGCTGGTACACTGACAGTGAACCCATTTATTAAAATGATTTATATTTCACTATCTTGAAATGTGTCTATTGTGTAATTTGAGGCAAACCTGTGTTCCTTTATGGGTTTTTCGTCCCCTCATTTTGTTCGCTCCAGCTCTTCCTTGCCCATCCTTGCCATTGCCAGTCTGCTAGAAACTCGGCAGCCAGTGTACTTTAATACCTTCATCAGGTGAGTCGAGTCCGGAGCTCTTTGATGTGCATCCTTCCCTTGCTCTCTCGGGGCAGGATGGGTGTGAAGGGAATCACACTGCTTTTAATCCCTCGGAAAACATGCCCTTCCCTTTGGCTTTGCTTTTGTTCAGAGACTTTTAAGCTTGTTAAGTCACACCTGGCCCCCAAATAATTGCATCTTCCACATTAAAGTTTATGGCCCCCTTTAATAGGGATGGCACGGAACCTGGGGAATTTAGAGACAGACTGCAGGCTTTCGGTGAGCAGCGAGGCTCACCGGGTGTGATACGGTGGGGATGTACAGCTTCATCCTGGAGGACAGGACTCACCCACAGGGCTGTGGGGGCCTCTGCCTGTAGAAGCCTATGCACCCTGACAGCAAGAGTGACCCTCTCTGAAGACTGGTTAATGATGCCCCCTCCTTGCTTGGTGATCTTTGCTTTCTGCTTTGTCTAAAATCCTTTTTTTCAAATAGCCTCAAAATGTCTTTTATCTCTGCCAAAGCCACAGGAGCAACAAGGGTTAAATCTAGTTAGCTGAGCCTGTGCTTAAAGTCAGTCTCTCTCTCTCTCTCTCTCTCACACACACATAAGCAGTCATGGATGCACACACGTGTTCTCATATGTGCGGACACACACATACACATGCAGACTCAGGCATGCACACATGTCTCTCTCTCTCTCTCTCTCTCTCTCTCTGTCTCAACTTAACTGGTTTCATTTCCATTCTGAAAGGTGAAGTCCTCGTAAGGAGCTGGGACACCACCCTTGGGAACAAAGTTAGCACATGATTGGAATACTGAGTCTGGGAAAGATGACATTTTTTTTCCTGAAGGGCAATAAGGTGCCCGACTCTGGGTGCAGGCAAGACAACCCAGGAGCGCCTCGCACACTGCAGACAGGCTGCTTTTGCCCCTTTTTCTGGTCACCCGATCTCTCTCCATGTGCTGCTTTTAGAACTTCCTGGTGCTCAGGCCTGGCCCCACAAAAGGGAACAGCCATTCGTGTCCAGACACACTGCAGACTTCTGGCAAAATAGCCGGAGCTCACGAAAATTTACACTTTTCCTGGCACCTGGCCGAGCGTATGAGCAGGACTTGGCTTGGGTTTGCTTTCAGTTAGAAAAGCCCTTTGGGGGGGTTGAGAGTTGGGGGTGGGGTGGTAGCTAGATCCTCGTGAAGGGTCAGAGCTGCTGAAATAAATATCAGCTCGGCTAGGGAGAGCAATTCCTGTAATTATATCTGCCCGATGACTTATAATCAGCATTCTTAGCAGAGTCTGTAACTCTCATGTTTTCTCCTTCCGTGTGCAGTATGGGTGGCACTGATGGGGGGTAGGGGAGAAGAACACCTGATTGACAAAAATGGCGGTGTTCGTGGTGATTGTTCCTGTTACCATGAACATCATTCTCATTGAGATTGCCTTTGAAATACTGCCAGTGGGGCATTTGCTGGAATTCCTGGTGGTGGGGAAGGAGCCTGGGGACTGGGTATTGTTTTTCCTGGGGAGAAACTGCGTTCGGAGATGTTTGAAACAGCAAAACAAAGGTGAGTGTGTGAACACAGCTCAGACTGGCCACGTTGGTCCTGCCCTCTGGCAGAGGGTCCATGTGGGATCCCCACTCAATGCGGCCACTCTCCACCTCCCCTCTGTAACACACTTGAGAGAAACCAGCCGTCTGCCAGTCCACAGGCTGTGTGTCATTTCCTTCCCTCTCCAAGCCTCACTCTTTCCACAGAGGAGACTTTTCAAATTAACGTTTTCAGTTCATTAAAGACCTTCTCGCAAACATTTCGTTCTGGTAAAGGCAGCATTTCATCTGGAAATGGTCAGGCTCACGCTGGCACAGAATGGTGTGAGAAAGGAAAAAAATGTCAAATGCCTGCTCACCAAGTGGACAGACAGTGGGCACTAACCTGCAGATGGGTCTTCCTGAGAGGACGAAGAGATTTCCTTGGAAGGGAAAAACAAAACCAATGAATGAAAATTATTTGCTCTTGTTTGTTCTGCAAAACTAGCACAGGAATAGGGGAGCTGGGCTTTCTTCATTCCCTTTTTTAAAAAAAGAAAAAAAAAAAGGATTCTCTGGGAAGAAGCAACTCACAACTGTGCCCCTTGTCTTGCTTTGGCTAACAGCCATCGCTGCCTCTCCAGCACTCGCTCTGTGCTTGGGGAGTAATGCATGAAAATCCTTCTGCCTCCAGATGAAAATATGGTCTTCCCATCCCTGTCTGGTTTGAACTAGACCCTTTGAGAGTCTCATGTAAATGGCTGGCTACCCTAGAACAGACCAATGGAGCAAATCAGCAGTACCTTGACAAGCTTCAGTGCGTGGGGCTTGTTGGACAAAATTACAGAAAATATTCAGTTGATGTAGGACTGGAGATAGGCATGCTGAGCGCGAGTTTCTGCTGCTGCTGTTGCCTCAGCTTGAGAGAAAAGAACCCAAGAATCTTAGCACAGGAGGAAACCTGAGAAACTAGCTAGTCTGTGTATGTGTGTGTTTTAAATATGTTTTGTAGAGCCCCAGATGACCTCAGGATTAGCTCCATTTTTATCTGTTTCATATGGTAGAGTTTGGCATAAGATTTCCACTAGACCTCAAGCTCCCAGAGGCCTGAGCCATGTCTGTGTCGTGCATGTAACTTGTATAAAGTTGGCATCTAAGTAAATATTTGTTAATGAATAGAGTGAATAATGTAGCTTAAAAGGAATTTGAAAACCATGGATCTAGACCATCTCCCCTTCCTTTCCACCCATTTTACATCAAGGCCAGAGAAGCTGAGTGAGTTTCCCAAGGTCCTCCAGCTGGTTTAGCCCACAGCTAGGCTCTTTGTGTCTCCTCCATCAGTGGGACCCAACAAAAACCACAAATGCCAGATTCTTGGGGTCAGATTTCAGGTAGGGATGCCCATTCACCATCCAACCAGTGGGCATGAGTAGCGGGGATATTTAAGATGTGAACTTCACGAGAGTAGGAAATATGGTTGTTTTGTTCATCACTGTGTTCTGTGCACCTAGCACAGTGCCTGATAGTAGCTGCTCAATCCCTGCATGATTTGTTGAATGAATGAGCACAAACACAATTGCCCAAGTTCCCTTCCTTGAATATTCTAGAGAGAAAGATAATGCTTAGTTCTAAGTTTGTCCTCAAAGAACCCAAGGGTCATGAAGGTCTTTGGGTCTTTTTTTTTTTTTTAAATGTATTTATTTTTAGAGAGAGGGGCAGGGAGGGAGAAGGAGAGAAACATCGATGTGAATGAGAAACATTGACTGGCTGCCTCTCATACGTGCCTTCACCGGGGACTGAATCTGCCCCTCAGGTGTGAGCCCTGACTAGGAACCCAGCCGGTGACCTTTTGCTTTGTGGGACAGTGCCCAACCAAGTGAGCCACACCAGTCAGGGCTGGTCTTTGGGTCTTAATTGAAGTGTCCGCACCCATGGGACTTCATTCTCAGCAGCATCCAAACTCCACTGTCACTGTCATCATTGTCATCATCATTATCATTGTTATCATCGTTGTCATCATCATCATCATCATCATCAACTGCTGCAGGCAGGTAGGTAGTGCCTTACTCTTATGAGGCTACACAAGGAAATAAGCAGCTCTGGCCTTGTCTGAACATGGCTACTGGTTTGTCCTATGCCTTTGATCTTCTTGTTTCTGCCCTGTGAAAAAAGCAGACTTCTACAGCCTGAATTCAGGGGTGGTGAGGCAAAGAGCATCGTACTCCTGAAGTAGCTGATTTGGGTGTTAGAGTTGCTTCTACAACTTCCTGTTTCTGTGACCTTGTACACCTCCCTTGCCTCATCTGACCTTCCATTTCTGCCTGTGTCAAAAGGGAAAACAGACCATGTAGATTTGCTTCTTACTAGCAGTGTGATGTTGGTAGAACTCCTTAATCTTTATTTAGCTCTAAGCCTTACTGTCTTTAACTGTAAAATGGGTTATTATAGTAGGTACCTCTCAGGGTTGATGTGAGGATTATGAGTCAATGTATGCAAAATACTTGGCATAGTAAGTGCTATATATACTCATACTTGTTCTTATCTCACAGGAATTGTAAAAGTTGTATGGAACAATTCATTCCACAGAAGAATTCTATATAATATAAAGGAAGGCTATTGAATTTTTAATTATTTTCTCTGTATATATCCAATTACCTACCAGTATTCACACTTAGCTGTTTTATAGAAATACCAAAGGTAAATGGTTCCAAATGGAAGTCACGACCTTAGCTCATTTCCAGTGTTTTCCCCACCTCCTTTACCCTTCCTGCCCCCAACTCATCTCCTCTTCCTGTGTTTCCTGTTTCAGCAAATGGTGTCAACATCTTTGCAGTTATCCAAACCAACAGTTGGAAAGAAGTCAATTTCTACCTCACCTTCACAACCAATGAATTACCAAGTCCTGTCAATTCTCCCAGTCAGGGGACTCTCTTCCTAAAGCTGGATACACTCTCCCTCAGCACTCTATTACCTGGTGTCAAGGAACAGCCTGTTGCCTGGGCTGGGGCAGCTGCCTCTCATTGACTCTACTGCCCCATTCTTACTATCTACCCTCATATGTTTGCGTTCCACTTCTTGCTTCTGACCCATAGGCAAACAACTCCATTTCCCCTTACCTGGAGAACTCTTCAGAACTTAGCTTAGAGAGTTCCTACAGGGAGCCCTCCTGACTACCCTTCTTCAGTCTGAGTGAGGATTTCCTTCTAGGGACATCTTACCTCTACTGTCCCAGGTATACCTCTGCCATAGTATTCATCATCATCAGGCCATATTAAGATTTTTAGAGACTTTAAACGTGGACTGGATTAAGGTATCTTTGTTTTGATAGGTAATCTAAGATAAAAACAATACTACACTATAGATATCACAGTAATAATAACTAACACTTATTAAGTACTTGTTATACACAAGACTCTGATGCTATACATATGTTAAAACTTTTAATTTTTACAGCAATTATTAATCACATAATATGCTCTATGCTATCCCCATTTTATAGATGAGGAAATTGAGGCCCAGAATGTTTAAGTAACTTGTCCAAGGTCATAGAGCTAGTAGATGGCAGAGCTTCCAATACAGGCAGAATTGCTCTAGGATCTATGTTTTCAACCATACACTGTAAAGAAGTTTAACAAAACTTTGTTTCATTTCTGTTTTTCAATTTTTTTACAGAAAAATCCAATATAAATTCTTTAAAAAATATTTCTCTCTCTCTCCTGTTGTTGCCACTTTTAGGCTGAGCCCCCATGCATGTGCTTGGCTTGCTTACTGGTCATCTTGTGCTGTTCGCTGCACAGTGTGAATTTGACTTTGATATGTCTGTCTTCCCTCTGGACTCCAATCCATGATGGCAGGTCCTGGGTCTGTATTTGGTTGTCCTGTGGGGAGAGGTTCACCCAAGATGTAGAGCCAATGCAGTTACCATAGCCTGGCTAGATTCCATGCTGGTTTTCTGTTTGTTGCTTCCCCAACCAGGTTCAGCTCACCTTGCCAGTGGCTAGTGACAGGGTGGGCTGTGGTAAGGATGGCTTCACCTTCTCTAGAACTTTCTATCCCCTATCCTATGTTCCCTCAACCAATTCCCTGGTAGTTTCCTGCCTCTTTCCACAATTCTCCATGTGACCTCAAAAACTGTCTCCTGAGCTGTAGTTGCTAGGCACCATGACCTGTTGGTAATATACTAAATATAAAAAATAAAGAAACAAAGGCTCTTGTTGCTTTGGCTCTCAGGACCCCTCATCCTAACACAAACACTAAAGGATTAAAAACAGGCAAAGAAAGCTGCCCCTCTAATTGGGTGGAGGTCAAGCTGAAATTTCAGCAACATCCTTCTGAGAGGCTCCTACACCCTGTAGCACCCCCCCTGATGCACAAAATACTGATGAGCCCATGAGCTCTTCACTTCTCCTTGGGGATCTAGCTCTTCTGCGGGGCTATGTCTGTACAGATAAGGTGGATTAGTGAGGGCTCATTCACTCAGTATTTTGAGGAGAAAGCTTATATTTGCTTTGTCAATGCTTTGTTTGCTTGTTTTGGGGCACTAGATTTCCTTTCTCTTTGGTCCTCAAGGAGATTCAGTCCCCAAAAGGAAGCAATGATGACTTTCTCCAGAACTTTCTCTTTTCTGACTCTTTGTAGCTTTATCCAACTTGAGCTAACCTATTGGAAATACAGCTTTTGATATGTATCACATTTTATTATTTCCACAAGTAAGGATTGAGCCTCCTATGTGTCAACAAGGGCACCAAGCTTGTTCTGGGAGAGTTCATTGTGGCAGGGAAGCAGGGAGTTTGGAAGGATGCAGCAATATTACCCTATTCAAAGCCACTGAGATTCTTACTGGTGTAAACAGCCTCCTGGGTATTACAATTGTAAAGTTCCCAGTAAGGTTTCTGAATTCTGCATGCATATGTAGATTAAGTTTCCTTTGGTCTTGATTACTTTAGGTGTAATCTCACGGGAGTCAAGAATAAAATTACCTTTAGTTTTTCCATCATCCTCAGATTCTTCAGCAATTAAACAGGTGAGTTCAGACTTCTCACCTTTGAAGCTGATTGCAAGTAGAACCAAAATATGTTTAAGCCTGGAAGAGAGCACTTGATTTTTGGATTAGAAGATCTAGACTCTGATTCCATTTGGGCAACTAGTTTTGCACAGTGAAATGAACAATGAAAAAAATTTTTAGTATAAGTATATACCAAATATTGTCTGGGATGTACTTATTCTAATTGTTGATTACATGAAATTAAAATTTAACTGAATTTCTTTCTTTCTTCCTCTCTCTCTCTGTTCCTTCCCTTCCCTCTCTCTTCCTTCCTCCTTCCCTCCTTTCCTTCCTTCCTTCCTTCCTTCCTTCCTTCCTTCCTTCCTTCCTTCCTTCCTTCCTTCCTTCCTTCCTTCTTTCCTCCCCTAAATCAGGCAACCCTAGAAGGTAGCCACTTAAAAAATGGGCTTTGAAAACAGCCACATTGATGTGCCTGGGTATGTTTGTATTTTAGGTGTGTATTTGGAGGAGAACAAGAAGGGTCTAGGGAAGCATTTCTTGGGCAACTGGACAAGTGCATGTTATAGGAAAGGTCTGATGGGGAAATTAATGCTGAATATTTACTCATAAAATAATTCTGCTTATCTCAGGAGTGGTCAACCCTAGGCTTGGTAATCTTCTAAGGAGGAGGGTCTCTAGTTGCTCTTGGCACTGGAGACTTAGCTAAGGACATGGTGAAAGGAATTCTAAAATGTTCCAGGAAAGCTGAGTTCCTTTACTCTGGCCAGTCAGGGTGATTTTGGGCAGCCCACTTAAGTCTGTTTCATTTCATTTTTTGCATCTGTCAAATGAGGTTTAACAATAATTATTTTATTTTATTCATTGGTTTATTTTGAGACGAAAATTGAAAAAACGCTGAAGCTCTTTTGAAAAAGAACGAACTTGCTATACCACTAAAGAAAACAGACACTTTGTCCTGCCAAAATCCGCAGAACCTGAACCAATAGTTTTGGGAATCCAGGCCTTGACAAGAAGTGAGCCCGAGCCCTCTCCTCCTTTCATTAAGGAAGTTCTTTGGGCAAGCTGTCCAATGGTTTTGGCTTTCTCCAAATGCTGTTTGGAGGTGATGTTCTCAGTACCTCAGTGGGATGCTAAAGTGTGACTGAAGAGGATTTGGAATATTTATGTATAAGCAGATTCAACTTAGCAGAGGACTATTTGTGTAAAAATTGAGAGTAGAAAATGACCGAACATGGATTTCTCCAAAATGACTTTAGCATCTCTACTCAGGTGGATAAACAGAATGTGTCATATACATAATAAGATATATAATTCACATTGCACTTGAGAGTTAACAACGTGCCTTTTCACACACATTATCTCATCTATGTATATATTATCTCCCTGTGGGCAAAAATAGGCTTATTGCTTCTCCTTATACATCTGGGGAGGAGCACAGGCTGTAGAAAGGATGATGGGCAACCAGACAAACTCACACCCTTCTTTTCCCATGCAGTTGGCCTTGACCATCTGGATCAGTAGATGTGGCCACTGTAGGACCTTCATGAGCTGAAGGCACTCTAACTTTTGGGAACTTCAGCCCCCATTATATTAATCTTTAAAATGCATGTGCGTTTCACTGTGTGTAATACACACACATAGTTTTTCTGTAAAATAGTTGTTGTAATTTGCCTTTTAATTATTTCAATTATCATTTTCATTTCACAGTTTCTGTTTTATAATTTGGAGCCAAATTTTTTTTCTTTTCAAACATTCTTGGCCCTTGACACCCCCACCACCCCTAGGTACTGTGTCTACAGCGCATAATGCGTACAATGGGTTTGCCTGTGGCTACTCCCAGGACAAGAGCGACTGACCTAAAAGGAACAAGATGCATTAAAATCGAGTTCAGCATCCCAACGAAACAGTTCTCCACCCCCTGTTCCTGGGCCTTCTCTCCTGCCCTGCCCTGTCAGCCAGACTACAGGAGTATGCAGAGAGAGGATGAGCTCTGAGTTTTATGGTATCTGTAGTTGTCCCCCAAGTGCAAGTGTCTAATTAGGCTTGACACTACCGAGGCGTTTCCCTGACATTTATGCCACTGTCTCTCAATCTTTAGTAGCATTCGGTCTTGTGGGAAGCACAACAAACAATGTCAGAAACAACATAAAATTCCCCATTAGAGGGGGCCCTCAGAAACCGTGCCGCTGTTTATTAGGCGCACTCAAAGGGGAGGCTGAAGAGTGGGGCTAGGAAGAAATAAAATGGCTCATTTAAATTCTTAAGAACTGCATAGGAGGCAGAAGACACAATGAGTATCTTAGAGAAGAAAGGCCATCAGTTGAACAAACTAATCACATGGTAATCAAAGTGATTCGCTGCCTACTGAGAAGTACTTTAGAAGAAGTTCCAGCCCGGCAGAGTAAAAACCCTATCGAATGACAGCTTTCATAAATTATAGATTTTAAAAAATTGCATAAAGTAATGTGTAATAACGTGCGAAATGGATTCAAAGACCAAAAGTGTCCAAAGCGTCTCAGTAAGGCCTGAAACCAGGAAGGTCTGCTATGGAAGGGGCTCTGCGAGGCTTTGTGGGATGACCTCTATCTGTGCAAGCTCCGCCTCCCTATGCAAGTTCCACCTCTGCGTAAAGTTCCGTCTCTGCGCGCAAAGCTCCACCCCAGCGCGAAGCGCTGCCTCCGGGGGCCTCCGGCGTTGATGTAGGGATGCCCTGCGTTACCTGATTGCTGTTCGGATAGAGGCCTGGAGAGACTGACTCAACGAAGACCTTCACAAGGGGGTAGGTGCCAGTTCTCTCTCCGCGTTGTAAACCTCACCCCTTGTTTTACAGACTGGCGAACCTAAGCCTTGGCCAGGGCACGGGGAGGCTGGGAGGAGCTGCATGACTGGACTGGCTTCTGCGGCGAGGTCGTACTCCCAGCCCCGGAGTCAGGGTGTGCTACTGGGTCAGGTGGGGTTGATGGGAGTACTACCCATCCGAAGTTCTTCTCACCTCTCAGACCTAGACTTGCTATAAATCTGGGCTGAGCCCTTAATCCCTCTGCCAGCTGTAATGTAGCCACGTAGTCACATGGGATTGTGGCCTGCAGAGAAGGGCAGCTCAGGGGCAAGGTGGGCTGTGAGATGATTCGGAAAGTCAGGGCCAGACCCGCCCTCAGCCAGGGGTCAGGTAAGCAGAGTCTGCCTTCTGCTCTCTCGCCTTTGCAGCCAGCAACCCTTTCCTCCTACAGGTGCCCATCATAGCTTCCTTGAGGTCCCCTGTTCTCAGGTGAGTGCTAATTAATTCCATATACACTGCTAGCTGATAGCCCAGGCGGTTATTGGTGGAGTCTTCAGATGTGGCTCTGCCCATGGGTATCTGTCTTTGAAAGAGTGATTTGGCAAGTTGGAAAAGTCATGACCGGTTAGAAGTATTAGGATTGGGTCCTCTTTCTAGCTGTGTGATCTGGGGACAGCTACTTAATCTTTTTGAACAGAGGACTAGTACCTTCCTCTAAGTTGCGCTGAGAGGCTGAAATGAGGTCCTGGATGTGAAGTGTTCCGCACAAAGCCCAGCACAGAGTAAGTGCTCAGTAATGTCAGTTTGGTGCCCGGAGGTGTCCCTGAGCATGCATGGCAGCCAGCGGTAGAGGCTGGCACGGGTGGGCTTACAGTACCTCTCTTCCTGAGCTCCTAGAGGAGCCTGAGTGGAGGAGCATCGCCCTGTGTGAGTTCCTAACAGCGCCTCTGAGGGAATCGTGAAAGCCCCTCTTTTTCATCCCTGGACCCACCCTAAGTGAGTGAGTGAACATTGCCAAGAAGCCTTTAAAAGTTTGTGATGCCCAGGGTGTACTGCTGCTCACCCCACCTTTTTTTTTTTTTTTTTTTTTTAACAAGGATCTTGGCAATTCTAATGTTCAGCCAGAGCTGAGAACCGCTTGTCCAAGTGAAAGGCAGCATGAAAATCATTGTTTGGGTGAGTTATGTTTTAGGGAAGGAGCCCTGTTTTAGGGTAATTTTGCTAACTGTTGTCACAGACGGCCCCCACAACTCAGTGGCATATCACAATAAATTTCTAGCTTACAACATGGGCCTACATAGACTGGGTGGGGAGGAGGCCTTTCTGTTCCATGTTGTCCTTCAGGGGCCTAAGCTCCTGCCGTGTAAAGGCACAGTCATCTTCAATATGTGGCTTCAGAGCGTCCCTGGTGTTATACAGCTGGCAGACCATGGAAGAGAGAGCATGGAGAATGTACACTTGCTCTTAACTGCCTCCAACCCATAAAGACCCATCACTTCTGCTCATGTCCTTTGGCAAGAATGAGCCATGCATCTCCACTAATGTGCAAAGGGACTGGGAAATGCATTGCAGCTATAAGCTGAGAAGGGAAAACAGGCTTGATGAGAACCTAGCTCCTCTGGAATATACTCCAAAATGGTGCAGGATAGCTTAAAAGCTGGGCCTGAGGTTATTAACCTGAGAGCCTTGAATTTGTGGAGGGTTCTTGCACCTCTTGAAATTGGATGCAAAATATTGAGTGTACTTTTTTTTTTTTTTTTTTTACTAGTCTCAGAGGCTGAGAGAGAGTGAAGTCCCGCAGCTGCTTGGACCAGAGTAGTATTACAGTACCTACTTTCTGCATCTGCTAGTCTTTGAAAAAATAATGGGGCAGGGGCAGGATTTCTGTTTCCCTGTTTCTCTCTTTCTTTTTCTTCCTTCCCTCTAGTGGAGAGAGAATGATGGGTAAGGGGTATAGATTTGGTAGCATCATATCTTATGGCAGTGCCACTATTGAGGGATTGCCAGTATTAGGAAGAAGAGGGTTTAGGTGGCTGTGAAGAATCTGAGAGACTGTGATGGGCAGGGTAAGGACCCAGCCTTGCTCTTCCAGAATGGAGCCAGGAGCAAGAGACCATGTTACCTACCTGGTGAGCTGCCTGGACTGCACCAGTTTTCAGTTTTGGGATACAGGGAGAGGAGTGAGAAAGATTAGAGGGAAGGGACTGCCAGAGATGAGACCATCTGAGACAGTCTCTGGGAAGAATGAAAAGTGACTCGATGGGAAAATTGACATTTTGCACTATTGTCTCAATGCTGTGTCTGCTTGCAGTGGGTTCAGAGTGCCATTGTTTTCTTTCTAGTAATGGGCTCTACCTGAAAGCCCTTCCAGACGTCCAGGGCATGGCTGAGGGGTCATAAACAGTTCCATGGCTTAATAAGAAAAGTTGGAAAACCACTAGTGTAGCCTAACAATGGGGCTTTGTGCGCTAGCCTGACCCTGCCTACCAGAGGGCCTTTTGTTTCCAACAATTCCTGGCACCGGACTTCAGGAGGCCATCGGCCCTGCTTCTCTCTTAAAGTCAGAAATACTTGCAGCTGGCATTTTGTTTGTATCCTGCCTTCTTAATTCCAGGGACCTGCCCCTCTCGGAGGCCACGGCTGAACAGGAGGGGCTGCTCTCTCTCTCCCCCACTTGTAAGGCAGGACGGGAGACAATACTCTGTCCGACTCAGTGCCGGCTGTCTGGATGAGTGCGACGCCAGCTGTCAGCCTGGGATGAGGTCAGACAGAGGCCACCCTGGTCCCAGGTGGGCAGGGGTCACCCAGGTGACCAGACTGCACCGGAGGCCCAAAGAGTGTGCAGGAGCATGAACTGTTGGCCTCCTCTGTGGGAGAGGAGCTGCAAGCGCTGATGGGAATGAACTGCAGGCTCTGGCTAGGGGGCCAGCGTTCCAGGTGCCGCCATCCTTTCAGGAAGTTCAGGCTTTCTATCGAGCTTGTGCATCTGCAACCTGAACACAGGGGCCTCCTGGCTGCGCTGGCAGGGCAGCCTGTCCCCCTTAATAGTTTTATCATCTGGGGGAGTGCTTCCAGCAGATCTGGTGCATGGATCAAGCCCTCTCGCTGGCTTGGGAGGTGATGAAGTGAAATGATTAAGGATGGGCATTTTGGAGCCAGATAGCCTGTGTTCAAATTCTGCTCTGCCACGTAGTAGCTTGGCAACTTTGGGCAAGTGATTTAATTCATTCATCTATAAACTGGGCCAGATGAAAGAATGTACTTTTTTCATAGGGTTGTAAGTTTGGATGAATTGATGCATGTAAGACCCTTAGAGCAACGCCTGGTAAACAGTAAGAACTCAATAAATGTCAGGTTTTATTATAAGCCAAAAATACACAGCTTGTAAGCAGATCTCCAGGGGAAAGGACCCTTCTTAACTCATGACAATTCAAGGTCTCTATGAGTATTTATGTCTGTCTGTCATCATTCCTGTGAAGCCTTCTCTGATCACTCAGACCCACAGGGATTTTTTTGTTTTAACTGCCCTCATAGTTGTGTCCTGGTATCTTCTTATCTAAATAATTCCTTTAAGTAGGGGTCTCTGCCTTATATTTTTCTATAAATTCTCCTAGCTACTAGTATAGTAAATTCTTATTAAATATTTTTTGGATTGATAGACTGCACACTTAAAAAAAAATAAACTCTTTGTATAAATATCCTTCAAGAAAGAAAAAAAAATCTCTAACCTAGGATAAGATCCTGACAGTTTTGTGGTTTTTATAAACTCCAACTTTTAAAAAGGGACTCTACCAGATCAAAAATATGTTGTAAAGCTATAGTAATAAAATAGTATGATACTAGTTCAGGAAAAAAAAATAGACAAAACAATGGAACAAAACAGAAAGTTCAGAATACAGCCAGAAATATATAAGATTTTATTAAATTATAAAGGTGGCATTGCAGAGCAATGGGTAATTGATATATACTTTCAATAAATGATATTGAGACATTTGGCAGGTCATTTGGAAAACTAAATAAATATGGATTTCTAAATGTAAAAAGTAAAAGTAAATCACAAAATAGTGTAAAAGTGTAATCACAAAAAAGAATGAGATTTTTAATGATAATTCAAGTAGAGTAGACATTTCTAAGTATGGCATGAAACCATGGAAGCTATAAAAAAAAACTGATAAGTTTGGTAACATAGAATCTGAAACTTCTTTGTGGCAGAATATCATAAAAATAAGAAATAAGACATGGCTGAACCTACAAAGCAAAAATACCATAAGCAAATAAAAAATGACTAACTGGGGAAAATCTTTTAATACATGTATTTCCTTAATATGCAAAGAGCTCTTCCAAATCAATAAAAAGACAAATATGCCAATCAAAAAACAGGTAAAACTCAAGAATATGTATTTCAAAGGAAAAGACATGTGGCTAATAAATACATGAAATTATCTTTTTTTTTTTTAAAGGCACATTAAACCATATATCATTTTCACTTTTCTGATTGGTAGTTTCAAGAATCTCATGATGCCTGGTGTTTCCAGAGTGTCAGGTAACAGGCTCTCAAACGTCGTTGGTGGGCATGTCATTGGTACTACTATTTAAAAAAAAAGGCAGTTTGATAGTATCTATCCAAATTCAAAGTATGCATTCCTAGTGACACAGAAATGCCACTTCTAGTAATATTCTTCATTCATTTGTGTATATGTGTGTGTGTGTATATGTCTACCTGCAAATATAAATGAATGTGTAATATGCAACATTGCTTATAATAGAAAATATTGGAAACAGCCTAAATTTTCATCAATAGGGGAATGGTTAAATAATTAATGCTACCTTAAAATTATGTTAAGAGAAACAGCAGTAAAACAGTTTATGCAATATTAACTTACTTGTATAAAATATTTGTGTGTATTCTTTCTTGTGTAACACAGTTTTAGAAGGGCACATGTACAAGGAAGAGCTAATGGTGTTTGCCAGTGGGAGTGGGACGGGAGGAGTGCTGGTGCGGGAAGAAGGGCGCTTTAACTTTTAGCATTTTGCCCCTCTGAACTCTTTCAATTTTGTTTATAACAAGTGTGTATATCTTTAAAATGAAAAAAAAAACAACCCCGCTAAAATGTAAAAAGGTTGTATCAATATCAACAGGACAATGGCCATATCGATAGTGATGGGTTTCAGAAGGCCTTTTAACCGCACCACCACGTCCAGTTGCACAGGTTCTTCACTCTACAAATCCAGATAGCACCATTCATAAAGATAATCTGAACAGCCATACGTGGCTTTGTCCACGTGCTTTAATATAGTCCTTGAAATCCACCACTGTATTTCCTTGGTTAGATCAACAGATACAAAATTCTTGATATCTGCAAGACTCTTTGTGGGGGGCAGGTCTAAACAAAATGAAAAGTGCAGCTTAAAGTCACTCTGAAGAACCAAATGGCAGATGAACATTGCATTACTCCTGAACCAACCCCACAGAATCCAGGTACAAGATGAAGGTTGAAACACATAAGTATCTGTTGCAGTGGGTGAGGGCGGAGACTGGGAAAGAAAAATAAAGGGAGAATGAAATAATTAGGTGAGGGGACCTTGCCTGGGTCAACATGATATGTGCCATGAACTGGGGCGTAAGGGCAATTCCGTTCTGGGCACCTGTCAGTTTATTCATTGCCCATCCTACATCACAGCTGTACATAGTATACCAATGGAAGGAGGATAGGGTTGGCGTGGAAGGTCCCTCACCTTCTGCGACCTTTCCTTTTTCTTTTGTGTGCCCTTGCTAAGGGCCATTCAACAGCTGGCTCGAGAACAATGTAAGCAGGCCTCCCACTGGTGGGTCTCTATTCCAGGTGGCTTCCCTTCTGCCTGGCCTTGCCCTGTCCTGCTGCTGGCATTGTGGTTTCAGATCTGAAGGAGTGATACAGAGCTCCCTCCTCCTTTCCCTGTGTTCTTCATGCCATCTTTGGTCTGCTCCTCAAGAGGCCATTTTGGGCACACTTGACCTTCAGGGATCATCTTCAAGTCTAAAAACACTCCTCCCCTTCTGGAAGGTCTTCTTCCTTGTTAGAATGCCATTGTTGTCAAACTTAATATCATTAGTTGTGGCCAGCATGTTGACTTGATTAATGGAGATGCATATGCATATGTAAAAGTAAAATTGACCAAAATTAACTTTCAGCAATTTCAGATTCTGGCAACTCTAATCTTAATTAGGCTCCAGCATCCTTGAAAGTAAGTAGCCTGTGGATAGTGAAATTTGTAGCTGGTTAGTGCCTCTAATTTATACCCATGGTTTAGATTTTGACTGGTATAGTATGACACTTGCTATTGGACAAAGAAATTAGAATGTCATCCACCTCTGGCCACCTCCAGCCCTGCCAGGGCATTGCGTATGTTCTCTAAGTTCAGCGGGGCTCAAACTATGGTGTATTAGCCTGTCACGATTTTTCTTTGTAAGTCTACCAAGACAAGGAAGAGAGTCAGGAAACTGAATAAGCAAGACCTGGAATTTTGACTCAGATCTACAAAGGAAAAATATTAAAATATTTTCATCTGGATGAATGCCCTGCTGGTGGTATCTTTCTGTAGCTATCGAGGGATAAAGTCTATCCGGAATAATAATAATTAAAAAAATCCCAATCGATCCTCCAAACATCCTATCCTCATCAGAAACTTGGCAGCATCATTCTGGGATGGTAGTGTTTTTTTTTATTTCTTTTTCCCCCAGGACTATTGGGATGCAGAGGCCTGGAACTGTGGACTGCTGTAGCTTTCCTCCCTAAGCTGGGATTCCAGGATAAAGACAGTCTGTGATGTTTGTCCCTCTTGGTTTTGTACACTTGATTTATTTCTTCATCTTATATTTTCCCTTTCTGAAAGTTTAATTGATGTCCCAATGTGGCAGTAGACAGCAGTCTTCTGAAAGGAATCTGTTTGTAAGGTAAGTAGTGGGGGGGGGGGTAAAAAATTGAAAAGATATGGGGGAGTGGGGGAGTGGCCACTGGGGAGGCAAGGGGTACCATTTAGCAGAGTCTGCCTGCAGCAACCACTGCAGTAGAGGCTTCCCTGGTTCTAGAAGCTTCAACAGCATGTCCTGGACCTGGTGTTCTTCCCCTTCTCTACTATTGTGAGAGACCCTGCACATAGGGACCAGCACCAGGACCACTCACTTTGACCACTCAGTCTCTACATGCTTTTATCAGGGACTTACTAGACCCATCCTACTGTAATGGGGGTCTTGAAAATTTATGTGATGTGTAACATCCTTTTTATAAATGGCGGCAACTGGTTGCACAAGAAATGCTCTTTCCCCGGCTGATGTTCATGATAGTAGTGAGGGGAGAGAGGCACCTGGTGCTAGAACCAGTGTGGAATTTGGAGCCCTTTTTTTGGCTAATTATTTGGCATTATGATAATTGACAAGGTGTTTGGCCCTCTTTGATGAGATGAAGGTAGTCATTTCTGGTAGGTCCTGATAATACTGTTAGGAAGCAGTATGATAATGATCTTGTAGGAGAAATTGGGGGATAGAAACAAGAATGAACTCCCAGTTGAAATGTGTATAGATACTGTTCAGAGGGAATTCTTGTTGTAAAGCTGGCAATTGGAGCAGCACAAACAATACAATGACTTAGTGCCGTGGTCTTAAAAATAAGCATAGAAATGTTTCTTGCCCATATAAATGTTTCTCAACCACAAAGATGGTGGTAGCAAAGCAGACAGAATTGGTATTTATTATTTCTATAGGGCTGGTAAAAAATAAAAAAGTAAATAAAGGAGGCTTGCAGATAAGGACTGGGATGGAGGGTCACAGTATCTGAAGACAAGAAGAACAATTATTCCAAGTGCAGTTTCCTCTTAATTGTGCCTCGTGCCTTTGGCCTTGAAGGGCAGACTCAGAATTGGTCCAATGTGATGCTTCATCAGTCATAAAGATTTAATTACAACCCCTATTTGACCAGGATTATAACATGAGGCCCAGTTCATATTTACTGGGGTTCTTTCTGTCGCCCCTCACTTTCTCCCCTTCCTGCCCACCTACCTTTAGCGCCCCCTCCCATTAAAAGGATGACCAGTTTTGAATTACGGTAATAGCTGCACTCTTGGTTTAGGACTAACCTCCCTGAAATTTTCAGGACCACTAATTTGTGGTTACTCCAGTGCTAGAATGAACTTGGCGCTCTGGCCTTTAGACTAGCAATGCAGTAAAAGTTTAAAGCGAAGACTGCCTCAGAGCCAAAAGAAGAGAGGAGATTGAAACCTAAAGGTTATCCTGAAATGCACTTTACTGTTATCTATGAGAACAAATGAGTTAAAAAAATTTCAAATACCAGAATACCCTACAGGGAGGAGATATAACTATTAAAGGGCTGTTATAGCTGCAATAAATGTAGGAACAATAAAAATAAATTGATGAAGTAAATGTCAGCGCTGTTCCCCTGAGCTGCCCCCACACCTTTGTCCAAAAGTAGAACATCTCCAATTACAGAGGGTGGAAACAGCCTTCAATGACAATATGACAAGGACAGAACACAGAACGCTGGCACAGAGAACACAATTATGCACAGCCTTGAAAAATTGTATCATAGCACAATGCATGGGAGAAATCAATTAATGATGCGGGGCTTCCACTGCTGTCTAATAATCCTAGAAAGGAAAAGCGGGGGGAAGAAAAACCCCCACACACCCAGTGCATCAAAAGGTGACCCTTAAGTGGAAGTCTACATAATACCAGAGGTCAGTCTTCAGAGTTTATAACATCTGAAATTCTCTTTTTTTCTTCTCAATTTTTTCCCCTTAAAAAAAATCTAGCAGTCTTAAGGAGGCATTTAAGTAAAAGTCACTTCTTCTCTGGTTAAATAGCCTTGCAAAAGAGAGTTCTTTGGTGGAAAGGGCAGGGATGAGCAAAGCGCGTGGCTGTCGTCGCAAGCCCACCACCTGAAAGGGAAAAGGCAAAAGTTAGGCATAAACATGGTGGAAGGTAGAAGGTGATTTATCTTGTGCAATTTACAACAGGTGCTAAACATTACGAAAACCAGAGCTATTAAGCAATCAAATTAAGCTATAATTATAACCGAAGAAAACTGTACAGGAATTCTAATTAATTCAAATCTGAACATGTCCAAGAGGAATGCTCTAGCAACCCCACTTCTGAATAAAACAAAACAAAAATAACCCTTGGATAATGCCTTCAGATTGCACAGGAAATTAAGAAATACTTTTCAGCTGGAATATTCCAGGCATTCCTTATTAAATGGTGAGAGAAATTCCCTGCAATGCCCGAGCTCTTGGCTTTTCAGGTACACACCGTATAAAGCATGTAGTTGGGCAGCCCTTAACTCAGCGGGATTTTAAGACAGAGTGGACCAAGGGGATTCCACTGTACATGTAAGTACTTCAAAGGATCTGAAGGGTTAGCTCATTCTTCTCTCCTTTGAAGGTTTCTCCCAGGGCATGTGAGCCTTCTAAAGAGCTCTTCACACTCCCCTTTTATTTTGTATTTTATTTTTTGTGTGTGTCTTTTGGACCAATTCCATTTTCTTTTCAGCCACTCCTCTTCCAATCGTCAGTCCCAGCCTTTCCACCTGACTTGAGCTTTCTGCTTTTCTTGCACTCCAGGGAGCCCTGGGAGGTCAGAAGACCCGGGCAGTGTTTTCTGTTGGGTTTGCCTGAGCCATGCACATTGTGTCTCATTAAGCCACAGTTGTTACGGAAGAAGGAGATGTTTAGATATTTGAATGAGATTTCTAACCTGAAGAGTGAACCATTTGATTAGGCCACCTATTTCCCTAATTCCTGATTCTTTAATTTTAACAATTCAAGAACAGGAACAACAACAACAGCAAACACAGTAATGCTACCTAATATTTGCCAAAAGCTTATTTTGTATCAGATAATATGCTGAATTCTTTACCTGTATTTTCTAAACTAATTCTCAACCTCTCTGTGAAGGAGGCACTCTTTATACCCATCTTATAGAAAAGAGTCAGGACCAGCTGTTGGCTGTTATTGACGATGAGACAAATATCTCTTCTTATTAAAGTGATGCTCTTACATTTCCAAATAATTTAACATAAGTTCTCTTTGGTTTTTACTCTCTCAGGTTAAAGTGTTGTGGAGTGTGGGTGGAGGGAGAGGATTTTCTCCGGATGAGGTTCCTGTCTGGACTGAGTGCAGCTTGGCCCCTGTTCTTAGCAGCTTTGCCCGCCGTTTTGAAGATTCACTTCTGAACACATCCTTGACTTTTGCTTTGACTTTGCTTCCATTCACATTACAATAGGGGGGCTTGGGAGCAAAGATGTGTGGGCCTGAATCTGTGCATACTGTTGAATTCATAGCTCTTTTAATCATTATTGGAATTTATGTTCTCATAGGAATCTCCACTGTTGACAGTGTGGATAAAGGGCATGTGACTGGTTTTCTTCTACATTGGGTCCAGTGGAGCCTTCCTCTCCTTTTGACTCATGGGATAGGGGAGAGGGTTGGTAGCTTTCTAGCTTGGCAAGATGAGTTCATAGGTTTGTTGGAACCAATTCCAATAATAGCACTGTGAAGAAATTCTAATTCCCATGGATAGATGAGGAAACCGAGAAGTAGCGAGTTAGACGAAGTTGCCAGGTATGTGGTAGACCCAAGAAATGAGTTAGAGTGCAAAATGCTCTTCCTGAGGCCACCCCACCTATGCATGTCCCTGGGCACCCACGCCCACCCTCCTCTGCCAGAATCCCCCTGGGAAGTGGGGCTGTTGGGGTGTGGAGTGGGGGGATTGCGTGACTTACCAGCTACCAGAATACCTATCCTCTTCTTTTGATACTGTCAGGCAGCTCTTTTATGATTCAACAAACAAACGCTGTCTCTCCAAAGCTGCTGCTGTTCTGATTTCATCCGGTTACATTATTTTTAGTTTTGGGGTGGCTATGGGAGGGCTGCTTGTCTCCATGATATCCTTGGTTCCTACAACTGCTCAGGGATTGTCGAGGCCAGCACAGACACGGTGCGGCCACAGGAAACGAGGGCGCGGCAGGCAGGCGGGGGAAACAGTCTGGCCCGGGGAGGGGGTGCGGACTCTGTGGTGTCGAGCAAGGTGTCACCACCGTCCTGCGTGCGCTCCCTGGTCCTCCCTTGTCTGCTCGGACTCGGTGAGGTGGGCTGACCTTCACGGCAGATGAGGAAGAACCGCATGCCCTGGTTCCTGTCACTGGAGGTTACACAGATTTATCTGTGCCGCTTTACATCCTTTCTGGAACCTGTCATGGCATAAATTAGAAATAAATCAAAATGGATTCATCAGCACTTTCCAAGTTTATACCAAATTCAGGGGTGGCAGTCGACGTGCCCCTCTGTGCCCTTTAAGTCAGGGGTCAAGGTGTGTGTGAGGATATAGACCAAATAGCTGCTTCCATCCTCGGGGTCTCTCCCACTGAGCAGTCTCTCCCAGGTGGACATTTTGATGAAAGAGGGGACATGAAATAACTGCTAATATTCCTAAGTGCTGACAGTAGACGAACTGTTAATATTCCCACGTAAGGCTGCCGTGATAAGCCCTTTACATGGATTAACCCTTTAAGGTGGGTACCTGTAGCATCATTTTTCAGATGAGGAAACTGAGACCCAGCATGAATAAGTCAGTCAGCCAAGGACGGACTGGTGAGTAGTGGACTGTAATTAGAACCTGGGCAACCTGGCTCTGGAGGTTACATTCAAACCTGCAGCACACCTGCCCCATTTGCTTAGAGGGAGAAGGGATTCTGTGTGCTTATTACTAGTTGGTTGGAGAGACAGCTGATGTTCTTGGCTTTGTTTCACGCAGGGGCCCGCTGGAGCCAGTGTGGTTTGTGTGGGGCAGACTGGCAGCTCCTGGAGGGCAGCATGGGGGCCGGCTGTACAGCTCTGTCAAAGGCCTAGCACCTTGGACGTGTGTGCATGGTGCCTTTGACTGGATGGTCACGTGCAGCCATTGTTGGCGGAAGTTCTCTGCTCAGCTGTGACAGAAAACCACCTTTTCATTACTAGCATGCTCTCTCCTCCTTATTATACTTATACCCACTAAGTTTAGCATCTGTCATGGGCTCTTGCCTGTCTCAATTAGTACAGTGTATTTGCTTTCTGGTGATTTTCTATTATTTCTTCCACATTTATTAATTGGAATTCTACTGTAAGAAATAAATGCCCCTATCCCCAAATCTATCTATCCATTTAAGTTTTTACTGATATCAGCATGGACTCATGGATGTTTATTGTATTAAATCCATAGATCACACTGAAGTCCCGCTGCATCGCTGTGAATTCAGCCTTGCCTCGTTTCCTTCCTGGGTCACTACAGCAGCCTTCTGACCATCTCCTTGCCTCCAGCCTCCATCCTTTCCAGCCTGACTTGACACGGCCACCTGAGGCTGAGCAAGCCTGTCTGACCATGTCCCAATCCTTCAGCTGTTCTTTTGCTCACAAACCCCTTTGAATGGCACTGTGGTGACAGTGAACACTAGCTGAATATTTTCTAAGTGGTTTACATGCACATTCTCATTGAATTCTCACAACACTTGGATGGATTAAGTAGGATTACCCTCAGCAGCAGCAGTTTACCCCAACTGCAGATGAAGAAACTGAGGCATATAAGGAAAAAGCAACTTCCCCAGGGTTGCTGAGCTATTAAATATTGAGCCCATACTCTCAGCCACTAGACTCCTCACCTGCTAATTAGGCCTTTAATGATCTGACCTTGGCTATTTCATTTCACCAGCCCTGGCATTCGCTAATGGTACGTGCAACAAATAGGATTTCTCACCCCGTGTTGCTGAGGGTCCAGGCGACATTTTGGCTGAAGTGGTGGTAGGGACATGGGTAGCAGCAGAAGGAATGTTTTTCTAAGAAGTATAATCATGTGACTAGTGGCCAACTCCTATGCCTGGTAGTTCAGCATAGTCAACTAGATGGCAAGCTCTTGTGAGTATCTCGCTTACCTGCTCCTACCCGGACTGCCCTCCCAGGCCTTTATTGCTTTTTCTGTTTCTTCTTTGCCACTCAGGGTAAGGTGGACGTCCTCTGCAGAGTTCTTTCTGAGTGCCCAGTCTGCGTCTGTCATCAGATTCCTTCACTGGGCTGAGGCGTACAGGTTCCACTTTAGGTCTCTTGGACTTAGGTCTGTAAGAATTTGTGGTCAAGGATCAGGTATTTTAACTTGCTGCAGGCCGTCACTACCTGCAAACTTGCCTTCTGTACAGGGTGCGGCAAAACTAGGTTTACAGTTGTTCGTATGGAAAAAATACAATAATTAATAAATCAATAGAAGAATGAATTCTGTTTCATGTACTCGTAACTGTAAACCTCCTTTTGCCCCATGCTGTTTACAATATGTGCTCAATTTGAGGATCTACTGATTGATAGCTAGGTATAAAACACAAAGAATAATGACTAACAAAAGTTAATGCAGGCGCCAAATCCATGACTGAAACCCTCTGGGCCATATATGTTTTGGAATACAGAACTTTTCAGATTTTAGCAAGATATTGTGCATATTCAATATCACTTGTAATACCCCCAGTGAGGTCTGGGGGAACTGTTCCATAGTCAAATATATAAATATTTTTGTAACTGAATGTGTGAATACTCCAAGTGAGGTAAATAAAATTTTTAAATAGCCTCATGAAGAGTTTTACCATCAAATAAGTTCCATTCCTTACCTTCCCCACCCCATTTTTAGGGCTTTTTCTATTTTGGAATTGCAGATAAAAGATTGTACACTTCTATTCAGGTATTAATAGGTGACATGAAGAGGCACCAACATCTTGTCCTGGGGATCGAGATGAAAAAGACTTTCAGGAGCAAACACACTGAGGCCGTTGGCAGTGGAATCAGCCGGGGAGTTCTGTGGCCCCTCCCCTGGCTGTCGACTGAGACCCTGCGTGCCAGGCTGAAGAGGTTAGGGGCAGGGACAGCTCCAGCCCAGGAGAGAGGTCCCAAGGGCCCGACTTGGGGTGCCGGTGATGGATGGAGAGATAAATCTTGATGTGAAGTGCTACAAAGGAAGGAGCCACAGAATTTGAGGGGGCATTTGAATCAGATGTTCCCAGACTTTGTATGCCAGGTCTTGGGAGGGTGTTTATGTTTTTAACAGCTGAGAGTAGAGGGAAGATGGGCCGAGAAGGTAGATGCATTTGAGCATGCAGAATGTTCTTGTAGCCCATCCAGGTGGAAATAACCTTTAAGAGTAAAGAAGAAAATGAGTATGAAATTACTCCTAAAGTGATATGTGGTATGCAGATATTTGTTATGGTCATCAATCTTTCTGTTGTTATTATTATAACACTATTATTTTGCAAGTATCCTCGTCACTACCCTGCGGTCCCCTGCTGTCCAAGGCGAGGCCTGTTCTCAGACCAGCCTTCTCTCAGGTATCCCAGGAAATTATCACATGTGTGCTCTGTTGGTTTGCATTGCCGACCTGTAAATGGGCACTTATTTATTGAAAAACAACAGGCTTTGACTCTCATTAGGTGTTTGAAACCCAAGTTTCCTGGTTGGGTTGTGAATCCTGGGAAATAGAGGACTGAGCGGTTAATAGTGTCAAGTTTGGGTAGGCCGGGTAGTTCATGGGGGAGCTTTCACAAATAGAATCTCGAGCTGGAAAGAGTAAGAAAAGGTAAGTTTACCCTCTCCTCCTCCCATCGAGGTTAAAACAGCCCTTGACTCACAATCCCTGATCCAAATGACCATCCTCACAGCCAGCAGGAACGGGCTGCTGTGAGTCCACACAGCAGGAAGTCTGGAAAGGACATGGCAGCTTCCCTCTGCTTCTCACAGCTCACCCTGCAGGGCTGTCTTGTGTTGGGTGGATGGGTCCAGAGGGCCACGTGGGTGATTTTCCTCCTGGGGCTTTCACTCCCACCTGGCTCAAGCTTTTACCTGACGCCTTGATATTCTTTTCTGGGGGAGCCTGAGGTGTCCTTTCTGTACTTCCGATTGCATCTGCCCTCGGCTCACCTTGTTTTCACCAGGAAGAAATGGGGACATGACCATACTTTTGAGGTTTGAGTTGGGAAGCAACTATGGACATGATTGGATTTATATTCAATCAGGCACTGAACACAAACTGTATTTCCTTCATCTCTCTCTTTCCAAGTTCCTGAAATGCCCACTTAACACCCCTGCTTCCACCTTTCCAGTCTTCATCTCATTATAACCTGGGCTCACGACTTTCCAAGTACAAAGGGACCCTGTGCATTTTTGGTTAAATTTGACCTCTCTGTGATATTACACACTTGTGGCTACTCCCTCCCTCTGGAAGGTCTCCTCCATTGACTCCTGTGACTATACTCCCCTGGGCTTTGGGCAAGTTATTTGGCTTCTGTGAGCCTTGATTGCCCCAGTGTACAATGGGGACAGTTGGAATATAGCATGGAGTTGTGAAGAATTAATTTTATGATGTAGTGTTGCTCAAATGAGTCTATGGGTCCCATTATAGATAATGTTTGGTAAACAGTTCATTGAACATTATAGTAATATATTTTATTTCAATGTGTTTTACCAAAAAATAGCACATCAAATCCATGATTGCATTATGATGCTGTGAGATTTTTCTCTGAAAATAATAGACAAATAAATAAATTGATTGAAAGTAAAACATTTAGCAAATGATACTATAAGTTCATATGGATGTGACCAGAATTGTAAAGGTTGTATGCAGGTAGTGGAAATTTGAAAAATACCGAGAGATCACTCATGGAGGCCCCAGCAAAGTGCCTGGCATGTAGTGAATGTTGGTTATTAGTTAATCATTGTGATTGTCCTCTTCTCTATAACCATGTTCTTTTCTGTCTTTGTTGGGTCTTCTTCCTCATTCTGCTCTTTAAACATACATTCACAGTATATGTCGGATGTGAGTGTGTGTGTATATACAGAGAGACACTATAAACACTCATACTGTGTAGTATATGTGTGTGTGTGTGTGTGTACGAGATAGAGAGAGAGAGAGAGAGAGAGAGAGAGAGAGACTCACTAACTCCCCTGATCACAATGCAGGAGTTCTAGAGCTCATTGTGTCTAATGTATGATCCTGTCCCCTCCAACTTATACAGACTTTCAGGAGAGGGGAGAGGAGTAATGAAATAAGGGAACACATTTTTTGTAAGGAAACATATGAAAGACTTTTAGTGTTGTTTACCAGTGCAACCCCCTGGAAATTGCCCCCTTGTGGCCTTCTCTGTTGCTCACCAGCCCCTAGAACCCTCAGAGGCTAGGTGGTCAGCCCTTTGGGGCATAGGAGAGCTGCATGGGAATACACACTGGCAGCCCGGTGTGGGTCGGGTCTCTCCAGGAGACTCCAGAGTTCTTGGCTCTCACAAAGGCCCCACTCTGTCCTTATCTGACAGCAGCTGGGTGTTCTGGAGACCAGCGTATGGGCAGTGACATGCTCTACCAGTGGGCTGAGCCAGGACCCAGAACCCCCTGAGGCTGGCCCTGTGACCAGACCAAAAGGGACTTGTCCAAATACACACTGATTCTCCATCAGAACTATTGATATGTGTTCTAAGCCACGTATACAAATAATAAATATATTTTAAATATTCATGACCATGTATCATAGCAGACCCCATTGCCACAGAGTGTCCTGGACATTTCTCTGGAGCAGCTCTGTTGGTCTCAAAGGCAATCTCCCCCTCAAAGGAGATTGGAGAGTTCAGCTCCTGGGGTCACATTAAGATTTAATTCTGGACCCTGTGCTATATCCCACATAGGCTTGTATTAGAGTTTTTATGCACGTAGAAGAATGAAAGAAATGTACCAAAATTTGTTATCCTGAGCCAATGGATTGATTTAAGGGTATGGTGGTTGTGTTTCTGTTGATAGTGTATTTTCTGGAATGAGAGATGGAATGAGTTGAGTAGAAAATCTATAAGCTTTCTCATCTTGGCTCTCCGATGCTATCCCTGCCTCCAACCAACCAGCCTATTCTGGAACCCAAGCTGGAGAGGGGGGTGGGCTGGCAGAGAGATCCTCTGTAGAATTCTCGCTCTCATGGGAGCTCTTGAAGAAAACCTGTAGCAGAGGAGTTTCCTGCTCTCCTTATCAAAGGGAAGGATTTCATTTGTTCACTTATAAATAGGTGCTGTCTACCTTTTTCACCCAGAAAAGATAAAAAAATCCCTCATAGATGCAGACAACAATGTGGTAATTACCAGAGGGAAAGGGGGTTGGGGGAAGGTAGAAGAGAGGGTAAAGGGGGAATAAATGTGTTGGAAGGAGACTTGACTTGAGGTGGTGAACACACAATACAACATACAGATGATGCATTATAGAATTGTACACTTGAAACCTATATAATTTTATTAACCAATGTTACCCCAATAAATTCAAAAAATTAAAAAAATAGGTGCTGTCTCATAGTTAAATCTGCTAGGGGGCTGGGGTGTGGGAGAGCATTGGAGAGTTTCTTGTTGATAAATATCACGTGGAAATAGAGTTCTGCTAGCATAAGCCAAGTCCTGAAAAATGGGTCCCTTAATGTCCTCTCAATGAGACCAGCTACATGACAGCTAGCCCAGGGAACTAAAATACTGGTGAGAAATTGAAGCTATAGATCTGTCTCAGAGTGCGACCTCATCAGCTGTGATTGTTAGGTGTTAAGTTGAAGACTCTACAGCCCTCTGGTCTTGCTTGTGCTTGATGAATGGCAGCTCTGGAATCAGCCTGGACAGTAAAGGCTGATGGTGGGTGCTGCCGATGCCAGGTGCTATATATATATATATCCCCCTCTGGTATGCACTTGGGCTGCCTCAAGGGAGAAGAGAGACCCACAGGGGCTGGTGATTGCATCACTCAGGGTCCAGCCAGGAAAACAGGAGCCTCTTGAGAATTGGTTACAAAGGTACTGGAAGGAAAAGCAAAAGGGAGAAGGTACATAGATGTAAAGGAGCAGAAGAGGCAATACCCCGTGATCAGGGAGGTGCTAATTTCCCTGGACTAGAGCCTGCACCTGAGCCCGTGGCTGTGTTGCTGGAGCTGCTGAGGAGGTGCTGCCCCCACCCTCCCAGGTGACTGGAATCCAAATGACTGTATCCCACTGCCACTATGGCAACTGCCATCCAGTGTCAGGGTTGCCTCTGGTGTCCTAGAAAACAGTAAAAAGTTTTCTCTTTCCTCTCCCATCTGATCTCTTACTAGTGCCTCCCCAGAGCTGCTGGAGAGGACGTGAAGTGTAATCTGCAGACTCTCACCCCCAGTGGTAAGGAGGAGAGTGTAGAAAGGCCTGTGTAAAACTGAGAGGCAACAGATAAATAAATGACACAGAGTTCTTGTGATAAGGTGCAGAAGTGGAAACTGAGAGAGAAATTTTTGACTTGGTTGAACAAATTGGGCACACTCAAGATTTAAAACCAATTGGGCCCTGAGTGTTTTTTTTCTTACAGTTTTCTGGAGAAGAGAAGTTAGAGTTCAAAGATGAACAATATTTCACCCAGGGTAGGAATGTTCTCTGCAACATTTGGAAGCACAGGAAGATGGCCCTATAACTATTACTTGAATATTTTCAGTGATAAAAGCTTGCTACCTTAGTAGGGTAGCTAGTTCATTTCACAGGTAGTTTAATTATGGGCAAGCATTTTGTTGAGCTAAAACCTGTCTTCAAGGAACTTCTGCCCACTGGTTCTTGTTCTGTACACCATAGGTGATTTCCTCACCCTACCTCCTTTTACCTTGTGGGGCACTCTGTGTTCTTTGGATCCTGTGTTAGTCAGGAGTAGGTTTGTCTAAGCATGACAGAACCTGCCACCTAACCTCCATCCTGAAGAAAAGTGGCTCAAACAAAGTTTAGAACCTGGGAGAAGCCGTACAGGGGGTTGGAGGTTCTTCCCTGTCATGGCCCAGGGGCCCAGTCTCCTTCCACATTTCTACTCTGCCATCACCAAAGTTTAGCCCTCATTCTCGTGATCCAAGATGGACCTCTAGCCCTCACATTGCTCATATCCATGATCTAACAGTAGGATGGATGGAGATGAGGGTTGGGTGAGGGTGAGTGGGAGGCTAGTTTACTCTTAAGGAAGTGTCCTGGAAGCTACCATTGGAAACTTCCACTTAAATTTGATCGGCCAGAACTTGGTCACATCGTTAAAATCTAGCTGCAAAGGAGTCTGGAAAATGTACCTTTTGACTGGACAGCTAAGTGCACAGTCAAGACTTCTATGACGATGGAAAAGAAGACAACAGATATTGGGGTACAGAAAGCATTCTAGCAACAGAGTCAAGTTTTTGGCTTAACGCAGGCCAAGCAAGGTGCAAGGCCAATGCTGCTCACATTTAATGTGATGTCAGTTTTTGGGGGAGCTCGTTAACTGCAGATACTGAATGAGTAGATCTTGTTGGGGCCTCAGGTTCTGCATTTCTGTCAGGCTCCCAGCTGATTCCAATATTGCTGGCCCAAGGACCACAGTGACCACCGAGGCTGGTCTCTGGAAATCCACTGCTGAACAGGATAGACAAAGGCGCATCTTGCATCTCACAGGTGAAGCTGAATCCAAGCTGTTTTAGTATAAACCTACCTTTTGGAAATGCAGTGAGATTAAAAGAGCCTGTCTCCCTGGAGGCACTTAAATTTAGCTTCCTCCCCGCTTTTGGAAAGACTCCTCACCTGCCCTCTAGGAAGGCATTGATTGGGCCAGAGGATGGTGAACTGTTCAAATCTAGTGTGTTAGCCACAAACTAGAAAAAACAAGCAGTTGGGGGTCTCCTGAGAGCCAGGCGGGGTCTTCAGTGATTGTGGACAGAGACGGTCCACCGGGCACTGAGGACAGCAGAGAGGAAGCTTCAGGCTGGGCACAGGGCAGTGCAGCAGAGAGCGCTTCCTTCTGTGCCAGGGAGGACTGGGGTCTGAAAGAAACAAGGCCGCCACCACGGGCCTGCCCAACTCCCCATCTGCTCAGGGAGAGAAAGGACACGGAGCAGAGGCAGGAATTCAGGCAATTAATCCTTTATTTAAAGAATAATAAACAGCCAGATTTTACATACTGAAAGAGGGAACAAGGTAAAAGGGGTTAAAAACTAAAAAGAAAGGACGGCAGACACCAATTAACACAATGCTAATTGACAATTTCCCCAAGCTTCCATGAAACATGCCAGGCCGATTTCCCCAATTGCTAATTAAATCAAACCGCACACACAATACTAATTTCCCTAACTTAGGGAACTCAGTAGACAAATAAAATGAGAAAGTAACTTAAACATTTTGTCAAAGTATGGGAAGAAGGATGAATGAAATCTTAACATGAATAAACTTTGGCTCCATGTAAATTTGTTAAAGTTCTGGCGTGTTTAATGAAGTCTTGAAATATCCCAGTATCTCCAGTCTATTCACAATTGCATAAATGCACTTTGCTAATCACAAAATAATACACAGCAGTCCTCTTAAACTTATGTTCTTTCCCTCCGGTGAAGGGTACCCAGCGCATCCTGGAAGTGACATGTAAATTACACCATTTAAAAATTATAAAATACCTACTTAATTACAATTAAAAACAAAGGAATAACTTTTCTTTAAAATAGTCCCTGAGGTTCTTTGAGCAGGAGTCTGGCTTTGTGAAAAAGGGAAGCCAGTCACTTAATCACATAGTTGAGTGTAGAGGCAGCTCGCCTTGGCTGTCGTTCTCACAGCGTCCCCCTCCCCCAGCCCGGCACACATGCTTGCTCTGATCTCTCCCGGGGGCCCCGTCACCCCCTCTTCCCACCAGCCCCTGCTGCTGTCTGCTTTGAAGTGTCCCCTTTACCCTCTGTGCTGCACTCGGGGCCCACTAGAAGCATCCCCGTTGAATTATGCCATCGCAGACCGGGGATGGATCTTTGAGGTCATCTATCCATTTCACTCATTTTCACTCGTTTTACTACAGAGGAAACTCATGCCAAGAGATAAGGATGTGCCTCAGATCTGACAGCTGGTTTGGGGCCCCCAGGTTTTGTTTTTTTTTAATTATGGCAAGAAATATATGATTATCTTATGAGTCCTGGGTAACACTTGCATAGTGTTTACTGTGTGCCAGCTGCTGGTATAAGCGCTCCACAGAATGACCCCGACTGATCCTCACGGCGACCCTGAGAGGTGAGTGTCGCCATTTCCCCATTTTACAGATAAAGAAACTGAGGAACTGGCATGTTAAGTAACTTACCCGAGGTCACATCCCAAAGTGGCAGAACTAGATTTGATTCCAGGAAGACTGGCTCCGGGTCCATGCTCTTAACCACTTGATTAATCTGCTCCTTTGTGGACTAATTAGAAGGTGCAGATAGAAATAAAGGAGAACATGATAAGTAAGCATCACCTGTAATAACACTACCCAGACAGATGAAACCATTATTACAATTTTGAATATAACCTAACATAATTAATTCCTTCTTCTTACATATTAAAAAAATAAAATCAAACATGTTCACATATTCTCACATGATTCACCTGATTTCTCTTTCTTCTCTTAATAACAGCTTTCCATTTTTTATTAATACACACCACATAAACTTCAATGGTTTCAGTGCATTCCATTGAATGGATGTGCCACAATTTAGCCTATGGATTGTGGTTAATATTTACGTTGTTTTCTTCTCTCTCTCCAATAGCATGTTGCACTGGACATCTGTATGGAAATATCTGTATCTTGTTTTTCATGGTAATTCCTTCACTATGAAATATGTGGGAATCAGGATATCGAAGAGGTGAGGGGGAGGGCATGGCAGGTGGGGGTGGGGGACACCTACCAGATACACAAAACTAGGAAACTGGACTCCCAGTCAACAGCGGAGGAAATCCTGTCTCCCTAAGTGAAATATCTCACCTGACATCCGTTCTTGTGTAGTCCCAGTTTGGGGGGAATCATTAAGGCAAGGGCCAGAGCCCCTGCCCCCGCCCCCCCAGAAGAACATGATAGGAGACTTACCTTCTGTGGCTTAAAGCAGTAAGCTATTCTTTGAGGGGGGTAAGTAGCTCGCTTTAGACATGAGTGTGTTTTAAAAATTACTGTTACTATTTTAGGGTAATGGCTGTTCAGCAGGGTATATGAGAAGTCGGCTGTTGATAAAACTTGTTTACATGAACCTAAATATTCCACCCACCAGACGGAGGGGGCAAGTAGACATCTCTGCTCAGCCTGGGATGTAGACATGGGAGGCGGCCCAGCACAGCTGCTGAGCTGGGTTCTTTGGCCTTTTTGTCCTGACTGGCATCCGTATGGCATCTGTAATGCATTTGTCAAGAGGAAGGCTGCTTATCTGTCCTTGTCCCTTCCTGGGACAAAGGCAGACCTGTCACCATCAGATCAAGGGAACTCTGGAATCATGTGGAAGGACAGCTGAAAGTCTTCTCATTCATTGTGATTTATCATAATCACTGACCCCTCCTCCAGGATGAAATAGGAATAAAACAGTAATGTGATAGGTTAATGCAGATAATTAAAGAGAGTTTAAGACCAGTGTGAGGCTGAACTGTGTGTGTGGGTGGTTGAAATGGTTGTTTGATGTGAAAGTCAATGATTGAATTATTCAGAGAGAGTGATTTCCAAATGATAATTTTACACTTTACATAACTGATTTTGATTTATTATAGTGGCACCCAGTCGAGCTGCTTTAGTTCTAAGGGGCTGTCAGCTTTCCCATCCCAAACCCTTGGTCTGGAGCCCACACACACACAAACCTGCTCATGTCTGAAATTTGACATTGTTGTTGTTATCTCTCTGGCATGGCTTCCCCCCACCAGCCCCCGTCCCTCGTAAGAGTTTATGGCTTGCTTGGCTTTGCAATTTATAGTCTGGCAGAGGGGTGCATGTGTGTACGCGCGTGCGCACAAGTGAGTGCACACATGCTTGCGTTTGTGTGTAGTGAATGGCCCAGATAACCTGATCTCTTTTTCCCTCTCATGGTGGCTTTATGAAAGCTTTGATCTTTTGTCATTTAGCAAGAGGTAGGGCCGTGCTGGGAATAGGACCCCACGGGCAGTTGGAATGAAAACGGTGTAGCGGTGGCAAATTGCCGCGCTGCTTCAGAACTGAAGGGAGAGAGTACAAAGCATGGGGGAGCCCTGCTTCAGGATCAACCCAGGGGAAGGGATGTAAGCCTCCGAGAAGGTATGAACTTAACGCCAGGTAAATCCACCTGAAATATCAGGCCTCCAGACACTGCTGCTGCTCCTCAGCTCAGTCTTTTAGCTGGAAGTGACACAAACCAAGACACGGATCTCCTGCAGATCTTTTTTAGAACAGCCTAGAATACAGGTGCCACATGACAGGCAAGCAAGTTACTTACCTGTCTGCTTGGTTAACACCATACTCTGCCCCCTCTTCAGTCCCAGGCCCTCTTTGCTTTGAAACACCCAGGGAGGGGGGGCTTGCTTATTCTTATGGCTGGAAGCAGTGACACAGGAAGCATTCATTGGCCACCTGACTGAGCACTTATACATGGTACGGTGATATGGACAACAAGTAACGTTTGTTGCGTGCTTACTTGGTGACAGATATTCTTTTAAGTACTTTATACTAACATTTAATTCTCTAAAAAGCCCTATCAAATAGTTCCATTTTTGGCCCCATTTTACTTCTTAGGAAACTGAGGGTGACCGACTGCCCCTGGGCATTCAGTGCAGTGTCTGCACTCAGAGTTCCGCTGCAGCACCTGTCCTAGTGGAAGACTCCACATTCTAGGTTTACTCCTTCAGGAGAGGAGATCTTGGCTTGCCTGCCCTTTTGGATGGCTGGTTGCGGGTCTATGATCTGTGGCTCCAAAGCAGGCAGAAGTAAAGCAGCCCTGTTCAAGAATGTGCTGGGAAATTGTGGGGCAACCTGAGGAGTTTGGGGATGGTGAGGAAAGGTTGGGGCACGTGGGAGGAAGGAAGAGGGGCTAGGGCGCCTTTGTGGAAGAAGAGCAGAAGCAGGGAGGGAAAGGAGGCATCAGCAAGGAGGCTCTGGAAGCCCAGATCCTACCCCTGCCTTCTGGTTTGGCACTGAGGTTTGATTCCCATGACGACAGGTCCTGAAAGTAGCTTTAAGTTTCCCAACCTGTAGAACTTATCAGCTGGACACTGCCCTCCTCTGCTTTGGTCCAGCTTTAATAACCGTGTTAAAAATGTCTCAAACTGGGGTTCAGTTACTGCTGGAGGTACCCAGTGCTGCCCAATTAACCTGGTGGAAGATTTTAAGAAGGGGAAGTTAAATAATATAGTTAGTACTCAAAATATTAGTTTTAAAGCAAAATAAATATTAACTTATTATGGAGTAGAAAATAAAATTCCAATGCATTCTTAAGATGAAATATAGAGTTTCTCAGAACTTTGTCCTTTTACTTGAATTCTGAGCTAGTTTCCCAGACTCGGCAGTATGGACCCACTCTTCTCTGCCCTTCGGGACTTTGAGGGAGAAAATCAGGGGCCACCTTGCTGTACATGACCCCCAGTGTTGCCCAGTAATCCTGAAGGGCAGGAGAGGCCTGGCTCCAACCCAGCGCTCTTTCTGTATGACATCAGGGGATTCTGGTTCTGGAACCACCAGTGTGGATAAGATTCTAATAAACTTGGAGGAGGCTGGAATGCCAGTCAGAGGAAGACAGGAACCCCAGAGGCCTTAGAGAAAAAATAATGGAAACATAAAAGACAAAAGACAATATAAACAAATTTCTAAGACAAGTGACCAACTGGGAGAAGATATATTGTCCATATAAAGGAATAAAGGATTAATATTCTTAATCTACAAAGAGGTCTTAGAAAGCAGAAAGTAAAAAACAACGCCTAGAAAAATGGGCAAAAGTTTGAACAAGCAATTTACAGAAAAAAATACACACACAACCCTCCCCCCCCATGGCTGGTGAACATTTAAAAAGATACACAGCCTTACTAGTTATTAAATGAATGATACACACACACACACACACACACACACACACACACATTCTTTCTTATTACCTAGAAGATTTGCAAAAATGAAAACAGTTTGATGCTGGCACGTGAGCAGGGAAGTGGGCGTAGTCATGTAGTGTTGGTGGCAATGGGTAGTTGGCACAGCCTTCCTGGTCAGGGTTTGGTTGGATCTCCCAGACTTTCAAATGCTCTTATCCAGCACCTACGAATAAAGTAGTAACAGGGGTATTGTATTTACATAAGGATGTATGTATTTTGACATTCTTGATAGTTGGTTTGTGAAACAGTTGGTTGCAACTTAAATGTCCAGTAGTAGGAGCAATGGTGAGCTACACAGTTTCAACCATGTGATAGAATATTCTGTAGCTATTACCTTATTAGGTAAATCTTTATATCCTGACTTGATAATAAGCACAGTGCAGGCTGACAGGCAGACTGATCACTCACTTTTTGATTAGAAAAAGATGTGTGTTTACATATAACTATGTTATCTAAACACAGGTACAGATCAGGAAAGAAAATGCACCGAACTCCAAAAATGGCTATTGTCAGTGAGATTAGAGATGGCTTTCCTTTCATGCATTTTGCAGCGTTTTTCAGAATTTAAACAATACACAAACAAATGCACTCTTGCTGTAGCACTTCCTTTCTGCGCACTTATTTGTTCCCCAAGAGTCACCATTTTGTATTCCTGGTTACCTGTCCAGATAAGTAAATCACCCCCTTCTCCACCACCCTGCCCCACTGTTCATACTTACAGAATCCAAGTTTTCAGTCCTGGAGTTGAACTCGAGGTTTCATCCAACCTCCTTGTTTTGCACATGTGTTTGAGGCTCTGAGGGAACACAGGTCTCGTTTCCTTAGGACTGCCCCGGCTTGTCTGTTGTCCCAATCTCCTGTCTGACTGATGAGTTCTCCTTTTCAGTCTCAGATGCGTCCTGGTCTGGACTAGAAATGATATGGCTCCCCTGCTCATAGAGGTCAAATAACAGCTCAAGTTCTCAGAGTTGGTGGGAGGTGGAGGCAGGGGTCAGAGCTCCTGATTTCACTGGATTTGGTGAAAGGCTATTCCTGCCCTCAGTGAGCTTCTAGGAACTTTGGCAGGAAAAGGCATATCCCCACAGAGGCAGGTGGTTCTCTCTGGAGAATACTGGATTTGGGTTCATACTGCATTCAGTTTTTTGGTTCTGCTGCTTACTGGCTCTTGGTCTTTGACAAGTTAGTTAATTTTTCTGAGTCTCAACTTCCTTCTTTATATGCAAGATTAATAGGACCTCTCTCAGAGGGTTGATATTAGTAGTACATAAAATACTGAGCATAATGCTTAGTATACAATTTCCTTTATGTAAAGACCAGTTAAATGTAATTCTAAATTATGTAAAGGTACAAATGAAAGTCTGATGTAGAAAATGGAATTTTTTGCGGTGTCCTGGCATTGAAGGACACCGGGTACCTTGGATAATCCCTTTCCCCTTTCATAGATGCACTTGCCAATATCCAAGGGAAAGTTCTGTTTTAGGGAGGCTGGAAGATGGAAGAGCTTTGAGTTGTTAGAGGTCAAAGTTGAAGGCTTAAGTGGTTTGGTTCTCTCAGGGGAGTGTTGTAGAGCCAGAGGCTCTTGGAGTCAGAAGTGAACTTGGAAATGATCTGGTGCCACTCTGGGCAGAAATTGCTCAGGTGGCCTCCAGGAGCCAGAACTTCTCTTGTCTTGGCTGATCCTGCTGGGAAACAACTACAAGAAACCCTCTGGTCCTCTCCCTTGTCCCTGGCTTTCCTCCCCCAGGAGCCATGGCTGGGAACTGCCTCCCAAAGGCCTTCCTGCCACATCTCACTTGGAGTACCTACCCCTCAGCTGATTAGGAGCCTGGGTCAGAGGTACTTGGTGGTCAGTTTACACACTTTGTGTTCTTGGTAATGGTTAAGTTTCTAGGTAAATACCTCCTTCGTTTCCTGGTGGGCACAGAAAAGGGCTTATGGGTTTTCACTTCTGAGCTAGGCAAGAAGAAGTGGCAAAAGACTAGATGAAAACAGTAACAATAATAGCAACACTTTTACACTTCAAAACAGTGGCAAAAGACTAGATGAAAACAGTAACAATAATAGCAACACTTTTACACTTCAAAACTTTACGCAGTCTGTCTGGATTCAAAATGGTACTTAATTTGTTTGGAAATTGGAGCCTAAAATCTCACTCATTGTTAGTTTAGCAGTGAACAGCACTCAGAAGGGTTTGTGGTTAGGTTTATTTTCCATTTCTCATGTTTTTTTTTCTTGTAGTTTTCTTGTAATTAAAGAAGAATAGATTATTCCAGGATAACAAAGGCATACTCCACTATGCTGAACATGACCTAACATCATTGGACAAAAAGCTTTAGTCTGTTCGGCATTTATGTTTGCCACAGCAAGAACTAATATTTAGTGAGCATCTACTACAAGCCAGACACTGTGCTAAGAGCTTTACAAACATAATCTCTTTTAATTCTAACGAGAACCTCTAAGTTTGGTGCTGTTATTATTGTATTTATTGAAATGCTGAAACTGGGATTAAAGAAATTAACTTTCCCTTAGTTCCCCACGAGAAAATTCCAGAATATGAAGCTGACCTCTCTGATGTCAACAATCATGTCTCACCTTTATAACCTACAGTGTACCAGACATTGCCCTAGAGAAAGCTCTTTCGTTGGTCGGGTTTTCCCAGTTCTGGTTGAAGCCTCTCTCTTCCACCTCTTTCCTTTCTTCTAGAGGAAGTAAGTTCCAAATACCTGCTGGTTGTCATACTTCCCCGCCTATATGGTCAACATTTAATTACATTAGCGTTTGTTTTCACTAAAAAGTAATCACATTACTGCCTTTCATGTCACATTAGTGAAAACGGATACCAATATGATACATATTAATAGAATATGATGGGAAATTGCTAATACAATTAGACTTTCACATTTTATTAGTTCTGGAGTGACACCGTATGCTGAGGAACAGCTCATGTTAGCGTTGACGAGGAACAAGAAGGAAAGTTGCGGATGCCTTTCTATCCTGCATGGACAGTGAAGGCTCCCAGGGGGCCCTGGAACATTCATGGGGTCCCACACTCAGTTTCTGAGCCCCACTTCCTGTTCCCTCCCGTAACATGAGCACCTTTTGGATTTGGGCCGGGAGAGGAGTTCTTCCTTCACAGCCAGGCTCTGTTGCCTGAACTGTGGTCATTAAAGTATCATGTGACATGATCCTGCCTGGGTGGCCCCAGATCAGATAGAATTAATATTTCATTATCCCTTCTGTGGCGGGTGCTGCCAGAGAGGGGGACACAGGCAGGGAAAATGTCCCCAGGGCCCTTCCCAACACTCAGCAGCAGCTTTCTGATAGGCCTCTGCCTTTGGCTAGAGCCTCAGGAGTAACGTTTGGTTGCTTTGACCTCCCAGAGGTCTTTCCACCTTCCATCCTTCTCTTCCTGCCCAGCCCCCTCCTTTTCCTCCACTCACCCAATGATGGTAGGAAAACCCTTGACTGCGTCACTGGCAAACCTCAGTAGGTGCTACTGTTGAGGAACATTTGTAGTTCATACTCATACCTGCTTAATTGCTTCCTGCCATGTTGGATCTCACCCCTGTGACTTTGTCTCCTCATGTCCCCGACTCAGAACACTGGGTTCAAATGTCTTTTAAGGCCCATTTTAAGTCCTCTTTCCTCCGTGAAGCCTTCCCTGCCCACCCTCAAGCTGATGTAACCCCCAAATTGAACATATACTGCATGGCTGCTTATGTGTTCTCATTGGACCTCTCTAACAAGTTACAGGGGCCACTTCCTGGCCTTGTTCAAAAGGAAAAACAAGTGACTCCTAACTCTGAGAGTTTGGTAAAGCTAATGTTAGACTTGAAAGGAAACGAGGGCCACTGTGGACTCCCAAGAGCAGAGGGTGCAGTGCAGGCTGGTGAGTAAGTACTAGGAGTCAGAGAAGAATGGGGCTCCTGCTGCCTTCCCTCTGCAGCTCATCTCCTGACATTTGGTTTTATCCCTCTTTCCCTGGAACATGATCCAGAACTTGGTGTCTTGGACTAAAGCTTGTTGTGTGACAACTGGGAAGAAAAACTGGCAATTAAGGAAGACATCTCTTGCCTTGACAAAGAAAGGATTCAGATCGAGGGGAAGGGAAGTGGGTGAAAAGACATAAAGGTGGAATGAGGATGACCTGGCTTTTAAATGATAGGCAATTTACTCCAAAGAAATATTTTCACTGCTGAAACAGTAAAAAGAGAACTTAGAGCTTTAGAGTAGTTGGCCAACCTTAATCAATATGGTAACAGGGATTGCACCTGCTCTTTCACACTCCTCTGCAGGGAGGCTGCCGTGGAAATCAGGAGAGAACGTGGGGAGGGAACCTGCTGGAAACTTGCCATCCAGAGGCTTATTAATTTGCACGGCCAAGGGCAGGATCACTGGTCTGTGGGTTGGGAAACCTGAGTCTACACTCCGGATTCTTCAACTGAAGAGCTGAAGGGTGCTGCAATAGGTGATGTATATCCTACTCTAAAATTCTGTAACTCTCCCGAAGAATGCAGGTACCAAGTGTCAAAGAGAAGATCCTGAGAGTCAGGCCTGGTGTTGGAGCATGGGAGGTGGGTAAATATGGAGGGGACCTGGTAGGATCTAGATCGATGGAGCAGGAGGAAGGGGAGCAGGAGGAAGGGGAATGCTTCCAGAGAAGAAGGAGCAAGAGAAAAAAGGAGGCTGGCCGGAATTCCCATAGGGCAAAGGGGTCATGAATAAGAGGCTTCTAGAGGAAGGCTGAGTGGCAAGGCCGGGGCCAGATGGTGGGCCATGTGGGATGGCAGCCTGGAAAGTGTGGACGTGATCCTATATGTATAAGGAAGCCAGTGGAGGCAGGCTGTCTCTCACCTGGACCTGCCCTCTCTGTGATGGCTCATGAGGGACTGGAAAGGCAGCCAATTCTGTCCAGCCCATTCTCCAGGCCCTGGAATGCTGGCAGATGATCCTGTTGGCAAAGCTGGGGACCCTGTGGGAGGAGGGTCTGAAGGAAGCTGCCCTAGGGGACAGAGATATTGGAAAGGTAGGCTTACTAATCAGTTTTCAAAGTAAAGGGAAAGCTGAGGGCGTATCTTTTAAAATTCATACCCAGTCTGCCCCTTCGAAGGTGAAAGACTGTCAAAATGAACCAGAAGTCCCCAGTTGGCGTGGCTTACTCATGTCTACCTCCCCCAACTAGGTGTCTTGGCGGAGGTCTTGTTCTTGCCTCCTGAAAACACACAGGCACAGACCCATGTAGACGCAGGCGCACAGACACACAGGCACGGAGCTGGAAGGTGACTGTGGGAGCACGCCTACCTCGGGCGGAGTCCTGCAATATCCCGCACAAGGGGAAGGCAAAATTGAGGCCATAGTCAATCATTGAATGAACCCAGTGAGTCCTGACCCAGTATTCCAGGCCAGGGGGTTTTGGCCACCAAATGTCCCCCAAGCCAGGGGACATTTCATGAATGCCATACCGTCACTGTTGCCATTGCAGGGAGGATAATCCAGCCTCAAAACATGTGACTGACTGGTGGTCCCCTTCACTTGTTCTTCTTTTTCCCAATGTTTTTCCTAAATGCACATGTGAAATGGGTGTTTGTAAGTTCCACGGATTACATATTGAAACTGTTATCACCATTCGGGCCACTACAACAAACAATACTGATTATAGAGCAGGGATATATTTTGCAATTATAATGTTCTTCAAACTTCTCTGATTGACACACAGCGTATTTAAACAGAGATGATCAAAAATTATGTTCCCAGCGCGGGCCTGGTCTTCGCGTCGGCAGCACAAAAGCTCGCCTCAGTAGGTAACAGTCACCAGGCTGCCTTTGAGCAGCTGTGTTGAGATGGGATTCAGTTTCTTTGTGGGGGAGTGGGGTGGGGGAAGACACCCTGGCTTTTAAATCAAAGACAATTCAGTTTAGAGAAAGATGTACCTTGTGGAAATAAATAAAAGGAGGCACAGTGTACCGTCAGCTGGCCGTCTTAAATCAATAATGCAGGCAGTCCATCTTGCACGCCCATTCAGCTCCTCGCTCCTTCTGCGTTGAGGGGGAGGAGCACCTGCCTTCCAGCCTGGTCCCAGAATAAAAGCCCTTATCCAGGGATGGCTGGGGGTGCAAGTGAGTCTTGCTCTGCTCTTCAAGGCCTCCCTGGAGCTAGCCTGGCGGTGTGCCTGCCAGAGGTCTGAGGATGTTAATGTCCTTTACCTGCAGATCACATCAATCTGCGTCCATTATTTTGCCAAGCAGGGACACCTGGATAGGAGGCTCTATTTTCTTTCAATGGCCCCTAGTTTATTAAAAAAAAAAAAACAAACCCAGCAAAGAGCACGTAATCCCTTTGAGTATTCTTCTAGTGTGCCTAATGGGTTTTTTTGAGAGTGCCAGGTACTGTGAGAAGACTCCGGGCTTAAAAAAAGAAAAAGAAAAAAAAGGAAAGCAGCATTTTTTAATCATCGTCTTTGTTTACAAAGTGGTGACATTCAGTTTTGCTTCAGAGCGAATAGTTTCCAGGTAGAAAAGTCTCATGTTTGTTTTTTGTTAGCTACCAGCTACCAGCACGTCTCTCCCTCAAACTTTGCACAAAATCAACTTACCTTGATTTAAGCAACAAAGAAAAGGACTTGGGGGTTGGAAGGGTGGGAAAGGGGGAAGCTTTTAAAAGATTATCCTTTTGCAGTTTTGATAGATTAAGAGGGTGATCAAACTAGGCAGCATCTTAATAATAGGGCCATGTGAATTTTGGCTAGACTAATGGAAGCTTTTTTTGTCAATTTCCTGTAACCTGTACTTGACAGGACTCAGGAAATGGCATGACTGGCCCACCTTTGATACCCAGAAGAGGCTTAATGAGATTTAAAGGTGCAGTACCATGACTGGAGTTTCCCACATTAGGTGTAAGTTACACACAAAGTCCTTCTGTGCGCTGGTCCCTAGCTGGCTTTGTTGCCTATCTGATGGAATTCAGAGCGTGTTTTCTCTATAGAAGTAACAGCTGAAAGCCGGGCAGCTGAGTTTCTGAACAGAAATTGTTTTTCTAAGAATTTTTTTTTTTTTGTTCCATTGAGGGCTGTGTCTCTGAAATATTATCTATCATAAAAAACATGACATGAATTTACTGTGGCAGTCAGCTGCAATTTTTAAATACACTCGTTAGGTTAGTGAGTAACATCTTACTTTCCCAAAGAGACAGGGAAGAACTGAGGGAACATCAGGCTGTTATTTCTTGGGGGTGGCTGGGGAGGGGTGTGGGCAAGGCCGTGCCAGAACGTGTGAGTTCTGATGGGGCCCAAACGTTTTTGATGGAGTATTTGAGCTGGAAATATTCAACGTGAAAGATCTCGCCTCAAGGAGCAGTCTGTCAGCGGGAGTGGGCTGGGAGTCATGACGAGCCTCTGTATGCCTGTTATGTGGGTTTGAGGGTGGAGCTGCCTAGGCAGGGTGTAGGGGTTACAAAGCCGGTCTTGCTAAGGTTTTATGACTGTGAGTCTTCAGGGGACCCCCAGGGAAGCAAAAAAATGTCTGTCTCTGGCAGTTATTCTGGTGAGGCTGTGGTGTAATGGAACACACCCCAGTGAAAGTGGGTGAGAAATGCTCTTAGAATCCTATTCATTCTGGTACCTGTCTCCTTCAGGCATTAGGCGGGAAGCTCCTCTGCTGGCCAGCAGGCTAGGGATCCTGCACTATACCACCTACTGAGCGCAGGCCTCCGTCCCTGGGAAGCTGCCAGCTAAGACTTGAATGCCCTCCCAGAGATCCTTTTGAATTCTCGCCTAAAGGGGTTGAAGATGAACTTGGCTGTACCATGCTCTCTGTCCATTCCAAGTACAGGCTGGGGTTGTTGGTCTTCTGTAGTGCTGTGGTCATGTGCACCCCTGTAGAAGCAGTCCCTGGACTCCTCCAGTGGGGTGGCAGTGAAACCCTGTCTGTGTTCTTCAACAGGCAGAATCAGACCAACAATACTGCTTCCGGCTTCTGCATCTGAAAGCAAAACGTTCATGTTCTTTAAAGAATCAAGGCCTGAGCATCTCAGGAGCCAACCCGATAACCATGTAGATTGATATTAAGGGGCAAAGCTCCCAGGAACATTTAAAACTGATTTTCAAGACACAAAGTATCCATATTTTAGTTTTGTATTGTCCACAGATGCACTTAAGGAATCAATGAGAATAGTGGGATGGATAGGTCTTATTAGAGTTCATGTTTTTCTGTTTTACCTCATCCAGCCTTATAAGAATAGATTCAGTTTTTTCTTTTTTCCCATCTGATACTCATGATTTATAGATATCAGAGCTTCCTTTGCCATTGTTGGCCTGGCATCAGCTAACCTTTCTCTCTGGGTTTTCCTTCGATGGTATTTGAAACACCACTTGGGAGAAATCAAATGCAAACTGACCTATTTTACAGATAGACATTTGTGTAGGTTTTTTTTTTTTTTTGTACATACATCTGTTTAAAATATCCACAAATAGAAGCACTGAAATGCTCACACATGGCTCTTAAAAATGTGTGAAGAGCCAGGTAAGGTTGGGGGCTGCATGGTCAGGGGCCCCGGAAGGAGGCTGGCTGAGGAGGCTGTGGGCCAGGGGCTGCCGGCGGTAACGGGCGGAGGAAGACCAACTTGCACCAGAGCTTGGAGCACACCAACCTTGGCCCAAATGCCACCGTTTAGTAGCTGCGTGGCTTTGAAAAATCACTTAGACCTTCTGAATGGTGCTGTTAGCTGTGGAATGGGGATAGTACCTATTTCATGAGATTACTGTAGCTTTCAATAGTTTTGATCATGAACTATAGTAAGAAATGCAGTTTACATCATGACCTGCCGCACACAAATACATACATGCACTTATAAAACCAAAACAAATACTTTATGAAACAATTTTTACTTATAGCCTAGTATTTCCTTTTCTATTCTATTTTTCATGGAACATGGTGATTGCAACCCAATGAACTGATTTCATGACCAAATAATGGGTTGCAAGGGAGAATTTGACAAACATTATAGGTACTTAATAAATGTCCATTCCCCTAATATGTTGATGGTCCGTATCTTTATTATTTAGGATATTATAAGCTATGCTACAGAAGCAAGCCCTGCAATAGCTATGGCAGAACACTATGGAAATTTATTTCTTGCTTTCGTAAAGTTCAGGGTGGGTTGAACAGTTTTTCAAGGAGACTCTCCTCTATGTCGGATCCAGGTGGCTTCCATCTAATCTCGCCACATGGCCTTCACAGTTACAGCTAAAGGGAAAAAAGTGGGATGGAGTTATCTCATGGATGCTTTTAAGGACTGGATTTGAAAGTCCACATATCACCACTACTGCCCCTTTAATGGCCAGAGCTCAGGCATGTGGCCCCCCACAACCCAACTGCAAGAGAGGCTTTCTGTGTGTTCAGGAGAAGGAAACTGTGAGGAGACAGAGTGAATGGCATGAACTATATAAGGTAGTATTTAGGCAGGATGCAGGGTAGGTCTCAGATACATGGAGGCTTAGCCATCAAGATGAAGGAGCAGACTGAATTAATGATTTTGGAGGGGGGGGCACTTTGTGCTTTTCTTGATGCCATCCCCATGATTCTAAAGTTTCACAGGCTCACTTTTATGGGTATAGAAACAGTTGTCAACAACTAATGTGAGTTTACTTGTTGCTTGATCATGGGGGTGGTCCTTGCAAGACAATGGACTAGGACTGAAAGTTCTGTTTCAAGTTGGTGAGCCCAGACTGTGCATATCGCTAATGATAATTATAGTGGGCATTTATTGAGTGCTTACAGTGTGCCAGGCATTGAGCTAAGTAGTTTACATGCTCTATTTTAATCATCATCGCAACCTTATTGAGAAGAATCACATATGTCTTAGTCCCCTTTGAATTTACCTATTCTGCTACCTTTATTTCATAGGTGAACAAAAGCTTGAGTTTAGAGAGGTTGTGATTTTTCCCAGTGTTGCCCAACAAATTAGTGATTATGCTTGGATTGAAAGCCCAGATCTCCTGATCCCTATAATAAGGACAGGCTAGTTGGGGAGGATGGGGGAAGATTGTGTACATGTGACATTTTAGTGGCCTTAGCAAAGTGTTGATTGAAACTTAAATTTTAGGATCTTCAGTTTTTCCTAGATATAAACCAGAAATTTTAATTCATGCTGGAATAGAATGCTCAAAACTCTGCAGCCAATATTAAACTTGTTATTTTAGTTTGAATTGGTCATTTCAGGCAGAAGTAACCAAAGCATTCTCAAAGGTCTGGTAATTTAAACTGTTGATAACAACTTGAAGTGGAAATACAAGTATAGATTGTAGTAAAAGATCCTTATCCATGATTTTTACTTCTTTTCACATATATCTGCATGCTGTCCTCTAGTTACTCAGCAGTTCTTGGTTGTTACCATTACTGATGAGAAAAATTGGAACTTTCAAAAAAAAAAAACAAAAAACAAATGTGCTTCTGATAATGATAAGGTACAGCTGGTTTAAGCCACCGCTTAAAAGATACAAATTCTTAAAGAAGAACGTCCTACAGATGAAGTTGTTAAGCTCTTCTAGTGGTGACTGAGGAAGATTCCAATACATCTCTCATCTCTCTTTGGAGATCTTGAAAGGTACTTCTCCAGATTGGCTCAAGCCAGAGGGGCTAACCAATGACCATCTAAGGTTTCCTCCCTGGGCAGAGGGATTCTATGATTTCATGAAATTATCTTCTAGTTCAATGTTGCAAATGTCTCCTTAAAGAGTTACAGAAAACAATAACCTATGGATGGATGTGTGTCCCTGCCTGTATGCAACCTGCACACACAAGGCCCATGCCCAGGTGTTTTTATGATTGCCTTCCTGAGGAGGCTGAAGGGCATGGATGTTAGGAATGAGATGGTCCTAGCCTAGCTTAGTTGGAATTTGCAGTCTTTTATTGTCTCTGTGTGGATTTGCAGCTATAAAATGAGAAATTCTTTTCTATTTCATATTCCCCACCATTTTATATTTTAGGGCTCAGGCAAAGGGCAAAAATGAGACTAGTCAGGCAGGTGCTTCCAGCGCCAGTGCTCCCGCTTCCCGCGCCCTGCAGTGGGCCTTGCAAATGTGGAGGTTCCTTTAAGCTGGCAATTAATCATGTGTCCTGCAAGGACGAGGGTGAGAGGAGCAGCGTCTCACGTCTTCACTATTAACCAGTGTTTAAAGGGATGTGCTGCTTGGTGGGGGGCTGGTACCTGGGCTTCCAGGGCTCATTCTGAGGTGTGCGCTCAGCTGGGGAGAGGATTTTTTGTACCGGCATGTACCGATAATTTTATTAACTGGAAACCAAGCCTTCTCTGCCTCAACACAGGCTCCGGATATACTTGCATAATGTGTTTGACATTTCTGAGACAGTGCAGTCTGAGGAGAATGAGCACTGAATAGGGAATCAGGAGTGCTAGTTTTGTCCTGACTTGGCTTCTGACCTGCTCTTTCTCCCTGGGCAGCTCACCTAACCTCTCTGTGCCTCATTACCTCCCTTTCCCCTCCTGGAAAATCAGGACCGTTTCTTCTGCGTACTCTAACTCAGAGATGGCAGGCGCATCCAGGCAACTTACTTGGCTCTGTTGCTGGAGAAGGTTTACTATACATTCATGATGGTGTTTTTGTCTTTGTTATGATTACAGTAATTTTATTTATTTTTTAATGACTCTGTAGAAATGACTGTGAACCCAGTATCACAGGACAAACTCAATCTTACAGTGATCTACTGTTGAGATGCAGTCTTTCGGAGCTATGATATAATAATTTCCAAGTGTCGCCTTCTGAATGCAAATCAGCATTTTGCCCTAACTCTTGAGATCTAGCTATGTATGGGGCCCCAATTTAGAGAGATGTGCTCATCTTTCTTTCACTTTTTTACTGGACAAGGTAGGTTCCATTTCTCTCTCTTTTTTTCATTATAAAAATTTGGAAGCTCCCTTCCCCAGCCCCAACCTGACTCTTTACTTTTTTCTTTTTTTTTTAATGCCCTGGATGGAGGAAAGCCTTCTAAGGCTTATCACCTGCAGATGGTGCTTCTGAAAAGGAGAGTGTATCAGAAAGTTCCAAGCACTGAAAATGGGTGTGTTAATGACCCTGTTTTGCATCTTTAATTACAGCATTTGCCACCACACATGCTGTAATCATATGCTTTCTTTAGAGCCAAAGCAACATGCAATTCCAGGTCCATTCTTTAATGGACTGGCAAATCAATCACAGGTCTCGTCAAAAACACCACTGCATCATGGGTTTCTTTACACAGACCATTGGATCAGATCTACAATGGGCCACTTCTCCCCAAGAGGTTCAAAGTCCCCCTTAACAAATGTCTTGCTCAAATGTGAGGTTTTCTGATGTCTCTCTGTCTATCTCTGCTGCCTTCTCTTTCCCTCCTTGGAAAACATGACTTGCTTCTGAAATTTGGCAAGTGAAGCTTGCAAGGGGCAGACTTGGGGACAGAGATGGAGATTTATAAGATCCCTGGAGAGTGCCCAGAAGTCCTCTTGGCCTAAAATATCTTGCTTATTTAGGTTTCCCAAAGAATAAAATTCTTCCACCCCTGGTGGTGGCTTTGGGGTTAAGCATTGCCCTCACAAGGGAGGGGGCTTTGCATTTAAAAAGCATATTCTTTCTAGAAGCAAATCAGAGTCCATTCCATTATAAGCACCTGTTTATATGAAACTGCTTTCTCCCTGACCTGAGGGGTCCTGGAGCCGAAGGGTGAGAGCCTGCTGGCTGTCAATGTGCTGGTTTGCAGCTTTCAGGCGAGGAAAAGGCCAGAAGGGGGCTGGAGAGCTTTGAGGATCAGCCTGGCCTCCTTCCCGGTCATCGGTCATCATGGAGTCTCACCTTAGTGAGGAGAGATTCTCGACAAGGTGATGAGGAGGGTTGAGGAGGTGATAGATCACCTCCTGTTAGACCAACACTGTTAGAGTTCAGGAGTCATAAATTCTGAATAAATGGCCAATGTCACATTAGGGGCTGGGCTTCTTTTTCGGAAAGATCTTGAGTTTCTATGTAAAGCATCTGCTGTTTCTCTGCTCTATGTTATGTATTCATTTATTTTTTAATCCCCACTTAAGGATATATTTTTATTGATTTTTAGAGAGAGGAAGGGAGAGAAAGAGAGAGAAACATTGATCGGTTACCTCCTCTACATGCCCCAATTGGGGATCGAACCTGCAACCAAGGTGTGTGCCCTGATTGGGAATCGAACCCACAACATTTTGGTGTCTGGGACAACCCTCTAACCAACTGAGCCACCCAATGGGGCTCCAGTGTGTTAATTATTATTGACATATTGTTAATATAATAAATAAGAATATATTATTAATTATTATTTAGTGTCTGCTTCCCCTCACTAGAATGTAAGTTTCCAGAAGGCAGTTTCTTTGTTTTGTTCATTGTTGTATTGAGGTGCCTAGAACCGTGCCAGATATACCACAGTTGGTGTTCAGTGAGTATTTGTTGAATAAGTGAGCACATTCATTCTTTTCCTTGGAGCATGAGAATTCACTCTCTTCCATTTCCGCACCTACACACTACTCACTGCTGCCCCAGGAATTCTTAGACTCATAGGCTTGGCACCGTCTTTCTTTTCTAGGGCCTTCTTAGAATTGGACAATTGCAGATATTTGATTTCCACCCCCTTTCTTCAAGTGAGAAAGCTGTAAACAGTGATATGGCAGTCTCTACTGGCTTTCTGCGCGATGCCAGTGACGGTTTTTTGCAAAGGGCAAGGCCTGGGATTGAATGTAAACAAACACAGCCCACGAGTTTAAAATAGACCATTGAGCAGCTCACAAAATAGGCCCCTTGTTTTTAAAAGAGCAGTGGACGCTCTCGAGAAATAATAAGGAATAATAAGTCTGGAAGCTGGATAGAAAGCTCTGATGCTTTCTGGCTGCGTTTGTCCTTCGAACTTTATTCGCGCTTGGCACGCCTGTAACGGAGCCACTGCCAGCCGTGGCCAGGCTGCGCAGGCAATGGAAAGTTTATCTGGGCTGCTGGAGGGGAATGGGAATCTCTTTGAAAAAAGTGTCGCATTCTTGTGGTGCTAATTTCTAAGAGACACAGGTTCTGCAACATGTGTGACCTAGGGCCATTCTCTTAACAAGCCCAAGTTTTCTCATCTGCAAAAAACGGGGCATTAATACCTACCTCATAGAGTTGTTTTAGGATGAAGCGGTATGAATGTAGAGTCCCTGAATTCCAGACTAGTCCTGTTGTGTTTATTTCTTCACACCCAGCGCCTCACACTGCGCCTGGCATCTGATGGGTGACAGCAATGCGGACCCCCTACTGCAGGGGAGCAGCCCAGGACAGCAGAGTCCCTTTGACAGCAGTTTGGAGGCATAAATAGCATTCTCTTCACTTTCTTCCCTCCACAATCTTTGTTCTTTTAAAAAAAATGTGAACACATACCCACAAATAAGAGTACGTTCTCATTGTGAAAAATTTAAATAATTAAGAGATATGTTCCTGTGCCCACTTCTCCCTAAAGTAACCAGTTAGGAGTGTTTCCCTCCAAAGGTGGTATCTCTTTGTCATCTGTCTCTGTCTCTCTCTGTATCTCATTTCTGTCTATCATGTGCTGCTTATTTGTCTACCTACCTATCTACCTGTGATGGCTGATTTTATGTGTCCACTTGACTGGGTCATGGAGCACAGATATTTGGTGAAACATTTTCCTGGAAATCCTGTGAAGGTGTTCTATAATGAGACTAACATATAAACTGGTAGACTTCCAGTGAAGGAAATTAACCCCCATAATGTGGATGGGATTTATCTAATCAGTTGAAGGCCTTAATGAAACAAAGACTGACCTCCTTGGAAGAAGAAGGAATCTGTCAGTAAATTGCCTTTAGATTCAACTGCAGATCTTCACTGGGTCCCCAGCCTGTTGACCTACTCTGCAGATTACCAAGCCTCCAGAATTGCATGAGACAGTTACTTAAAATCGATCTCTCTCTTTTTGTCTGTCTCATAAATATATTTCCTGCTTCTCTGGGGAATCTTGAATGATACCCTATCCTGTCCTTTCATTAATTCATCCATCTTTTCATCTATTTATAGGGGGATAATTTATTGAGATATTAATTTGTGTTCCATTCTTATTCTATTATCTTCTCCCATTCCAAGAAGGCAGCCAACTTTGTATTATAAAGTTAAAGGAGAAACTGTCAACCCCTACTTCTCTTTCTATAAGCTCCAGAAACTCGATGGGCTTATTACTTACGTAGGATGGAAAAAGAGACAGAAGCTCTGAGGAAGGACCAAAGGGAGATCCCCCAAGACCACGGATGGGTTTCATAGGATGGGACGTTGTCCACACCTTCCCTTCTCTCTTAGGCAGGGACCGGACACCTAAGTTGTCTCATGTGCTCAAGGAGGCACTTTAGTCACCGGGCTCTCCTACAAAGACCCCTTTGCCCAAAGATGATATAATGATTCCTGTGTCCTTTGGATAATGTAATGACTGGCGTGGACCAGTGGCTGGGCGGGGCTGTAGGGAAAGTTTTGTATCACTCTGGAACCTTGGCACAACACAGGGGTGGGAGGTGGGAAGATACAAGTCAAAATAATGACTAATATTATATAGCCCTCCAGCTATGATGCCATTTACATAAAAGATGTGTATGCACTATATGTATAGTTTTGAGTATTCAAAATGTTACTTTAAAAAAATATTGAAGTGTTTAAAGTAGGCCTTGAAGTTTTTATTCACTACATTTTGGATAGTTTTCCATAACTGTATCTTATTCTTATAAATATTCTGTAGAGTATTCCATGTTGCTCATGTGCCTTAATTCACGTGAATTACTTCCTATTGTTCAATATTTATGTTGTTTCCATTTTTATATTGTAAACAATACTCTAGTGAACATTCTTTAGTATTGGGTAAGTATTCCCAATTGCTTGAAAAAGTGAACCTCGCCTCTTCCCAGAATTCTGTTCTGTGCTCCCATGCTGACTGGACCCCAGCTCTGTGAGAGGCTCAGCGGGGACTCCAGAGCAGGCAGAAGAAACCATCCTCCCTGCTGGAGCCTGTGATCTTGTAAAGAAAGTAGCACCTAAAGAACAAGAGACTTCTTTCTGTAGCCACAGGACATCATGGGGTGAGAAATCAGGACTGACAATGTAATTTGGGGAGTCATAAGAGATTGACACTTTTTGTGTATGGGAACAGAGCTGTCCCTAATTAAAACCACACCTCCCTTGACACCTTCTTGGGACACATGAATGTGTGGCAGGCAGAGCATACTTCCATCTCTAGTTATTCTCAAGCCATTTGCCTTTTCTTATTTCCCTGGGGAGTTGTTACTCTTTTTTTTTTTTTTTTTTTTTTTTAAGAATAAAGACTTGACAGAGCTAAAGTCCCAGGTTCCAGTTCTCTGACAAGTTTGTGTGTGTCATTGCTGTGCATACAAATTTCCATAAGTAATACAAACTATTGTTTTATGTGTCTGAAAATTTTACAGATCTTTTCAGCAAGTTGTAAACACATGTGGCCAGACACTTGGTCTTTTTCCGTAACCCTTCCAGCCTCCCTGAGTCTGAGTAGTTAGTGTGATCTTCATGCTTGACCAGACTCAAGAAGGTGGGGCCTGGGAGGCCACCTTGCTTGCTTTCTTCCTCACGTGCGCCCCACCCCTCTCTCCTGGTGCCCCCTCTGCACAGCCTTCAGCCAGGGCCTGGCGTTTATTTATGAAGGCTTTTGAAAGACTCTGGGCCAAGACTTTCACTCATAAAAACCTAAAGGTCCATTTTCCAAGGACTCTTTTATGGAGAAACACCTGAGAGTGAACATTTATTTAAAAACTAAGGAACAAATGCATCTCTAGTGAGTAGGTGGGAACCTTTGGGTCCCTCCTTGGAGTGCCCTGGAAGGGACACCGGATGACAGGGTGTGGTTCTGCTTACCGCCTTGGCCAGTGTTGGTCAGCGGACGTGGGGAGGGAGAAGCCGCTCATTTTGGCTGGTCCAAAGCAGAACAAGGCTCTCACTGATAGGGCTATTTAGAGAATCCCATTCTTGGTCCTCTCCTGATGAAATGAGGGAAAAAGGTACTCCTTTCCTTTTTAGACAACCTTGTCTCTGGCCAGGGTAGAGAAGGGGAGGCCGAAGTACCCCAGTCCTTGGACTCTAAAAGGTGACAGGGCTGCGAGCTCCTCTGGCCCCAGATGAAGGTGCTCATTTCCTCTGGGGCACAGAGGATGGAGTAGCAGGGCCTCTTCTTTCCTCCCTTTCTTCTTCTTTCTCCCATTTCTTCTTTTCTCATATCTGGGAAATGTGAAACTTGCACTTCAGTATGATTTGATTTGATCTGATTATTTTTCTTAAAGCTGATGAAGTGCTAGTGTTGGCACAGGTCTTTTTGTGTCAATAAAAGGAAGCAACAAAGAAGAGATATGAAAGTTCCCATTTGATATAAGAAGAATTTGTCATAAGATTCTCCACACCAAATACCCAGCCTCAGAGAGAATATTTTTGCCATCAGCCTTGTCACCTAAGACTCCATTCTTTCTCTCCTTTTCTCCCCTTTCTTTCTCTGAAACATTTATATGTGTGTCTGAATACAATGAAGTTGTTTTAAGCTTTTTTTTTTTTCAATTATTCAACAACTTTTAAGCGGAGAAAAATTTGGGTCTCTTAATTTCGTTTTCATTTTTTTTTTTTTTTGCATGTGTGTGTCTCCTTTCTGTTTGCTAAACAGTAATTGCAGATCTTCCTGGCCACCTTTAATACTCCCAGCTAATTATCCTGAAATAAATCTCTTTCAAGCCTGCATGCCAGCAGTTCTGGGATCCGAGCGGCTCTTTCAGCTCCCGGCTGCCTGTCACTCAAATGGGCCTCAGCTGCAACTCCGAATGATGAGTATTAACCTCCCGCTGGGAAGATTCGCCCAATCTCCCCACTTCCAACAGCAGCTCCCAGGGCCTCACCATGCTTCTACCTGTTAGCCTAAGCTGGGATTTTCTTTTGCTAACGCTGTGATTTTGAAAAGTGGAAGAGGATTCCTGAGAGGAAGATACTCGGTTAACCTTCTCCTAATTGCCATTCAAGATGGAAAAAGGAGAGAAAGATGGTGGCTGGCGGCTGGGCCATGGAGTGGCGTGAGGTCTTGCCAGGAAGTGCACTGGTCTCTTGGTGGGCATGTGTGAATATACTGTGGCCCAGGAGTCTAGATTCCTGCCTGAGGGCTTTGATGGCTGGCACCTGGGGACAGGCCTTCATTTGGACTGATTGTCTTCTCTGATGTGCTTTCTCCTTCTCAGATGTCCCTCAGGGACTTTTGGTAGTTCATTGGGTTCTCCTTCCTCAAACCTCTTCTGTTTCCTTCCAGATTTTCTCTTGCCTTGTCCAGCAAGACTCACTGATTCTTGCTGGTCCCTAGCCTGTGTATTTGGTCAGATTGTTGTGATTGGCCCTGTTTGCCTCTCCTGGATGAGGTACTGCTCTCCTCTCACTTTTGTTTTCCTTCTCATTCCATAGACTTCCCAGCTTCCTTACCGCATTCTTCTGGTAAGATAAGAAGATACCTACTTGGGAAGGCCCCATAGCAGAGTGGGAATAGCACAGGTTCTGAGGTGATACTGCCCAATGCCTGGCAAAGAGTAATAGTCTAGTTAAATGAATGACTGGATAAATAAATAATAACATAACAGAACAAAACATATCTTATCTCCAAATATTAGGCAACCTTCTTCCTAGATTGACTTCCCTGAAACTTTTTTTCCCCCCCTATGCTGTGGAAGACTACTTGTTTACCAATTGCCATTTCTCCTTTTTGTAGGAAGAATTTCACTTCTTGGCCCCTGGCAGACACTGTCACATGACTTGCTTTGGTCAATAAATGTTAACTAAAGCCCGTGTGTGTCACTTGCAAGTAGAAGCTGTGAGAAGTTTGAGTTCTCTTTTTTTTCTATCACATTGGGCTAGAAAAGTTCCAAATAGTGGGTGCTCCATGAGCTTGGATTTTGGGGCGAGCAACCCCAGGAAATCTACCATGGATGTATGGTGCGAACAAGAAATAAACCTTTGTAGTTTTAAGATACTGAAGTTTGAAGTTTCTTTTGTTTTTGTTTTTGTTTTGTTTTGTTTTTTTAATGACTACAGTGTAATTAACCTATCCTGACTGATACACAAGTATACAGATCTACTCATTGATATCCAAATGTGGGTTTTTTTCTTAGCCTTTAAATGTACAATTTTTATCTGCCTCTAAAGATGTTTTTCTACTTAGCTGGCCTCTTTTTCTCTGTGCTGCAAACCAGATATCAGAAACCTATATCCTGGCCAAAGAGAAAGAGAAATGTTTTTGTTTAGATGCTTGAACTAGAAAGTTAAGTCTTGCATCATAACTGGATCCCTAGTAAATGATGTAGAACACCAAATAACTCCTATGTCTATGTACCTTATCTCAAGATACCAGAGCAAAACGTCCACATACAGTTGCAAAGACCACAGTGCAAAAGGCTGTACAAGCCCTTTGTTGGGCTCCTCTAATAGAGGATCTGCTTATAAGAAATCTTCAGGAGCTAGGAGGAACTGTGTGTTCCTCCATCAACACAAAACCAGAGAGTTCATTCTAAATGATGCCTTGGACTTTGCTGAAGTCCTCCAGGGAATTATAATGGGAGGACCCCTTCCCATGTGCATCCTTGGAGTGATTCAAGCAAAATATGAGTGCCTGATACTTCCAGGCCCTGCCATTCTCATTTTCTCCTTAACCTCAGCTCCACGGAGGCCCCTTGGCCTTTTTGCTGCCTTATGTTTTGGAGGACCCGGTTTTCTGATTTTCCCTTTTTGTGGCCTGTGCCTTCTGTCCAATAGAGGGAGCTCAACAGATTTTACCCAGCAACTGTCCCCCCTGGATTTTCCCCTTTAGTTCCTGCCATGGATTGCTTTCATCTGCCAAACCTCGATCTTGATTAGTCACAGGTCTGCCCTCAGACACAGCGGAGTTTTAATCCCAGTGAACGCTGGTTGAACAGTGAAATGTAGAGTCACATGTTAGTCAGATTTTCTTTCTCTAATAGTGTCCCAGCTTCAAACTCCATCCTGTGACATAGAATGAATACTGTTAACTGCCAGAAGAATCCTTTGTGGCTGAATATTTCCTGCATCTGTAAATCATTCTCCTACTGCCTACCATGACAGTTATGCAAGTGACCTTTGGATTTCACAATTAAAAAAAAATTTATGACATTTTAATCTACTCTATCCATGGAAATGCATCACACTGAAATTGTGAAATCAAAGAATAAGTGAAAAACAATCATCAGTGAAAACAATGAAGTGATGGTTTGACCTGAAAGGCATTGTGCTGTAATAGGAAGAGCTCCAATCCCAGCTCTACCACTGACTGACTGTGTGACCTTGCACAGATCACTTAACCTCTCTCAGCCTTAGTTTTCCTATCTGCAAAATGTGAAAGGACCCTTTCCAGTTCCAGCATTTTATAATTCTGGAATGTAATGTTTATGAATATTAAATAATGTTAACTTCAAACATGTATTTCCTGGAGTGTTCATTTCTAAGGCTCCCTGGGAGACTCTTGTTATTGCTTTTGATAGTCTTTTTGTTGGGCTGATTTTTATCCTTCAAAAAGTTCATCCCAGCAATCGTGTGAAATGAGCGAGGGCATTTCTCTCCAATTCACGTTTGAGACTTACTGAGATTATGTCCTTCTTCCAAAGTTATGTAGGCCCTTTAGTGGTAGAAGTGGGATCAGAACCCAGAAATCCAGACACTCATACCCATATAAGTACTCATAAAAGATATTCATGTAAGAGGGAATTGTCTCTCCAATGATATTGTTAGAGTAGGAATTATTGAGACATACCTTACCGTCATAACTCAGTTTAATCAATATAATTGAATGCATTTTATATGTTTAGTGGTGAGCAAATAGTGTTTCTTAGTCTCAAAGGAGGTATAGTCCATTACATAAACAGATGTAGGAAGTGCTATGATAAAGGTATTTTCAGGACTTTCTCTTCTAATCAGGATGGAGTTAGAGGGATCGGGTTTACTCTCCCACCCAAAATAACTGAAAAACTGGAAAAATATTTGAAATAATGGCTTTTAAGTCAGTTGATATGAGGCAACAAAGGACAGCATTCCTGAAATATGGGGAATAAATGAGGTGAGCCCTATGGTCACTCAAGCTTATTTTCTGAAGAGAGTTTCCAGGCCAAGGTATAAAGAAGGAAAACCCAGTGGATCCCAGTAGTTTCTCTGAGTTTAGAATGCATAGCTGGAAGTCTGGAGCAGCAAAGGGCTAGGGTACACAGGGCAGGGTTTCAGAGTAGAGACTTTCATAGAGAAGGAGCTTCAGAGACCTTTGTGTCCCATCAAATCATCAATTGAGTGGTAGTAATCAGTGCATGCATGTGTAGAATCTATTCAAGGCTAGAGAAAGAATCACTTAAAAAGATTAGAGGAAACCTATCTTTGAAGATTTATACAGGGGCAAGAATAGTTCCTGTTTCTATCATTCAGAGTAGAAAACCTCATAATTCACAAGAAATTGAGGAGAATACTCAGAGGAGTTTTGTCTCAGTAGCAGAAAAGAAAAAGATTAAGTGATTCCACCCAACAAAGCCTCACTAAAAAGACCTAAAAGAAACTTTACAAACAACTTTGTCAAAGGAAAAAGCTCAAAGTATTTATAGGATATTAAAAATATCCAGTACCCAACAAGGCAAAGTTCATAATGTCTAACAATTTGATTAAAAAAAATTAAGGCAAGCAAAGAACCTAGAAAACATGACCTATAATGAAAAGTCTATCGGTGGAAACCAATTAAGAAATTACACAGATGATAGAATTATAGACAAGGACACTAAACAGTTACAACTGATTTAAGTTTATAAGTTTAAGAAACTACTGTTATCATTGAGCCTGTTAGCTACAGGAGTGGAAGATATACAAACTACAGTCTCTGAGATGAAAAATATACTGGATGAGATGAACAGCAGATTAGATATTGCAGAAGAAAACATCAGTGAACTTGAAGACATAGCAATAGAAACTACCCAAAATAAAACGCTGAGAGGAAAACATTTAAAAGAAATTAAAACCCCCTAGAGTATGTACCAGTGAACTGTAAGACAACTTTACGTGGTTTAACTTTTTTAAAAAGATTTTTATCTATTTATTCTTACAGAGAGGGAAGGAGAGGGAGAAATTGATCGATTGCCTCTTCCATGTGCACTCTGACTGGGGACTGGGCCCGCAACCTAAGCATGTGCCCTGACCGGGAATTGAATCAGCAACCCTTTGACTTGTGGGACAGTGCTCAACCAACTGAGCCATACCAGCCAGGGCTCCATGTGGTTTAATGTATGTGTAAGCAGAGTTCTTAAAAGGGAAGGGAGAAAAGCATAACAAAAAGAATTTGAAGAAATATTGATAAAAATTTCCATTAGATATTAGAAACTTAGTGGGAACTTAAGTATTTGGTTGTACTTATATGTGAAGTGGTACTATATCACTCAAGGGTAGAATGTGATAAGTTAAAGATGAATTAGGTAAACTGTAAAGGAACTACTAAAATAATATAGTTATAGCTATTAAGCCAAAAAGCAAATAAAATGGCATAAAAAATGTTCAATTCAAAAGAATGTGGGAAGGAAATAAAGGGGAACAGATGAGACAAATAGAAAACCAACAGCAATATGATAGATTAAAATCCAACCATATCATGAATTACAGTAATCGTAAATGGTTCAAAAATCCCAATCAAAAGGCAAAATTTGTCAGATTTGATAATAAATCAGGACCCAATTTTATATTGCCTATAGGAAATTCACTTTAAAGACAGAAGTCAAAAGTACAGAAAAAGTATATAATGTGACACTAATAAAAAAGTGGGAGTGGATATTTTAATATCAGACAAAGTAGATTTCTGAACAAAGAATATCACCAAGAATAAAGAGTATCTTTTCATAGTGATAAAAGTGACAATTTCTCAATAGGATATTATAGTTCTAAACATACAAGAAGCAAAAACTGAGAAAACTGTATGAAAAACTAGATCCACAACTATAGTCATAAATTTCAGCACCCCTCTCCTACTAGCACTTGGAACAGTGGACAGAAAATCACAGAAAATCAGTAAGGATATGGGAGACTTGGACAACACTATAAACAAACTTGTTCTGATTGACATTTATAGATCACCCTATGCAACAACAGAAGAACACACATCTTTTCAAGTTCACACAGAATATATTTTGCTAAGATTATATTCTGTACACACAAAAGAAGCCTCAATAAATTAATAAGATTCACATCAAAGTATGTTCTCTGACCAGGAGAGAAGTAAATAAATAACAAAAATATTTTGAAAACCCTCAAATATTTGCAAATTAAATAGCACACTTAAAAATACCTATGGGTCAAAGAAATAACCAAAAGGGAAATCAAAAAGTATTTTGAAAATTGAGAAAAAATATCAAAATTTGTGAGAAACAGCTAACTAAAGTACTCATAAAGGGAAATTTACAGTACTAGATGTCTATATTAGAAAAGAAAATAGGTTACAAACCAATGACCTCAACTTCTATCTTGAGAAATTAAAAAGAGAAAGACAAATGAAACCCAAAGTAAGGGGAAGAAAGGAGTTTTAAAGATTGCAGTGGAAATCAATTTGAAAGTAACAAAAATAATAGAGATAAATCAATGAAACTAAAAGCTGATTCTTAGAGAAGATCAATAAAATCAACAAATCTCTAGTAAAACTGATAGAGGAAAAAGGAAAGAAGATATATATTACCAGTATCAGGAATAACAGAGGAAATATGATTGCATTTAGCGGATATTTAAAGGATACTAAAGGAGAACTTTATGCTAATATATTCTACAACTTAAATTAAATGGACAAATTCCTTGAAGGGTACAAACTACTAAAGATCATTCAGGAAGAAATAGGTAATCTTATTATTCCGATGTAAAAATTGTATTTCTATTTAAAAATCTTCCCACAAAGAACACTCCAGGGCCAGAGGGTTACATGAAGAAATTCTACTGGACTTTTAAGGAAAAAAAATAGTATCAATTCTATACAAACTTTTCTAGACAATTGAAGATGAGAAAATATTTTTCAACTCAGTTTATGAGACAACATGACTGTGATACCATAACTGGACAGACATTACAAGAAAATAAAACTACTCCCCAATCAGTCCTCATGATTACAAATGCAAAATTCTTCCAAAAATTTTAGCAATCAAATCCAATAATGTATCAAAGGGTAATACATTATGACCAAGTGGTGCTTTTCTCAGTAATGCAATGTTGATTTAACATTAAAAAAATGAAACAATTGAATTCACCAATTAACCAGTTTAAAAATTTTTAAGTGATATGATCATCTCAGTGGGTGCAAAACAAAACAAATCCAAAATATTTTCACAACATCTACTCCATTCCTGATATGAAAGCACCCAGTAAACCAAGAATAGGAAGTAAACTTCCTAACAATAAAGGGTATTTTTGAAAGCCTATATCTAACATCAGATTTAATGGTGACAGACTTAATGCTTTTACCCTAAGCCCAAGAAAAAGACAAGGATATCCATTCTTCTATTCAACATTTTACTGTACCAGGGGTGTCCAGCCCGTGGCCCATGGGCCACATGCAGCCCAGGATGGCAATGAATGTGGCCCAACACAAAATCGTAAATTTACTTAAAACCTTTCTTTTGCTCATCAGTTTTAGTCAGTGTTTGTGTATTTAATGTGTGGCCCAAGACAACCCTTCGTCCAGTGTAGCCCAGATATGCCAAAGGCTGGACATTCCTGGCTCTAGGCAGTGCAATATGGCAAGAAAAAGCACAAAAGACCCTCAGATAAGGAAGGAAGAAGCAAAATTGTGCACAGCATAATCGCCTATGTAGAAAATCTGTGAAATCTATAAGAAAAAGCTACTAGAACTAATAAGTGAATTTAACAAAGTTGCAGGATAAAAAATGAATATACAGAACTGAGTTGCATTTTATATGCTAGCAACAATCAAATTGAAGTAAAAATACCATTTATAATAGCATTAAAAATATGAAATACTATGGATAAATATGATAAAATTGTGCAAGACCTGCACTCTAAAAGTTACAAAACAGTGTTAAGAGAAATAAAGGAAGAAATTAAGGAGGGCATAAATAATAGGAGGGAATATATTGTGCTCATGGATCGAAAGATTCAATATTGTTATGATTCTTTACAAATAATCTCTAAGTCCAATCAATAGGCTTTTTTGGTATGTGTGTGCATAGAAATTGAAAAGCCGATTCTTACGTACATAAAGAAATGTAAAAGACCTAGAATACCCAAAACAACTTTAAAAAAGAATGATGTTTGGAGGATTTATTATAAAGCTACAATAATCAAGACAGTGTGGAGGTATTAGCATGAAGATAAATAAGTAGGTCAACAGAACAGAGTTGGTTCAAAGACAATGCTGTGGTGAGAGAATATTCTTTTCAATAAATGGCACTAGAACAATTGTATATCCATGTGAAAGAGAAAAACAAAGAGCACTTTAATTCTCACTTCACACTGTGTACAAAAATTTCTCAAACTAAATCACAGACCTAAATATAAAGCCTAAAAAAAATAGGAGGGCATCTTTTGACCTAGGGCTAGGCAAATGTTTCTTAGATATGACATAAAAGTCATCTTTCATAAAGGATGAAAAATTGATAAATTGGATTTAATCAAAATTAAGAATTTTTCAAAAGTCACTACTAAGAGAATAAAAAGGCAAGCTATAGACAGGGAGAAAATATTTGTAGATCACATAGTTGATAAAAGATATATCAAGAATATATAATGACTCTCAACATTCAATTATAAGAGAATAATCCTGCCCCCCTGGATAAAATATTTAAATTGACATTTTATCAAAAATGATATATTGATGACCAGGAAGTCCATGCTTACTGGTCAACATTAATAATCATGAGGGAAATGCAAATTAAAACCACAATGAGATACCATTGCACATATGTAAGAATGTCTGCAATAAAAATTACTGACCACACCAAATGTTGGCAGAATGTGTAGCACCTGGAGCTCTCATACATTGTTGCTGGGAAAGTAAAATAATAAAACACTTTTGAAAACAGTTGGGCAGTTTCTAAAGTTAAACATACAGCTACCAGATGACTCATTCATTCTATTTCTAGGTATTTATCCACAAGAAATGAAAGCATGTGTCCATTTAAAGACTAATTCAAAAATGTTCATAGAAGCTTTATTTATAGTTGCCAAAACATATAAACAACTCAAATATCTATCAACAGTTGAATGGGTAAACAAATTGTGGTATATCCATATAATGGACCATTACTCAGGAATAAAAATAAACTATTGATATCTACAAAAGGGATAAATCTCAAAATAATTATTCTGGGTGAAAGAAGCCAGACCAAAACAGAGGACGTACTGCATGATTCCATTTATAAGAAGTTATAGAAAATGCAAACTAACCTGTAGTGATAGAAAGCAGATCCGTGACTGCTTGGGAACGAGTGAAGGTGGGGCGGAGGCAGGGGTGCGGGATTCTCACGGGGCCTGAGGGAGCACTGTCTTGGCTGTGAGTATATATGTCACAACTTTTTACACTTTAAACGTAGAATTTATTGTATGTCAATTATACTTTAATAATGCTGTTAAGAAACAACAAAAAATATATTAAAACAACTTATTCTATTTCTTAACAAAATTGATTTAATTATATATATTTCAAATACACTTCTGTAAATTAAAATTGAGACATTGAGACAATAGTGATGCTCAGGGTTCGGTGGGGGTCTGGAAAATTCATAGCATATAATCAAGTGTTTTTCTATTTTTACATTGTATTTTGCTAATAATTAGGCAAGAACGTGTTTGCCATACAATGTCTCTTCCAACCTCAAAGCCACATTCTGATTGAGCAGGTCTGGATTGGGTGAGTCAAGGAATCTGCATTTTTAACAAGTCCTTTAGGTTATTCTGATGCAGATGAGTCATGGGCCATATTAAAAGAATGTTGGTCATAATCTCCACATCAAAATCTCCTGTCTCTCTCTTCAAGTTTGGCTTGTGTTTGATTCTCTTTGTTGAGGTCCATAGTTCACCTGGTTTAACTCTGTAGTATCTTTCTATTGGATAAGACCTAGCTGCCCACCTTTTAAACAGAATCAATGCTCAGAAATACTCTTATAACATTAGGTCTGGGAATAACCTCAGTAGTGTAATTATAGCCACAAGCACAACCTCTTAGTCATGTAGTCCAGGCACTGCCTTCCCGAGGGAACATCCCTCTTAGACCATTTCAAACACCTGAAGCCTGGGCTTTTGACGTCCCAGGGTGGGGAGCTTCTCAGGCCTTGCTTGCTTATTACAGGCTCTGGTGCAGTTCTTTGGGTTTCACAGTCTTCCTTCTGTATCTGCACTTGAGGGCTGTGACTTTTGTAATTGTTTAATGGATCAAGTCACTCTTACTTAAAACCTTTTTGAAGCTTTCCACCGCTGTCAGGGTAAAACCCGAACTCCTGATCTTGACCCACTGGCCTTGCATGATCTCTGCCCTGACTGCCCCTCCTACTGCGTCTCCACCAAGCACCAGTCAACCTTGGACTTGGCTCTTGGTGCTCAGACACACCGAGAGAGTCCCTTACCACCTCAGACCTCTCTTCATGCATTTTCCTCTTCATAAAAGCTTTCTGTGGCTGCCATATGGCTGACACCTCATCAAGATGTCACCTTCTGAGGGAAACTTTCCCTAACCGTCTTGTTTGAAGTTGGCTCTCTCCTTTCCCCAGTTATTTTTTGTCCCATCTCTCATCATAAGTGGTAATTATTTAGTTTATCTTTCTATATTTCCTTCACTAGAATGTAAGCCCTATCAGGGTAGGATCGTGTCTGCTCTGCTCGCTGTTGTATCATCACGATTGGTTGAATAAATGACATACTCCTGCAAGACCCCCTAATTTTTATAGATACTATGTCAGGGGGCTAAATAAAGGTTTTATACCTGAAGGTCTTTGGCACCAGTATTTTAAAAACTGTTACTAAAAGCTCTGTGTTTAATGAGAGCTTCCCTCTGGAAACAAATAAAACTCACTTTTAAGCACAACACAACCGAGCAAAGCATTCAGTGCAGTGAGAGGACAACAGGTACACATTTGCTACCAAACAGTCTTCCTGTCATGTTCACCCAGGAGCCAACTCCCATCTGGGGAGAATGGTTCAAACACTGAGTTCAGGGTTTAGTTGAGGCATGTCCTGGCTTTAGGATGCTCCGGTCTTATTTTTGACAGGACTCCAAGCAGGACTGGGCTCCTCGCAGTCTGGCTGGGGTGGGGCATGGCTGGATGAGCTGTGACTTCGTGGCTTTTCCAGGCAGAAGGGAAATGAGTGATTGTTCTTGCTCTTATGGTGCGGACAGTGTGGAGAACACCATGTTCATGTACAAGTTCTGAAGCCAGAAAGCTGGGTCATGGTCATGGCTGTTCCTCATTTCATTGCTGAGTTTGATACTTGAAATGACCAAAGCCAGAAGCCTGGTGGCAGGTATCACTCTACATGCCTCAGGAAGGAAGATCGGACCCTGGTGGAGAAAAGCTGTTTCCTTGGTGGAGACACACTTGTGAAATCTCTGACTCCATAATTTATCCCTCAGTGCACGTTCATTTTACTTCAGTTCTGTCTCCTTTTTTCTCCTTCTTTCTCTCTCCTGTATTTTATTTTTCCTAAAATTTCCCCCCCTTTTCATATCCAGGTCTGTTTTCATTATCTCCATTTCTTTCCTCCTATTTCTGTGACTCACCTCATGTTTGTTTTGCTTTTCTTCTTCTTCCTTTTCTTGTCTACATTTAAGATGACTCTGTGAAGCCAGGGACATTATTTTCTCATCACGTTGAACCTAGCCCACTGGTGACTGGCTATATTAATACCTATATATAATTTAAAGCGATATACTTTTCCAGTCAATTGAATATTTTTATCATTGTGGGGTCCCTCTTTATCTCAGGAGTTTGGGTTTTTATCCTGACTGACAATTTTTCTATTTTCTTTGGAACATTTTGTCTGTTTGCCTTTTGATACAATTATGGATATTTGGGTTTATATTTATATATTTGCTATTTGTTTCATACCTGTCTTACCTATAGTACTCCATGTTATTTCCTTGCTTTCTTTTGGATTTATTATTTATTCTTTATTTCACTTGCTGTTAGCTTGTTAGTTCTATCTTTTGATTATTAGAGTTATATTTTTGGTAATAACTGTATTAGTTACTCAAAAAATTTACGTACATGTCTTGACATAAATATGAACTTTCATCACTTACTGTTTAAAGCAAAGGCCCTTGAATACTATATATTTCCCCCTTTCAACTTATATGCTAATATGAAATTTTAATTTATAGATATTTGGAGTTTTACAAAACCAAATTATTATTATTTTGTATAGTAACTCTTCACTTAGCTTACCCACATATTTACCCTTTCTGTACTCTTCGTGTCTTCCTGCATCTTTAAGCTTCATCTAGGATCATTTTCCTTCTGTGTCGAGGTAGACATTTTCTTTCAAATTCTCTGTCTTTGTGTGAAAAAACCTTGATTTTATTGCCATTTCTCAAGGATATTTTAGCTGGGTATAGGATTATTAGAATGGCAGTTATTTCCTCAGCACTTTTAAGATATTGTCACGTTATTATCAGACACGCTGTCTGCCTCTGGTTTCTAGAGCCTCTGGTTTCTAGTCCAACTACCCACAGCAGATGGCAAGTCAGCTGTGAGTTTTATTGCCACTTTTGTAATTTTTCTTGTTTTAATTTGAAAACTGCCCCTCTCTTTTGTTAATTTTTAGTTTTTTCCTGTCAAGTAGGTATGATTAAAATATTTTTAGTATTTATCCTGCTTGATATTTGTGAGTGTTTCTTGAATTTGTGCTTTTCTGTTTTAGCAGTTTTAGAAAATACACTTAAATATTGCTTTTCCTCCATTCTCTCTCTCTCTTCTCTTTCTGTGATGATACATTACTTAGACCTTTTCTTCCTGTGCAATGTCTTGATTTACTCTATGATCTTTTTTCTATTTTTCATCCTTTTATCTATTAATGCTTAGTTCTGGATATTTTATTCTGACTTATATTCTAGTTCCCAATTAATCTTTTGTTAAAACCTTCCATTGATTTTAAACTTTTAGTTAGAGTAATATTTTAGTTGTAGTATTATATTTTTTAGTGTATTATTTCCTTTTTAAAAGTAGTTTCCAGTTGATTAGGAGAATTTTTCACTTTGGCTCTAAATTCTTTTAATGTATTAGGCACAGCTATCTGATAACTATTATCAGGGTTCTTCTGTATACCTGGTTGCTTTTAATTGAGTACCAGGTATTACATAAGGAAAAAATTTGGGATAATTTGAGTCTTAGCATAAGGTATCTTACTGTAGAGAGGATTTAATTTATTTCTTACTGGGAACTAAGGGCCTTTAGAAATTCAAGATCACCTTAATATCGTCTGGGACGGATGGTTCAAACTCGGCTCTTGGTGTCTGTGAAGACTGCTTTATTTTTTATTCGACTTTACTCCTAGGATGAAGTTATGTCCCTTTCATGTCCCAACCCCAAATTCAGGGATTTACTAATCCCTCTGCCTTGGTGTGCCCTGAACTTGAATCCCGTTTCCTAGCTCCAAGACAGCTATTTAAATGTCTGTTAAGTTTTACACATCTCAGCAAATGTCTGTCCTGGAGTTGGCTGAGCCCTTTGAGTTTGGGGAAGAGTAGCCATGAATGCCAGACTGACTTCTCTGGGTTTCATTTTTATCCTTCAGTCTAGATCCTGTAATTCTTCCCTTTCTTGAAATATCTCCAGTGCCAGATAATTTTTATACGTTGCGCATATTTTTTTGGTTGTTCCTCTGCTTGAATGTTTTTCCAAGTTTCCTAGTCTGCCAATATAGTCATGCCATTTTCCATCTCTGGACCTCAGTTTTCACATCTATACAAAAAATGATTAGACTGGAAGATTTCAAATCCATATTTCAGCCATTGTCAGCATGATCCAACCTGTGGGTTAGACTGTCAAGTTTTATAGGGAAGCTTAGTTCTTCCTCCATAGTGCTGGCACCCTGCCCTACGTGGGCAAGAGAACTAACTAGTAAGGTTTTGGAATGATGGCAATGAGCATGTCTGTTACTTTGGGGAGATTGAAAACATGTACTAGAAGGCTAGAATACAGCTAACTTGCAATAAATATCCTACTATCCATATTGGTGTGAAATGTAGGCAGGGATGTTTCATTTCTCTCTAAACTCAGAAATAGGAAGGATTCCCAAGAGCTATTTATCACGGTCAGAAGGGAGATAAATAAAGAACAGGGATGTTGTTAATTTACCCAAACTCCAAACTCAAAGTCCTTTTGATGGAGCAGGGGCACTGGGGGAGCCCTGATATAAGATTTCTGGTGAACCATCTGGAGGGTCTGCCACTCATCTCACTCTATATGAGTGTGGGCACGTGCGTGTGCACACCCCCCCACACGTGTGCCTAATGATGACCACATTACAAGTGGGCACATCTGGTGGAAAGAGTTTTCAATAGGAATTTTAAAGCACTATCACTTTCATTCTAAAGGGCTAATTTAGTTACATTTTGCCTCTGGTTCTTTATTTTGAAGATTACTCAGAACATCATTGGTTTTTGTGGAGTTCCAGTTCTGAGAAAGAAGTTCTGGTATTACTATCCTACATTTGCTCCTTTTGCGTTAAGAGCACAGGCTCTGGGGCCAAGTTGCTAGGGTTCAAATCCTGACTTCTTATACTGGTAGTAAGACCTTGGACAAACAGTTAAACTTCCTTGTGCCTCGGTTTCCTCATTTACAAAATGAGCATAATGAATAGTACCTGCCTCATGGGGCTATTGTAAGGATTAAATGAGTTAATCCACCTGAAGTGTGCAGATGGGTGTGCTGTTGATTGGATGTGTGTCTGTACTGCATCTCTGAGTGCATAAGCCACAGAGGCACAGAGGCAAGAGGTGAAGGGAGCTGGGTAGGGCTGTGGATTTAGGGTAATACACCCACTCTTGTGTTAGACTGATTGTTAGATTAACTTCCAATACTGTTGGAGCCTCAGTTCAGTCTTCAAACCTTTCCTGTAAAATAGGACAGTCACACTCCTACCTACCCTCACAGGATGAATCTCAGATGAAGAGACGGATATAGAAATCTTTTTGCAAATAGCAATCTATGTGCTATATAAATGTGAGGGATTGTCCTTAAAAGTGATGGGAGAACCATGGTCCTCTGCGGGGACAAATGAGATGGAGAAGCTACAAGAGAAGTGGGAAAGGAGGAGGTTTCCAACTTCTTTCTTTACTTTCTGAGCTTGCTCTGTTTCTGCATGACTCTGCCCTCAGCGTTCCCCAGCATGAACTGGGTGGCTGGGCTGCCTATGGAATGGATTTTGATGGTCCCTTAGGGTCAATCTTGGATTCCATTTCTCTTCACCCAGGGTCTTATCTTGGAGATTCTGAACTTGGTATCTGGCAATGTGTCCTTTTGGCCTAGCAAGGAAATCCACCTCCTTGCTACCAGGAGTGAGCAGGTGGATTGAAAGTCCTTCCAGAGTGATGATGTGGGATGATGGTCTGGCCTGAGGTGGACCAGGCGTTGGGGGTCAGATGGGGTACGATCAGAGCCCAGAGGTAGGCATAAGGCGAAGGTCAGGATACATAGTGTATTATTTCCTGTGCCTGATATAACAAATTACCAACAACAGACTATTCTGTTGTGGTTCTGGAGGCTAGAATTCCAAAACCACTATCAATGGGGCCAAAAGAGGATAACAACAGGCTCACATTCCCACTGAGGTCTTTTGGAACAAATCTGTTCCGTGCCTCTCTTGACTTCTGGTGGCTCAGGGTGCTCCTTGGCTAGTAGCCATATCACCCCAGTCTCTGCCTCCATAGTCACATTACCTTCTCTTTGTCTTCTGCCTCTTTCTCATAAGAACACTCGTTATGGCATCTAGAGTCCATACAGATAATCCAGGATAATGTTCTCATCTCAAGATTCTTAATCATTATCTGAAAGACATTTCCCAAATAAAGTAACATTTAGAGATTCTGGGGATTAGAACAATGATAGTCTTTTTTTTTTTTTTGAGCGGGGGCATTGTTTAGCCCAGTGATTTTCAACCTTTTTTCATCTCATGGCACATGTAAACTAATTACTAAAATTCTGTGGCACAATAAATATATATGGTAGTTTTTTGCCAATCTGACAAAAAAAATATTTTTTTTTGATTCATTCACACTGGACAGCTATTGTTGTATTGGCTGTTGTCATTGTTTTCTTTTAATTTGACAATCTAAGGGAAATAGGTCAGTGCCTCTGACCAAATAGTCAGGTATTGCATGTTTTAAAAATTCTTGTCAGGCACCAGTTGAAAATCACTGGTTTAGCTTCTCTCAGGTGGTAAGACAGGAAATAAAGAAAGCAGTAGACAGGTCCACACAAGGACACCCAGAATGAAGAGAATTAGTCAAAATGGGAAAGAAACATATCTAAGGTCTGAGTAACAAAGAAACCTTTATAACTGCCCAAATGAAATAATAACATTCGCTGAAAGCCTACTAAGTGTCAGTTACTGTTCTAGGAGCTGGAAAGAAAGTAGCATGGAGTTTGCATTCAGTGAATGAATTAGTGTATAATTGAATGAGTAACTGAGAACATTCTTTGCTTAGCAAGGAATGCTGTTTTTTGTAATATCGGGTGTCAAGGCTGTCAGGGAGAGCTTACAGTTGGGAACCAGAGGGGAGGTGCTCTGGCTGGACAGGGGTATGTGGGTTGGAGGAAGGCCTGCCCTCACCCAGCACAAGAAGAGAAAGAGGTTTTTTTACCTGAGTGGTTCTCAGTCCTGGCTGCACAATGGTCGTCTGGGGGCTTTTGTCCAATATCCCCAGAGATGCTGACAGCTGGTCAGGGTGGGCTCGGCATCTACAGAGCACACGCTCTCTGGGGGACTCCGGTGTGCAGCCATGGACGAGGCTGACTTTTCTTGGTGCTGACGGCCTTATGATCTGGAGTCAGACCTGGCTACAAAACAAGGCTCTGTGGGTTACTTTAGGCTGTGTGATCTTGGGCACCTTATCTATCTTTTCTGAGCCTCCATTTACTTAACCTGTAAAACGAGGATAAAAATACTTACTTTACACATCTCTTTAAGGATTAAAGTAGAAAATATTTGCAACGTTCTGACCATGCTCTCTGGCACGTGGTGAGTACTTAATTATCCCTACAGCTTCTCAGTGAGGTAGGGATTATTGTTCCCATCCTATAGATTTGGGGACTGAGGCTCAGACACATCAGGTTAACTTGGTCAAAGCAACATTGGTAGTAAATACTGGATTTAAAATTTAGCCCTGACCTCTTTTTATGACTTAATTCTGCCCACTTTTTCTGTCTCCTTTTTTACAATGGGGCATTAACCCCCAATCCACCCTCTTCCCCTTGGTCTCTGTGGCTGTGAATGAGCTGGACACTGCTTGCCGGAGAAGGCTCTGGTTCCCTCTCAGTACCTAGGAATTTAGCAGGGGAGAGAAGCCCAGCTCATCTTCCTCTTAGTCCCATCTCTTACTTTGACATAAAGTAGGCATAAGATTGCTGTAGAGAGTTTAATAGGATGAATGAGAGCAATGAGAGCAGGTCCTAATCCCTGGGACCTAGGAACATTACTTTATATGGCAAAGCCTTTGTGCATGTGATCAAGTTGAGGATTTTGAGATGCAAAGATAGTCTTGATTGCACAGGTGGGCCCTAAGTGCCATCACAAGTGTCCTTTTAAGAGAGAGGCAGAGAGAGATTTGACATACACATAGAGGGGAAGGCAGTGTGACCACAGAGGCAGAGGCTGGAGTGATGTGGCCATAAGCCAAGGAATGCCCTGAGCCACCAGAAGCCGGAGGAGGCAAAGAATTCTCTCCCAGTACCTCTAAAGGGAGTTTTGGCCCAGGGTTACTGGTTTTGGACTTCTTGCCTCTAGAACTGTGAGAGAATATACCTTAGGCTTTAGGCCACCCAGTTTGTGGTTATTTGTTACGGCAGCCCTAGGAAACTAGTACTAGAGGTTCTCTGTGGACGCGCTCGTGCTCTTTGCAATGGTACCTTCAAGCCACAGCAAACACAATGGGGCTTTCCTTGCATCTCTTGTGGCTGCCTGATTTCTAGCTCCTACTGCTGGGCTAGCAGGGCCTTAGGGGAGCTTGCGCACCTGCAGCCCATGGAGGTGGCAGACAGAGTTCACTGGCTCCTCACACCCCTGTCCTTACCCATCACCTGAGCTGCTGGTCAGGGAGCAGACGTGAGTCCTCTTATTGCTCTGCTGCCAGAGGGAGACAGCATGTCCAGCATGGGGAGGGATGGTGGCTAGGGGTGGGTGGGACAGAGACCAAGAGGTCTCCTTTTTGACAACGAAGGTCCCCAGCTCAGTGTACCCCCATCTTCCCAGCCCTGTTTCTTAAGGGCAAGGGCTTTCTGGAACAATTTTACTCCGTGTACTGGGAACAAAGGAGAAACCAAATGCCTTGCTTGGGAGCAACCCATATGGAGGAGGCAAGGCAAGGCCCAGTGACAGGATAATTGCTTAAATATCTGCTTTAAGTATAAAGGCAGACTCTACCTCCAGCTGGAGTTCAGGTTCCCACAGGTCATGAAAACAAAGAGGGGAATGGGAGAATTAAAGAGGTATAGAAATGGAAATGATTAGGAAAGATTGCCGCTACTTACAGTGGGGGGGAGGTAGGGGGGTTGGGAATTAACCCTTTTGAGATTGTGCAAGTAGGGTGTGGGCTCATGGCTCTTGACTTTTCCTTCTCAGAATGGGGAAGCTGGAGGCCGGGGCCCACGGGGAGATGCTCTGCTGTGGGGCAGCTCTCCCAGGACCTGGAGGAGAGGCCGGTGGGGCTCATTCAGGGGGCTGGGCTCTGGGCAGTGTTGAGTCGGTAATGCTGTGAGTGGTGGTGGTGAGTTTTTGGGCAGTACCTTCAGGCCTTGTTGAACTTTACCAGAAGTTCACCTTTCTCCTCTGCCACTTGGGTGCTTTTGTCTTCTGGCTGGGGGTGTCTCCGTATGCTTCATTTTCCTGCTGACAAAGCACTGTGGCACTCCCAAGTTCGTGGGGGTAGGGGGGTCTCTCTGCACTGACTACCATAGCATCCTCTTCTTCTTTGCAATCCACATTATGCTGGTAAAGTTCAAACTAATTATAATGATCTTATGACCTTAATTCTAAGAAGTACGAGTTTTTATATTCCTGGAATTAGGGCCTGCTTTATAATCAACGAGCATAGTTAATGGACGTACTAGATATGGTTCCCCAGAGTAATAGAACCAATAGGATACAAATATCCTATCCATATAGTTATATCTTATCTATATCTGTGTCTGTATCTTTATGTCTATTTATAGAGAGATGGATTTTAAGAAATTGGCTCATGTGATTGTGGGGGCTGGCAAGTCCAAAATTTGTAGGATAGGCCAGCAGGCTGGAAATTGATGCAGAATTTCTATGTTGCAGTTTTGGGACAGAATTCCTTTTTCCTTTGGGAAACTTTAGTCTTTGCTATTAAGGCCTTCAACTGATTGGGCTTGCCTATATTATGACTTGACTTAAAGTCAGCTGACTGCTAATATTAATCAGATCTAAAAATCACCTTCATAGTAACATCTATAGTAGTGTCTGACCAAACCACTGGGCACCATAGCCTAGCCAAGGTGACACAGAAATAATCACCAGAGTTGGGTAGTTATTTGTTGGTTTATATTCATTCATTCATTCATTCATTCATTCATTCACACATTCGTTCATTTATCCATTCATTCCTGCTTCCTAAAATATCTGTTGTAAAGATATGTACAATCTTGATGGATACCTTAAGCATTGGGCTATATGGTAGGTTGTGAACTTGATGAGGGGCGGGGCCAGAACGGCTTGTTCATTGCAGCAATCTCAGTGCGGGGAAGCCGGCACAAAGTAGGTACCTGAGATTAGTGATTAGCCTGATTAGACCCATGGCTAAGCCCTAAATGATTTGGATTCAGGCACTTCTTTGACTTTTACTTTCCTCTCTTTAAAAGTATCATAGTCTTTCTCCACTTCCTTTCCTGCCTTGTGCAGACTGCATACTACTTTTCTCCTCTCTCAATCTCCCGTTCTGCCTCCTTGTCCTCCATTCCTTTTATTTGGCTAATGTTCTGTGCCTAATCATGTTAGCCAGCACTGGTGTTATAGAGTTGTTTGCAATCCAATCCAGGTCTGATTATGAGCTTCAGCAGCCTGAGGCTACTTCAAGAATGTGTTGATTGGTGGGGGGTGGGGAGCCCCCAGAGGGGGCCAGCATTTTTGGCTGATAGAGCTGCCCACATGTGTGTCTGGGCACCGTAAGAGAGCCCAGGCTGGTTGGGTTTTGGTTCTCTCCTTGATCAAACTCCTGGTGGGGTATTTATCCTGGCTTGGTATCTAAGCCCTTCCTGATTGTATTAAGCCTCCTGAAAGTGAGGCCTAAAACAATCCTGCTAGTGTGGCTAGCACTATAGTCAGAGCATAGTGTGCCTTGTATTTTTTTGCCATTCTCTGTTTGAGCTCATTTCGACTTTATACTGGGAGTATAAAGAAACTGCCACGTGTTGATCTGGTTTGCAAGCATTAGACACATTTCCCTTGTCTAGGATATTAACTCAGAAATATTTATCAAGTGATTTCAGGATTTGGAGCAATTTTGAAAGCATTCAGTTCAGATTCCAAGAAGGATACCATGGGTTTAAAAGAAATTAGCTACCTCTCTCTTTCCCTCCATTTTCTCAAAAACACCCTATATTTTTCTTTAGAGCATTTTGCTTTCTTGTCATTATCCCTTTAATTATTTATAGTCATTCTCTCTCTGTCTGCCTTCCTTGCTGGACGGGAAGACCCTCCATCCGGGCAGGTTCCACGAGTGCTGTCTTCGCCATTGTATTCCCAGGGGCAGGCACAATAAGTTCTTGACTATCTATTGAGTATATTTTGATTGACAAGGATATGGTATCCCACTCCAAAGGTGTAATTATGTTTTTGGAAGTTTGTATACAGCAAAGAGGAATATTCATATAGTTACATATATGTGTGAAAACTGGATCCTTGGGATCAAGCTAAGAGCCCATACTGTGTCACTCAGTGAGCTTGAAAGTGGTCCTTTCTTGTGGTCCTTGAAAAAAAATCTGAGACAAGTTTCCTGGAGTCACCATCTCTAGGGAGGCCAGTGTGAAATGAAATTGCTTTGGGTTGTGTAATTGTGAAGACACATGTCCCCGTGTGTGGATTATTGTAGTACACTGTGCTTTGCTAAAATCTGGGGCTCTGTGCATCAGACTTCCTGGACTCATATCCTGGTTCTGCCAGTGTCTAGATGTCCCTACAGGAAACTTGTATGGCCTTCAACACCATATTTGCTGTCTCCATGGCTTAGTCTGTTCATAGGTAAATAGGGGTAATAATAGGCTTCACCTCCTAGAGTTGTTTTAGGAGTGAGATAATTAATATAAAATACTGAGGTCAATAACTAGCTCGGAGTAAACAGAATAAATGTCAGTTATTATTATTATTTTCATAAATATGTAATGGTAAAGTTGTCTTTGCATGCATAGTGAATTTAAAAAAAAGAAAGGGGGATGAGTTTTTAGGAGGAGGGAATGAAAATGCAAGTGGGGTCTGATGTAAGTAGGATTAGTGCTGATAGCCCAGGATACATCTCTAGGGAGAAAGAGAAAGATGGGGCAGTTTGAAGAAGATATATGTTTACACTGTCAAGGGTGTGTGCATTGGGATGACAGGATAAAAAAACGGGAGAGGCATTCAGTTATTGACTAGGAGTGTCAATGGAGTTGACACATTTGGCATCTGGTTGCTTCCAACCGTGCTCACCTGGCATTAGCACAACCAGTCATTTCAGTCCAGCAGTTCTGACTAACCAACATTCAGAACAGTGGGTGGCTTGCCTTTGTGAGGCCCACGCTCCAGATCCTCATTGGTCCTGGCTGGCTGTTGGGGTTGGGCAGTTCTGACAGGAGGATCTGCCAGTCCTCACCAGGACAGTTACTGGGGAGAGAAATTGCGTTGCCAAGCAGTTACTAGTCCATGCCCAAAATGTTTCTGATTTGAGTACTCTTGTGGTAAGAGAGAATTGATCAGAAAGCATAGTGTCTTTTTCTCAGAGCAACCGCTTGCTACAGAGCTGTCTTGCTGTCGATTTGTCATCACATCCCCAGATTTATGCCATAGAGTGGGGTTGAAATATACTGTTGGAAGGAAAAAGCCAGCTGGCCCATTTCCTTCCCAGTCTTCCCCTCAACTTGGCCCATGATGGAGTTTCTGGCCAACTCAGGATAGGTTTTCTTTCTTTTTTATTAAATTCCTTTAAAATGAGGGAATCAATTTTAATTGACTGAGTTATAATGTTATATCAAAAGTAATATATTACAGATATTACTGTGAAGTATTATTCCATCCCAAAGAATTTTTCACGTGAGTTGGGTTATTTGATCTTTTCAACAACCCTCTGAGGTAAGTTGGGTGGATAAGGATATTATTAATTTCATTTTCAATATGGAATCTCAAGGAGAGGAACTGATTACTTATCCAAAGACATACAGTGATAATAGCCAACACATAGCAGTTGCCTCGTACCAGGTACTAGTATAAATATTCATTTCATCTTCATAGTGGTCCAATGAAGAAGGCACTGTATAGCCTTGTTACACAGGTGAGGAAACAGAGACATAGGAAGATGAAATCAGTTGTCCAAGATTACCGCGGGTAAGTGTTGCCGCTGAGATAACACCCCAGGTATCTTAGCTCCAGAGTCTAGGTACTTACCTGCTGTGTTAGACAATACAGTTCATGGCCTCAGGGATTCCCGGGCAACTATTGCTCTGGTTACTGCCTCCCTTCACAGTTCCCTGTCTTCTCTAAGGCTCTCCCAGTCTTAGATGGACAGAGCCTTAAGATGTGCTCTGTCCATCTAAGATGTGACAAGACCAGAGACTTTTAAAAAGTTCTGTTTATTTGTTTATTGTAAAAGCGTGATCAACTAGCTGGAGAAGAAAACAGGCACCATCTTCAAAATGCTAATGAGGTGAATGATTGAAGCTTGTGAGGAGGGAAAGTGCTGCTGAAATGATCGTCTCACTCTGTTGGTTGTTGCCAAGGCCTCCTGTTGGCTTCCTGTTTCTTGCAGTTTCATTTTGCTGAGGTAGGAGGAGGCATATCAATGCTAAAGCTGGTCTCACTGTGGAGAAAGGGGTCTGTGTCAGCTGCATTTTCTTTCTTTGTGAACTTCAGAGAGTGTTGGCAGCAACCAGATTTGAGATCTTGCAGGCAAGGGAGAGCCTGCTTTTTGGGTGAGCTCTTAGGTTTGTGGGGTATAGAATTCACGTGAAAACTATTCAAATATTCTGAAAGAAAGATATTTTAAAACCCTGACTTCTTCTTATGGAGTATAGGGGGTTTTTGTGCTAATAGTTTAGAACATGCTATTCAAAAACTAGGTCCTTATTACAGCCAGGGGTCAAAAAGACACTTCTCGGGTTATATGAAGATGAGGAGAAAGGGGTTCCTGCCTTTTTTGGTTCTATGGACCACCAAGTTTTTGTGGCTTGAAATAAGTCATTTGTTACTCTTAGTGTGTGATTTGGAGAAAATACCATTTTCTAAATGGCAGAATTTCTCCCATGGAAGGGTTTGTTTTCTGGTGGAGTGGGCGTGGGGTGGTGAAATGAGTGGGGCTTTGCTGGGCTCCAAAATGCTCAAAAGTTTGTTTCTTGCCTGATTTCACATGCAGCAGTGCAACCAGCTCAGATAACTCCGTGGGGGCCTCACCTGGGTTTCCTGTATGGTGTCTAATTTTCTTCCTGCCTGAGTTATTATGTAATCACATTATGTTGTCAAAACTTGGACAGTGGGAGAAAATAAGGTAATAGAGAGAGACCCAAATTCCCTGGGCACTTCTGCTTAACATGACTTTTATGACCTTCGGCATAAGTATTAGCCTGAGAATGCCAGCTTTGTCATGTCTGCAAACATGTGTGCCTGAGTGGGCAGGGTAAGATGGTGAAATTAGACATGGCAAAATGCCAAAGCAGAAATTAAAAAATGAAAATGTTTGCCAAACTAGTTTATTAAACAAAAAAAGTTGTATTGCTTCAGAGAATTTTGCCGTTGTAAGTTTGAATTGATAATCATACGGATTTGTGTGCAGTAAATGTTATATGCTAATAAATACAAAGAATTGCTATACAGTCATGTGTTGATACTTACTCTCTGATTGTCATTATAAACACTGCCCTCCACACAGGCTGTTATATTTATTTAATTTGTATTAATTTATAAAATCATAAAAATTAGGCAATAACATTAAGTGAATTCAGAGAAAGAGAAAAAGAAGAAAAAGTCTCTAGCAATCTCACCATTCTGATGTCATAACTTTTTTCACTTTTGAGTTTTCTCTTTCTGCTGTTAGCTGACATATTTCTATCCAATTGGAATCCTAATTAAAGAGACTTTCAATTTACCCAATGATATTTGCAAACAAGAAGCAGCTTCAAGCAGTAGATCCATGGATGGATGAGCAAGACATGGCATTCAAGAGTATCTGGCTTGATCTCCCTGTTCTATAGGTGAAATGGCAGAAGTGCAGGAAGGTGAGGGACTTGCCTAGAGGACAAAGATGGGCAGGAGCTGAGCTGGGGATTTTCCCAATGTAGTGCTGCTTCTCATTGCTCCACTGTATCTCTCTTTGTCCTGAGACTTGCCTTCAACCACATATCTCTTCAATTTGGCTTTTGAATACACACACACACACACACGTATATGGTTGGCCAAAAATTCAGTTTATTTTTTTCTGTAAAATAAAAGACACGTTTTTCATTTTCACCAATAACTACTGCTTTGGATATTTTGAGTATGTTGGCCATCTCCCACTATTAGCTTCTAGTGGGTAAAGTCCAGGGGTGCTGCTAAACATCTTTCAATGTATAAGGCAGCCCTGCAGCAAAGAATCACTTGGTTAAAGTATCAGTCGTACCAAGAAACTTAGCAAACTGCTTTTGACATGTTCGATCAATCACAGCACCTTCTCCATAAACTGCACAAATATTTGTTTTTGCATTTTGGTTGCATTTTTAACGTGCTTGAAATAGCAAAGCATAATATACCAAAAATGTTGCGTATTTTCTTCCATCTTCAATATTAAAATGGCTGCACAAAAATTCACCAATTTTGCTGTCTTTCTTAAATGCATGCTGATATGACAGCTGTCATAATACAACCTAACAAAATTGTTTTGCATGAAGCTAAAGACAATTAAGCACTACCAGAGCAGTCATGCAGAAAAAAAAAACTAAACAAACTTTTTGGCCAACTCAATATATATATACAGGGTGCAGAAAAAGTAGGTTTACAGTTGTGAGTATGCAAAACAGAGTTTATTTTTGTCTTGTTATTTATTAATTATTGTATTTTTTCCATACAAACAGCTGTAAATCCACATTTGCCCCACCTTGTATATACATATGTATTTTTATATATATGTATGTATGTATATATGCATGTAAATGTCTTTATATTTAAAGATATGAGTTGCTCTGTAATATATAAAAAAAGCTTAAGGCAAACTACAGTTTTATCAATGATTATGAAAACTGAAAAAATTTGAAAACATATTCATGAGACTGGAATTTGACATTTTCTCATGTAACAAGTCTCCTAAAAAAGTTTTTTCAAAGATTTTATGCGACATAGTCTTAGGTTGTTTATGATGGAATATCACTGCTTAGAAATGTGAAAACCTTACTGGGCCCGGGAAGTAAGCTCGTCAGAGATGAAGGGAGAACTGAAGCTGGGGTGGGAGCTCACCAAAATGGACCACAGTTTTCTCACAGACAAAACTGAAGTTTCTATAAAACTTACTGAATGGGGGAAACCACAAGTTTGTTCATTTATTTATTTATTTGGCTCTAAGGGGAAATAAAGATTGATTCCCCATTAGAGTATAGATTCTATTTTTTTCAATTTGAAATCCTAGTCTTTAATATTAGCATTTAGCAGAAATCTATAGAAATGGTAGTCACCATGTTGTTATTAAAGTTTAAAGTTTTCCCTCTTTTAGGTGTAGTTACCTGTACTTTTATGAATTAATAACTACAGAGAATTAAAGAGAATACAAATATCTAACCACATTTGCGGGAAAGGTAGATTTGTAGGTAACTCTGGGGAGGGGAGTAATTTTTCCTAGATTAGAAATCAGTTTTGTTAGTTAAAAATATCTGTCAGTGGCAGTTTTGCCTAACTTTAGATCAGTTCCTTAAAAGAATACAGCTTGTTTTTCTAAAAGAAGATGCCCTTTGGGTTTTCTAGGTTAGGAAGAATGATATATCTCCAGCATATCACACACTGTCACAAAAACAAGTGCTTAAAAATTTATTTGTTAAATGAATGAGTTTTCCTTATTTAACTTCTTTACTTTCTGGCCTGTTTCCCTTGTTACTATTCTCCAGAAACAGGTCTTCTATGTAGTTTGTATTTGTCAGGCGGTTTGGTTATGCTGCGGTAACAAACTAGCGCAGGTATCTCTGTGACTTGACACTCCTGCTACTTATCCATCAAAGGTCAGCAGGGGGCTCTGCTCCTCTGGCCGCTCAGGGACTGAAGCTGATGGAGGCTTCATTGCGGTGCCCTTCCATATCACTGCCAGAAGGCAGAAAGTATAAGGAGAATCACGCAGATCTTAAATCCACTCAGAAGAGATACTTTCCACCTTCTGTGTTGGTGAAGACAAGATATATGGCCACACGTGGATGAAATTTTACCATGTTGCCTGGAAGGAGGATCAGAATAAGTGGGAATCGCTCTGATAACAATATGATTATATGGTAAGAGCGATGATTCAGGTGGACTTTTTCCAGAGGAGTTTAGAGTGAATCCAGTGTTTGTAACTAAGCAACCAATCTACTTTTAAGAGAGACAGGTAGGTTGCTGGTGCCACTGCTCCTAGAGGAAGTAAAAGGACATGGGGAGGGAGACTTAGTGACCTATTGGAAGCCAGGGAATTGTTAATAGAAATCCTGACACCCGAACTCTTGGATTTCTGATGCTGTGTTTTCAGAGACACCTTCATGGTTTTCCTTAGTCTTTTTAGGAATAACTCTCATTTCTTTAAACATCTTGAATTCAGGTTCCTATGTAGTGATGGGTGAGTTTGCAGTTCAAATAGGCTTCAGAATGTCTGTTGTTTTTTTCTTCTTCTTCTTCTTCTTCTGGAGCAACTCTGGGAGGCTGGATTGTGTAGATTAGAAATAAGAAAATAAAATTCGGATTAAATACCGGCAGGCCTGGATTTCAATTGCAGTTTTGTCTCTCCTCTGTGTGACCTCAGGGAAGTCACTTAACTTGTCTGGGATTCAAGTTCTTCCTTTGAAAAATGAGGATAATATTTTCCACCTTTTGGGTTGTGGTGACAAATGAAAGAGGAAACGCTGTGAAACGCACAGCACAGTGGCTGGCACCCCTAAGTAGTTCTCTCAGTGGAGGCCGTTGTGGTCAACATTATCTTCACTTTTTTCATTTCCCACATTTTGAGGACCAGAACAAGTTCAGGAATATTCGGGCACTGTTTCCAAGTGGGCTGATATTGTTTCAAGATGAACAATTCGGTTTTTGTTTGTTGTAAGCTATACGATTTATTTTGCTAAAACATCACTAAGTTCTATTAAGTCCGGTGATACTTTTTGTTTTGTTTTGTTTTCTCTTCCATTCTTGGACTGCTTTTAGGGTAGCCCATCAGTCATGGTATGGACAAATAGGCACCAAGAAAT